>NC_141163.1:33791895-34095718 GCF_053477565.2 Lygodium microphyllum | reverse complement strand
ATATTGGGCATGAGGATTCGTAGGGATAGAACGCAGAAATTGCTGTTCTTATCTCAAGAAAAGTACATTGAAAAGGTACTGGACAGATTTAACATGGCTGAAGCTAAGCCTCTCGGAGTACCCTTACCTCCATACCTTAAGCTTAGTAAAGCCAACAGCCCAAAAGATGACATGGAAGCCAATGCTATGAAGGGAGTCCCTTATGCATCAGCTTGTGGCTCTCTTATGCATGCTATGGTGGCTACTCGTCCAGACATTGCTTATGCAGTGGGAGTTGTTAGTAGGTTTATGTCAAATCCTAGCAAACCACATTGGGAGGCTGTCAAGAGTATTCTTAGATACCTGAAGTACACAAAGAAGTGTATTTGCTATGGGCAGGGTGCACTTAATTTGCAGGGTTATTGTGATGCAGACATGGCAGGTGACTTAGACACTCGCAGGTCCAATAGCGGGTATGTCTTTACAGTTGTTGGAGGGGCCGTCTCTTGGTGCTCCAGGTTGCAGAACATCGTCGCACTGAGTACTACTGAAGCTGAATACATATCAGCTACTGAAGCTTCTAAGGAACCTATATGGTTGAGCAGACTCGCAGAGGATCTCGGCATGTCTATGAGTACTCCAGTGTTGGAATGTGATAGCCAGAGTGCTGTGTATCTGGCTAAAAATGCCATGTATCATTCACGCACAAAGCATATTGATGTGCGATATCACTTTATCGGACAGATTCTGGAGGATGGTCTAATCACATTGACCAAGATCAAAACACAGGACAACCTTGCAGATGTTCTCACTAAAAGTCTAGGCAAGGCTCAGCATGAGCATTGCATACGACTAGTGGGAGTTGGTTAAAGGTTCACTCCGGACCTTTAAGTGGGAGGTTGTTGGGATGTAAAGGTCCTTTATTCACCTCCGTGTATTTTACACATGTATTGTTATGTTGTACATGTGAATGCACCCTTACGGGCCCTAAGTATAAATACATTTTACTCTTTGTGTACCAACACATTGTTGGTACACCCAAATCTGTTCGTCACTCTTACTCTCACTCACTCACCTGTTCACTTCCTCTGTTGCAAATCTTCACGCTTCCGCTACCCGCGCGCTCCAACAGTTACCTAGGTCACTCCTTGGCATCAAAGGACTACGGTTTACTTCCTCGACAGTTGTCCTTCACTTTCTAGTGATTACTTCGATAGCACGCTGCTCAGAGGACTACGTTTCGCTCCCTTTACTATGTAGATTTCCCATAGGTGTTGCTGCCTGATTCAAACATGATAGTGTAGTTATCTTCTGAGCTTCGGCTCTGTTGTATCAGTTTTTCTTCTCATAGCATGATTGAGTGTATCATCACCGTGTTCTTCTTGTTTCTGAGTTTCTTTTCTCTCTTAGTGTTTCTTGTATACACTTTGTGTTACTCCTCACAAACCCTATTGTCTCTCTGCATTGTCACTTATTTTGACATGGTATGATCTGTTATTTTTGACATATGTCTGTAGCAACTTGCAAGGGTGTTGTGAGTGAAGAAGACTAGAAGGATGGTAGATAGAACATTTGAGTGTATAGTCACCAAACTGATTGGCTGTCCTAAAATAGGTGCACATGACTCAGTGACCTAAAGTGCAAAGAAATTGTATTGGGTTTGAAAATAACTTGGGTAGGGCATAAGATAGGACATTAGCCAAAATTGGACAGCACAATTGGACCACGCTGGACAAAATTGGATGAAGCTCCTAATGTCTTTTATTGGCTTAGTGCCTAAAAACAGGGAACAAGCATTCCAGCATGTAGGAAAAGCCTAATGCGTTCCAAACCCTCCGAGGAGGTGAAATAGCCAAGGAACGTTCCCTGCTATTCCCAAGGCTGTTCCCGCCGTTACCTGCCGTTCTCTGTTTGGAACGGCCATTCCAAGCCTGCCGACCAAAAATTGATGTTTTTTCTAGTTTTTTCTTTTTGCTTGTGTCACATCCCTTCTACACATGTTCACCCATCGCCATTGCTTAATGTGCACACACTAATCTCTCTCTCTCTCTCTCGGGTTGAAGATTCCAAGTGTCAAGACAAGTCACAAGCCAATCACGAGTCCATGCAAAGCTCAAATTTGATGCATTATCAACTCTTGCAAATCACAATCAAATTTCAGCCTATCCTCAATTCCAAGGTAAGCATGCATTTATATTGTCTAATTTCAAGGGAAATTGGAAGAATTGGGGCATTTGGGGCAATTCAAAGCAATTCGGAGCTATGGGGGTAATCGAGTCGATTTTGGGACATTTGGGTCAATTTGAAGCATTGAGGAGTATTGGGGCAATTAGAGGGACATTCGGGGCATTTGGGAATCTGTGGCATTTTTGGGGCGTTGAGAGCAATTTGGGGCATTTAAGGCAATTTGGGTGATTTGTAGCATTGGGGGCCTATTGGGACAATTTGGGGCGATTTGGGTCATGCTGGGCATATTTGGGCACTTAAGACATGTGCTGTTCCTTGATCTTGGACATTTTCCCTGTTCGAGTTGGTCTCATTCCTGTTCCTATTCCCTGTTCCAAGTAACTATGGCTTAGTGTGGAGTTGACAATTAGGAGATGACCATGACTACTAATATTCTTATCATAATCAAGAAAAACATTGTTTCTTTTTTGCTTAATCTTACCCAAAATGACATCACAATGGTTTATGTCAAATTTGAAAATGTAAAGGATAGTTTCTTGCTGTAAGGCTTTGTCCCTTTTGATTGCATTTGTATATTTGTATCCATATTTACTTGGGGTATCACACTCATTCCTCTTTCTTTGATCTATGTGGAGATTAATAGCCAGTAGTTTCTTTTTCTCACAAAAGAGCATTTTCATTGCTTTACTGCATAACCAGTTTTATAAACCATAGTATATGGAGATTTCATAATATCCTTAAGTAAGCTCTACCCAACTTTGGTGGTCATTGGCTTTCAAGGTGGAGTAGAGCTAGAGTGAAATTTGCACATAGTATCAAACGTTTGGAAGAACATTAAATTAGAAAAAATAAAGTGAAAATCCAAGCCATTTAACATAGGTATGACAATTGTAGGATTGTCACACTTAATGTGGAAGGACTCACTGCACTTAGGTTAGCTATACTCTCAACTATATAGTAGTTTTGGTGGATGCTATGTAAATCAGGGTATATATCCGCTTTATAAGATGCTATTGGAATGATCAGCAGGAGGGGTGCTGGTTATAAGTGTTTTCCACTTCAAAAGAGTCTGAACTTCTCGTGTTTTGGAGATATGAAGTGTCCACTAAAGAGGGAATAGTTCAAGTATAATTAGCAGTCTAGAAACCTTACTTCGTCCTGCACACAGTTCTCTTACTCTTTATTTTTCCTCTGCTTCTAGTTTATGAATCCACTGGACCAAAAAAATGGGAAATTTCAATGGATTGCATTATTGATGTGATGATTATTGAGACAATTTGTGTGACTGCTCAACAATTTGAGAAGAATAACATTGTTTGAATCGACATCTTCTGAATGCATATAATCTGATCTAACCAATGATGAACTTTCATGCAGCTAAGAAATTTCTCTTGAAAAGCAACTTATGATGTCACTTGTTTTAAGAAGCTACCTTTTCTCTCTGATGGAATACTCTAAGTCACAAGGTATGGATCACCAAATTGAGCTTAATGCTATCTGGTGCTGGATGATTTCAGGTATTGGCTGGTGTTGGTGTGAAAACTGTGACAATTGTAAGATTGAAGTCAATCAAAATCTATGCCTTTGGCTTGTGTAAGTGGTCAATACCTTGTAGTGAGAGCTGTTTTATGCTTGGCCCTAACATAGGTTGAAGTTTATTGAGTAGGTCTTTGCTGGGCCTTGTTTGTGTGATTTATGGGTATGGCTGTACTAAAACATTGTTTGAGCTAGCTTGATCCTTGTGTGAAGATGTCAAGCCAGATGAGCTTAAAGCACAACTTGGTGAAAAGTATGGTGGCTTTTCACCTGAAGAACTGAAAAATAAACCTGGTTTCTTTGAGGATCTTTTGAGGTATTCTTTGATCTATTGCTTCTTGTCTTTGAAGAAATTGTCCAAGCATAAGGTTTTATATCCCATTTACTGCATTCTGAGTTGAAGTGTTGATGATATTCCAAGTTATTTAGTAGTATCAGTTTTGCATATCCACATTTATTCTGTGTCATTATATTTGAAACATGAGATCCGGATGCACATAAATTCGAATCCAAAATTTGAAAATGAATTCTTGAGTATGAATCTCTTTACTATGCACCTTTGGTGTGTGTATATGTATTCATGTATGCATGCACATTGATCGATTAGATGTCGTGCATGGACATGCCCATATTAAGTGAGTATGCATACTTGCATGAATATTTTTATGTCATGCATGGAAGCATAAATGCGCATAATATGAATATGTATTGTGGCATGGACATTTTTTATCTATATACATTATGACATACAAAGAGGATCAGCTTCCAACATTGTAACCATGCTGCAGTCCAGCCTGCGTAATTGTATTCACCATTGTGGTTAGTGTCCATGGTATAGGCCTGTTGCCTGTGTGAGAGTGCACATTGGAAAGGAAAGTGAACATAGAGCAAATAGAAAAGGAGACTGAATGAAACACATGAGAGAGATGGAACTAATTGACTGATGGCTAAAAGATACAAGGCTACAATGGTCAGTCCCAACACGCAACATTGAGTGTCAGTGTGGGCGCTAGATAGTAGTAGGGGTATGAGAGAAGAATGAGGAGGGCTGGGTGATCATGATTCATATGGATCACAATGGATGAATGGAGTGAGGGGGTAGGCTACCTATAAATAGGCAAATTGGACCACAATTTGTACACAAGTGGCTAGGCTCAAAATGCGGGTGCCCAAAAAAAGCCCACCCAATTGACCAAAAAGGTCACAATGCCCAAAACAAAATTCACGGATGTACCCTCCATAAAAAATGTTTAAAACAGATAAAATGATAGACAATTACAACGATAGAGCTCCTAATGTCCTTGTTTGACTTAGGCTCACATCCAGGAGATGATTGTACATGACACATGTGACTACTAATACCCCCTCTCAGATCCTAGATGTTTTGGAAGGCTGGTGGAGATGGAATAGATTCGAGGGTAATAGGAGTGCTAGTGTTGTGAAGTCCATCGAAGAATAATGCTAACCAATGAGTAAGACCCTCTATCTAGAAGAAAGCCTGATGCAATGGGAGGCCACCATAGGCAAATGGAAATGGAGAGGCCTTGAATAGATCTCTACAAAAACCTCTAGTTGAGTATGTGTCAACTAAGCCTTTCATCCAACTAAGAGATAATAGCGAAGAGCTATCGATGGTGCCATAACTTGCCAAAAGAAAATGATAAGGACCAAGGGCGAGAAAAAGGTATGCTAGTAGGGGATGGTGGCTCAATGACAAAGGAAAGATGCCGTTGCATGAAGGAAAGGCCCATAGAAGATTGAAATCTGAGAAGCTCCTCAAGAATCTTAGGAACCCTCCTTTAAAACACAAAGGGCTAGGGAATCCACATGCCATCAAACCACCAGAGGAGATGGTGGGGGATGGGATAGAACCTGTGGGATGAGTGGTGGGAGTGGGTGCAAGATTGGAAATTTGCCTCAGAGGGCGCTTTACAATGAAAGGGGAAGGGAGCTTGTATAGCTTTCTCTTTTGCCAAGTTGTCACGAGAATGGCTTTCAAAGAAGAATCCTCAACAAAGGCTGCTTCCTCGATGAAGACAACCTCAGTAGCAAGTCTGTTAAGGGCATAAACTGAGAGGAGATGGAATCCCAAAGTCCCAATTATGTACAACTTTTGAAAGGGAGCTCGATGAATGGTCAGGCACTAGTTGCAAGGTGCCAACACCACAAATTAGCATTGAAGGAGCTTCACCATGAGTGATTGTGCAGCCTTTGATCAATGGAGATCTTGAAGCCAATCTCCTTGAGGCTTGAGAAGTCATATGACTTGATGCACCATTATCAATGGACAAAAGCTGAGACAATCAAAGAAGGCTCCTCCATCTCATGGATGTGAAAGAACATTGACTCATAACTAATAGCTTGCATGGACTATGAAGTAGAGGTAGAGGGGGGCTTTGATGATGTAGCTCCATCTTTTGCTTTTGGATGAAGGTGAGGGTATTTCTTCCAACACTTCCCCTTGAGGTGTGAGGTCTTCCCAGAGTGAGGGCACTTGGGATATCCTTTGTGCTTGCCCTTTGAATCTGTATCAGAGTTTGAATATGACATTGATTTTGTGGACTTCTTCTTTCCTTTCTTCTGCTTTGCTTGTCCTTTACCTAAAGGTGATGCCGCAACGTCATGGCTTTGTGCTTTGGCTCCATCAGAATTTGTCCCCTTGTGATGTGCATCTTGCTCAATCACCATGGGGACTAGCTCCTCCCAAGTGAGGGTATCCCTCATACGAGAGGGGAGGAAATTGGTGCAGAGTATACCATGTTGTTAGCTTGAATTTTGTGATTCTGCCATCTTCTGGTTGTGAACTTTGTCAGAGTCTGATAGATACATAGAAGCTCTGACTATTTCAGCCCATTCTTTTGTGTGCATTTCTTTTCAAGTGAAGTTTGAGAGTGCTCACATTGGCACCATCACACTTGCATTTCTTTTTCAATGGCTGGGCAGTTTGTTTCAGTGGTCAGATTGTGGGTGGCTTGTGTAGAGTTCGGTGCCAGTATTTTCGTTAGCAGTGCAGGCTGGTCGGTCAGATTTGATTGGCTGATTGCATCATTTATTGGGCTGCCTGATCAAGTTGGCCAGATTTGGTAGGGTTTGGCTATTTATAGCCCTGCTTTGCTTGTGGTGGATTATTCACACTCTTTTGCAGGTTCAGCACACTCCATCTCTGACATTCTGCACATCTAGTGCAGCCATCATCATGAGTGTGATTTGGTGCCCTCATTAATTCCTTGGGCTACGCGCAGGGATTGATCAGTCCGCCATTGTGTTCAGCTTTCCATTCGGATTCAGTGCATAATATCTCTTGTTTCTCTCCTCTCTTGTTGTTCTCTCTTTTCTCTCCCTGTTCATGTTTCTCTTCTGTTGTAGAGAGAAGATCAAATGTAGGTAGTCAAGTCAAGGTGACAGGACTTGGATGATGGCGACATCTCCAAAGTCCCCTGATGACAGTAAATGCAGCTTAGATGATGACACCGGTAGCTGGAGATGGAATCTTGGCAGCAAACACAAGTTTGCAGTGATGGATTTGCAGGTGACAGTTGGATGTGGGTGATGGAGGCTGGAATCAGGTGCCAGGTGGTAGGAGATAGCAATGGAAGTCTTTGACCACGATGTCCTGTGCAAACGGGGTGTGGGCAGCAGAGATACATCTCTTGGAACTTGCGAAAATGAGATTGATTGGATGTGGGTGATGGAGGATGGAATCAGGCGCTAGATGGTAGGAGATAGCAATGGAAGTCTTTTGTTGAGAGTGGTGCTAATGGAAGCGTGAAGATTTGCAGCAGTGGAAGTGTGCAGGTGAGTGAGAGTGACAGAGAGAGAGTACGATATGATTTGGGTATACCAACAATGTTGGTACACAAAGAATCAAATGTATTTATACTTAGGGCACGTAAGGGTGCATTCACATGTATAATATAATAATACACGTGTACAATACATGGAGGTGAATAAAGCACCTTTGCATCCCAACAACCTCCCACTTAAAGGTCCGAAGTGAACATTTAACCAACTCCCACTAGTTGTATGCAATGCCCATACTGAGCCTTGCTTAGACTTTTAGTAAGAACATCTGTAGGGTTATCTTGTGTTTTGATCTTGATCAATGTGATTAGACTATCTTCTAGAATCTGTCTGATAAAGTAATATTGCACATCTATATGCTTTGTGCGTGAATGATACATGGCATTCTTAGCCAGATACACAACACTCTGGCTATCACATCCCAACACTGGAGTACTCATAGACATGCCGAGTTCCTTTGCAAGTTTGCTCAATTATATAGCTTCCTTAGAAGCTTCAGTAGCTGATATGCTTTTAGCTTCAGTAGTACTCAGTGCTACAATGTTCTGCAACCTGGAGCACCAAGAAATGGCCCCACCAACAATTGTAAAGACATACCCGCTAGTGGATCTACGAGTGTCCAAGTTACCTGCCATGTCTGCATCATAATAACCTTGTAGACTAAGTGCATCCTACCCATAGCAAATACACTTTCTTTGTGTACCCTTTAGATATTGAAGAATACACTTGACAACCTTCCAATGTGGTTTGCCAAGATTTGACATAAACCTGTTGATAACTTCCATTGCATGAGCAATATCTGGCCGAGTAGCAACCATAGCATATGTAAGAGAGCTACAAGCTTTTGCATAAGGGACTCCGTGTTGGATCTCATCTGGGGATGTGAAACAGTTCAAGGAGTGAGAACAATGTGTTGGTACACAAATAATAAAATGTATTTATACTTATGGCATATTAAGGGTGCATTCACATGTACAATTGAGTAGTGTGTGTGTACTATACATGGAGGTCAAACGGGCCTTTATCCCAACAATCTTCCACTTAAGGTCCGAAGTGAACCTCTAATCAACTCCCACTAGTTGTATGCAATGCTCATGCTGAGCTTTGCTTAGACTTTTAGTAAGAACATTTGCAGGGTTATCCTTTGTTTTGATCTTGATCAATGTGATTAGACCACCTTTCAAAATCTGTATGATAAAGTGATATTGCACATCTATATGCTTTGTGCATGAATGATACATGGCATTCTTAGCCAGAGACATAACACTCTGGCTATCACATCCCAAAACTGCAGTATCTATAGACTTGCCGAGATCCTCTGCAAGTCTGCTCAACCATATAGCTTCCTTAGAAGCTTCAGTAGTAGCTGATATGTATTCAGCTTCAGTAGTACTCAGTGTGACGACGTTCTGCAACTTGGAACACCAAGAAACGGCCCCACCAGCAACTGTAAAGACATACCCGCTGGTGAACCTACGAGTGTCCTAGTCACCTGCCATGTCGGCATCACAACAACCTTGCAAACTAAGTGCACCTTGCCCATAGCAAATACACTTTCTTTGTGTACCCTTTAGGTATCGAAGAATACACTTGACAGCCTTCCAATGTGTTTTGCCAAGATTTGACATAAACTTGCTAACAACTCCTACTGCATGAGCAATGTTTGGTCGAGTAGCAACCATAGCATACATAAGAGAGCCACGAGCTGATGCATAAGGGACTCCCTTCATAGCATTTGCTTCCACATCATCTTTTGGGTTGTTGGCTTTACTAAGCTTAAGATAAGGAGGTAAGGGTATCTCAAAAGGCTTAGCTTCAGCCATGTTGAATCTGTCCAATACCTTTTCAATGTACTTTTCTTGAGATAAAAACAACAATTTCTGCATTCTATCTCTGCGAATCCTCATGCCCAAAATATGCTCTGCATTTTCCAAATCTTTCATGGAGAAGGCTGATTTCAGCTGATTTTTGAGAG
Source organism: Lygodium microphyllum (assembly GCF_053477565.2). Classification (NCBI taxonomy): domain Eukaryota; kingdom Viridiplantae; phylum Streptophyta; class Polypodiopsida; order Schizaeales; family Lygodiaceae; genus Lygodium; species Lygodium microphyllum. Next base: position 34,086,240 of record NC_141163.1, on the reverse strand, counting down.
CATCCAAGCTAGTCTTTCTTTTCCCAGCTCGCAATATATCACCCACATACAAAACAAGTATGATGGGGCTAACCATTTGTATCCTTTTTCATGTACAAACAATGATCTGTATGGCTGTGCATAAATCCATGAGATAGCATAAAAGTGTCAAAATTTTTGTACCACTGCTGTGGTGCTTGCTTCAGCCCATACAAGTTGCGTTTTCGTTTACACACCATCTACTCTTGTCCAGGACTACAAAGCTCTCCAGTTGTTTCATGTAAATTTCCTCATCAATGCTACCATGCAAGAAAGTTGTTTTTACATCCATTTGGTACAGCTCTAAGTCCAATACAACAGTGAGAGCAAAAAGCACACAGAGTGGTCATCTTCACAACAGGTGAGAAGACCTCTTGGAAGTCAATCTCTTTCTTCTGTGCATACCCTTTAGCAACTAGTCTTGCCTTGTACTTGGGTTTCCCATTAACTGTTTTTACTTTGTAAACCCATTTGTTTGGAAGAGGCTTCCTTCCTTTGGGCAACAACACAAGATCCCAAGTATCATTTGCATATAGAGATTTAATCTCTTCTTGCATAGCTAGCTCCCACTTAGTGTTGAATTCGCATGACTTGGCCTCTTTGTATGTAAGAGGCTTACCCTCATCTATAAGTATCATATAATGCAAGGAGGGTTCAAATCTATGTGGTTGCCTTTTTACGCGTGTAGCCCTGTGTACCCAATGATCAACATTTTCAGGAATTGGGTCTACATCTGGAGGTATGTTATTTTCAACATTTATTGGCTGCTGTAAGCCATTTTCAGCGTGCTGTTCATGCGATACATCACCTTCATTTTCATTATTAGCACTTGCATTTACATAATCAGCAAGCCTATCTTGATGTCCATGACCTCCTTGTGCTCCTATTTGCTGTCCATCATCATCTAGCTCAAAATTAACCGGCTCATCATGAGTTTCATCCTGTGGTACAGTATCATGAGGCTCATTTTTTGAAGTAATAGGTGGCTGCAAATTCTGAAATTTCATCTTTTTCATATCTTCATTAGAGGCTAAAGTACCTTTCAGCAATTTCGCCTCATTAAACATAACATTATGCTGCGAATAATTTTCTTGGATTGAGGTAACCACACTTTGTAGCCAAATTCACCCTCATCACCATAGCCCATGAAAATGCCTTTGGTGGATTTTGGGTCAAGTTTGTTGCTCAGCTTATCTCTAACATGCACAAAAGCATCACAGCCAAATATGCGTAAATGGTCATATGAGGCCGATTTGCCAGACCAAACCTCCTTAGGGATGCCATTATTTAAGGACCTATTTGGAGAGTGGTTGCAAATGTGAACTACGGTTTTGAGTGCCTCCCCCAAAATTCATAAGGGAGATTAGCAATGGACAGCTTGTACCGCACTCTTTCATAGTTCTATTATATCTTTCAGCCACCCCATTTGAAGAAGGGTTGTAAGGAGCTGTAAGCTCCCTCTTAATACCATGCAAGTCACAAAAAGACTCGAATTCAATAGATGTGAACTCATCCCCATTATTAGTTCTTAAGCATTTCAGCTTTCTACGTGTTTGAGTTGTCTCAAATGCATGAAAAGTTTTAAAAACAACAAACACTTCACTTTTCTTTTTCAACAGGTATAACCAAATCTTTTTGGAACAATCATCAATAAAGGAGACAAAATATGCAGCACCACCCAATGATTTCATGGGCATACTACATACATCAGAATGCACTAAGTCCAAGACATTGGACTTACGGGAGGCACTAGAGTAAAAGGAGAATTTTATTTACTTTTCAAATTGATAGTCATTACAAAAGTCAAGTTTAGAGCATTTTCCATCAACCCTCTTCAAAGAGGTAAGGACATCAAGTCCTTTCTGGCTCATATGGCCTAATCTCTTGTGCCATAACTCCAAATGACAACCAATTTCAGCTATTGCAAGAAATTTGCCATTCAAAGCTTTACAGTGCAGACAATACAAAGTGCCCTTCTTGGTTCCTTTTGCAATCAGCATGGAACCCTTCAATTTTCTCAAACCACCACCTAACAGTGTAGTGTTACCATGCAAGTCAAGTTGACCAACAGATAGTAAACTCTTCTTGATGCTAGGCATATATCTAACATCTTTCAATACAAGCTCTTGCCCATTATCCAAAGACAAGTGTACTGTGCCTATGCCATCAATGCTGTAGGCACAGTTATTTCCAAGATATACTTTTCCATAACTGCTTGCATTGAACATAGCAAAACACTCCAAGCAAGGAGTTACATTGAAAGAGGCACCAGTGTCTATGATCCAAGTGTGAGTGACACTGTCATTAACTGACAAAAGTGTGTCAATCACGTCAGCCTTGGTAATTTGCATGTCCTGCATGTGACATACAAGGGCATTATAATCTATTGCACATAATACATCAATCTCTGCATCCGAGAGCTCCTGCATGACTACACTGGAGGCCACATTGGCCTTTTCCTTGTCTTTGGTTGCCTTAGATACAACTGTCTTATCCTCTTTCTTCTTTTTGTCTCTTGCATTCTTCTCTCTCTTGTTCCTTTTTGTAGTACCTGCAATCAAACTTCTTGTGGCCCTTCCGACCACACTGATAGCAAGTAACATCACTTTTTTCCTTTTCTTTGCTCTTACTTCTACTTCTCTGTCCAACATTTGCATTTTTGTTTCAGCCATGCCTCTAACATTGTAAGCTGAGTTGTTGCCTTCTCCACTAGACTTATGTCTAATTTTTTCATTCAAAATTGAACCCCTCACACCATCATATAAGAGATTGGGGTTATTACTGAGAGAAACTACCAAGGTCTCCCAGGAATCAGGTAGTGTCATAATCAGAAAGATCACCCTCAACTTATCATCAAAATCCAAATTAGCATCCTTGAGTTGATTTAAAATACCAGTAAATGCACTCAAGTGCTCAACTGTAGGCTTGGACTCATCCAGTCGTATATTCACCAACTTGTGCATTAAATGCACCAGATTAACAGGTGCAGTGATCTCATAGGTAGTTTTCAACTTCTCCCATATTGCATGACCAGTATCTAAGCCCTTAATGTCTATCAAAATGTCATCAGTGACATGCATCTTTATATAAGCCACAACCTTTTTGTTGACTCTGGCCCAATCTGCATCAGACATTTGTGCGGGTTTATCTTCCTGCAAAGCATCCTCACAATCTTTTATTTTAAGAACAATGTGCCGTGCATATGGTCTTTCCAAAGGTCAAAGCCCTGACTATCAAACCGTTTGATTTCCATCAAACTCTCAATATTAGAATGGGAAGAAGTTGCAGCTATTTTATCACAAACCCAAGTGTAAATGCATTGAACTACAAGAGCACAAGCTAAACCAGCAAATACACTGCTGTTCTTGCCCAACCAAAAATAAACCTCTGTTGTTTTTACATAAACCAGCCACCACACGAGCAAATATTGTAGAAATTTACCAAAATCTGCACAAAATCCCAAATTTCCAGGTTCGACAGTTTGTAAATGTTAGCCAGTTTGACCCAGTTGAGGAAAATTTCATAAATACATGAGAAGCCCCAAAATTTTTAGGGTCCAATGTCAAGAAATTTTACTCAGATGAGCAAAATTCCAACAAATTTGGTAAAATCCCCAATTTAATTGAGGTCAACATGCACAATGTCTGCAATTTTTGACACAAATGTCACTGTCAAGCATAAACAACATCAAATTTGGGAAAAGCCCCAAATTTCCAAGCTCAAATTTGCACAAATTTGAAACCTGTGCTTCCACACACGAACCCTCGTCAGAGCAAGGGGATAAGAAAGATTGAAAGAATTGCTGATTAAAAAAAATGGGGGAAGGACCGTTGACCCGTCGTCCCATCGCATTAGTCAGGTGACAGCTCTTGTCGCGTGGAACCCATGTAGCCCGCTGGCGCCAGCTCGTCACGCTTGCGTGCAGCCTGTGTCTCCTGTTTTGACCTGCACGCTGGTCTCGTCAGCCTTCAGCCCCGTCAGCCGGTCCCATCAAGTCACACTCGACTTGTCGAGCAATCCGTTTGGTGTGCCTGTTGCTTGCGCCTGTTGAGTAGTCCGTCTGGTGTGCTTGCCAAGTAGTCCATTTGGTGTGCTTGCGTCTATCGCTGGTCCCATCAGGTCATGCTTGACTTGTTGAGCTGCAGCCTACCTACCGGTCTCGGGAAGCATGCACAATCTATGCTCCGATACTAGTTATTAAGAGTGGTGCTAATGAAAGCTTGAAGATTTGTAGTAGTGGAAGTGTGGAGGTGAGTGAGAGTTGCAGAGAGAGAGTACGATATGATTTGGGTGTACCAACAATGTTGGTACACAAAGAATAAAATGTATTTATACTTAGGGCACGTAAGGGTGCATTCACATGTACAATATAATAATACACGTGTACAATACATGGAGGTGAATAAAGGACCTTTACATCCCAACATCTTTGACCGCAATGTCCTCCGGGAACGGGGTGTGGCTAGTAGAGATACATCTCTTGGAACTTTCAAAAACAAGATTGAGGGAGAGTGGTGGGTTGCATGCCTATTTATAGAAAGTTTGGGGCACCTTAATTAGGGTTTTGCATGCGGCACACAATAACTCTCTAGGATCACATTTCATTTTAATAAGAATGTATGTTCATTGATTAAGCATGTTTTGGGGCTGTTTAAGTCAGGCTAATGTAATTTTTAGGTCAAGAGGGTGCTTAGGCAAGCTCCATTACCAACCAATCCTGTAACCATCAAATTGGGAGGGCCACTATGCCAAACTGTTTGGCTGTAAACATCACAAACAAGAAAACTCACCATGTTCTGCACTTGCTTGCATGTTTTGTCCTAGTAGCATCACATACCACCCTATTTACGAATGGAGTAGACTGTCAATAATGGACCATCACAGTCTTGTGAGCCTCCAATGGGTTTGTGAATGTGATTGTGTTTGTGATAGAGAGCAGGCTGCTGCTTTCATACAATGAAACACTGCCATAGATCTCCAACTTGCGCACATGACATGACAAAGGCCATATAGAGGGTGGAAGTCAAGCTCACCTCTCAGCCATAGAGAGCCTAAATGGGTTCCCCCCGAGCTTGGGGTCAGCAACATCTCATGTCAAGTGCCTTGCACAGGTTGTTGTCCCATATGATCCCATGGTGTGCATGGAGCTGTCTAGGGTCTTGAGTTCAAGTGTGATCTCATGAGAGATGCCGCACGAATGAGCTTTGAATCCTAGTTATAGGACTCTATAACAACCCTAACCCTAGAGTGCATTTACAAGACCCTTTAGCCATCCTCACTTTAAGACACATTCACACCTTGTGACCAAATGGTCAGTAGTCAATGGCCTATGCTATTGGTGCCCATACAAGATGTCCAAGGCTGTAAGACATGTTCGGGGATAGTGAGTCACCCCTCCCCTTTTGAGGGATGGGAACATGGGCCATGTCATTTATTTGGGACGCACCCCACTAGAATTTAATGATGAGACTCCATTCTTGCATTTTGAGGACTTGGGACGCTCAGTTCTTGTGATTGGCCACTATTGACATGGGGCACTCTGAATTGTGCCTTAATTCTAAGGTTCGCACACATTGTTCTAAGTAAGTGTGTGTGCGCACACATAGATGTAGGCTCTAGGATTCTTGATACTGCATGATTCAAACAACAATTACAACTTAATGGAACATCTCATCATGGAAAGGAAAAATAAAATGCGATCCACTATATGAATGTGCTCTAGCTTCTTACCTAGAATGTCTAATTCATGGACCGTGATTGGTACCCCTGTGCCTCTGAATCTAAAATCTGAAGGTGGGTGCCATAATGATTGAGGTTGATAGTCTGATCTGCTGGGCCCTATTGGCGAGTTTGTAAGTGATTCCCTGCCTAGTTTGTCTAGCTGGTGCTGTTGAGTCACATGTCCATTGCTGAGAGAAGATGTTGTATCCCATGTTACAACATGAAAAGAGTGTGAAGAGCAATGATGGGCTAGTACAGGAAGGAAATGGGCATTCAGATGCTATAACTGTTCTGTACGAGTAAGTGGTTGAAAATTTTGGCTGCACAGGTGCAGTCTTGAGGGATGGAGTTTTGGGAGGGAAGTTGTGGATCACCAAAGGTCCATTTGTATGACAGATCACTGGAGGCCGATTTGTATGATGCATGCTCCATGAAATAGATGTTCCTTAGGTGCAGACTATTGAATGAAAGACTAGCTATTGTGTCTACATGTTTCAAGCTTAAGACATGGGAATTTACAAAGCACACGGTTCACTTCTAGGAGTCAGTGGAATGTACTCACATGACATACCAAAACAAATGATAAATGTAAATAGTTATGTGCAGGCGAACCTAGAAATTTGACAATGTTTGGAGGTTTCTTGTGCTACATTGATAAGCACGGGTGCCTTTTACATTATGATCATCTTTTGTGCTGAAACATATCTTAGCTTGAAAGCTACTGCTTGTGTGTTTACCAGTAATTATTCATTGAACTCCAGTTTTCCATCTGGTTTGTAAGAGAACCAACTGATTCCTAGACATTTGTTGGGAAAGGTACAAATTGTTCTGGAAATTGTTAATCTGGGTTTGGTCTTGTTGGGCCCTGGTGGACTCTGGCCGTTTTGTTTCATTTTTTGTAAATTCCTCTTTTATAGCACAAACTTAACTGATGCAGTAAATATGGCAGTAAAGTCTTATTGTAAAGCATTGATTTATTGCTACTGGATGACAGGCACAATTTGGACATGACGGTCCGCCTGGTGGTGTACTACAAGGGCTTGAATATGGGGATGGTCAAAAGGTGTGTTTTCAGATGTTTATGCGTAGTACTTTTTTTCTATGAAAGGCCAATTAAAGTACATGTAATGTGTTCATTTCTGGTTTCTTGTTCATTAAGATATACTGAATGTTGTGTTAAATTGAAGCACTATGCCCTGGGTGTACATTTTGAGGGCAATTTTTTTCCCTTTGTCAATTGTTGCATTTTCACCAAAACAATTCATAGAGCATAAAGTCTTGCATGGAATATCTGTGAGTCCATTGATTTATGAGAGTGTGCAATGGAAGGGGAAGGAACACAGAGCGAAGAGAAGAGCAGAGGAAACACAAAAGAAACAGAAGGAAAACACTTATCTGAACACAGATACAGGCTGCACAAAATTAGCTCCGCATGTGTGGGTCAGTGAGGGTGTCGGAATGATGGCGGAAGATGAGAATCTGCCTGGGGAAGATGAGAGTAAATGATGGCTGGCTGGGATGATGTTGGAGGCATGTGAGTGGCTGTCTATAAATAGGCAAAGGGCATGAAGACAGGTCGACCTGATGCTGCCAAAGATGGCACCTACACAAAACTGGCCACCCACTAATGAAAGATACCGCCCAGGCTGCCACGTGGCTAAAATCTCAAATTCACTCCACACTGCAACATGAACAGGCTGAAAGAGACTGGATGAAATGATCAAGGCCTAGAAACCCTAATCTCTACCTGATATGCCTAAGAAAGACTGACAGACTGTGACAGTGTTAGAGCTCCCAGTTTTCTTGTGTTGCTCAGATTGAGGCTCAGAAGCAGGAGATCTACATGGAACAAGACGTATCTGCTAACAGTACTGCCATTGTCTTGGCTAAGTGTGATGAGTTGATGCGATTGTTGGCAAAATCTAACCTTAGAATAACCTTCATGGGGTGAATTGCTTATGTAAGGCATCAATCTTGCATGTTGCAAAGAAAAAATGGCACGTCAGGTTTTTGTCTTGGGGTTCGAGAGGCTCGAGTGCAAAGAAGACATAGGCCAATAGGACAAGGTAGTGGAGATCCATTGGAATTTGAATTCTCCTATTGCACTTTCTTTCTTCTATTTATTTTTGTATTGGTGATGATGGTCTATGCTCTTGCAAGGTGTAGTATAAGCATGTGGTCATTGGGTGCTATACATGGTTTGATCCGAAGCTGCTCAGCAGTAAACAAACTTCACAAGCAAAAGGCAGCAGGTGGAATAGGCATTTTGTTGAAGTTCAAACACAATCCTTGAATTCATGTGTCGTTCCCTTTATGCCTATAAAGCAGAGGGAACATCATTTTCTTATCATTGATGTATAGTTGCTCCATTTAGTTGCTACATAATACACTCCTCTGGAAAGAATCCATTCTATTTGGGTAGTGAAATTTGGCATGTGCATGTCCACTTTTTTGTGGAACCAATTTTCTATTTACAAGAACTGCCAGGTCCATGGAGGCAATAGAGTGAAAAGTTTAGAGTGACTGATTTGTCTTTAATAGTGAAAATATATTGTAGAGTGATTGCTGTAACTATCATGGAAAATAGAAGGCTGAGAATTTACATCCACACTGGTGGCATGGTTGTGGGCTGTGCATATGGGTCTTTAAATATCAGTTCTTTGGCAAGCACAAAGATATGCCTTTCTCAAATTTGCTTGGATTTTCCTCTACTTTGGAAGGAGATCACATGTTTTATGTGAATTTGAAAGTTGATTAGCATATGATGGAAATAAAGGTGCACAGTGGTAAAGTAATGATTGACCTAGTATGTGAACCCTAAGTGCTCAAAATGCTGAATATAGAGTGAGTATATACAATGTCCTGCCTATGGATAGACCTAAATGCTGAGATGTGGCAAAATTGGGTGCCCAAGATTTGGTGCAAAATGCCCGTGAGATGGAGCTGGATATTCACTCTCAACACCTCCCCTTAGCAACATTTCTGAGAAGGGGAACCTGAATGAACTAAGGGGCTACAAAAAGGCATACATACAACGAAATGTGAGGCAAAACATGGTCCTCATCTCTGATGTTTCCCACATATATAGTGACTGATTTAGTTCTGTATAGCAAGTAGAATATCAGATTGCATGCTGTTCATAGCAGTAGCCATTATGGGAGTTTTTGCGATCCTCAGTTCTTATTGCAAGCTGAAAGGGAGCTATTTTGCAGTCAGTATACCTCTGTTACTTCCAAATTGCCTTCATGCATCTAACCTTCTCTTTGCCAATTTGGATGAACTTTGTTTAATTTTTCTAAACAGTCCTCAACATGTCTGAATCCTCATTAAGATTTGGAGTAAACATTGCCCATAACCTATTGCAGAACTTTCTGTACCTCTCTTTCTTTGATACTTGCATAAGATATTACTCTTAGTGATGCTTTTTGATAGAATGAAGTCCTAGGCTCAAACCAAAGGCTTTTATTACTTTATCCTTGAAAGTTTGCCAAGCTCTAGTATTCTTGCCTTGGGTCTTCGAATCCAAGTATCAATTTAATTGCTGATTTTGTCCGCTAAGCACATAGCTACACACGTGACAATTTTGACTTTTTTGTGAATCTCTCATCTAACCTCATCCTTGTCCTTGGCATAGCATTTAAGCTCTACATCTATTCCAACCTTCAAATTCTCTATTTTTTTTTTTTTTTTTTTTGATAAGTAATTAGAGCCAGAATAAGACTGCTACTGAGGGATGAAATGATGAACGGGTTGCCTCTTACCTATCCAACCTCCAATCCTCACTAAGAGAACTAAAGAGGGGCACCACCTAGCCAAAGGGAGGATGGGCTAGGACATCCTTTTTCTCAAAGAGAATCAAGAGAACCAAGACACAAATTTACAAGAGAGAATATATGTACTAGACACCATATTAGAATATGAGAGAGAGATGAGAGGAGAGGGAGATAATAGGATAAGAGATAGAGGAAGCTTGCCATTATGCTACAAGGAATGAGAAGATGAGAAGAGAGGGAGATAATAGGAGAAGAGGTAGAGGAAGCTTGCCATTATGCTACATAATAAAAGAACTCACTCATAGCTCACCTCAAAGAGATGAGGGTATTCTAGAGTGCTCTTATGGGCTTGTCATTGTCATTCTTCCCCCTCTTCATTCTCCATGGGCTCTTTATATAGCCTCCATGAGGGATTAGATTAAGCTAATCTTCTTGATTAACATAATCCTAGATGATGTATGGCATCTTTGAAAATATGGAGAATAGTGGATGGGACAAGTCTCCACCTTGGTCATCATGCAAGAAGCCAAGGGTGGTGGTATACAAAATAGAGAAATGGAGCTAGATTACAAGAGGTAGGTGCCCAAAGCACATTATTATAATATATTTACAAGAAGGATAGAGTGGAAAGTTGGTGTGGTGAAAGAGAGAAGCAAATTGCATGTAGCCAGCAGTCTGCGCCTTCGTAACTTCAAATCCGTGAAGAATCTGAAAAAAGTTTCTTCTGCAACTTTGTAGACCAGGTCGAAACCGATCGGGCAACGCGGAAAATTTCTTAAAATTCGCTTTTTCTTGGGGGTTATTAAGATTATAAAAAACGGATTTCAAAAGGTGCTTTGACTTTAGGCTCCCATATATGTATAAATACATATAAGCATGTGGCAAAAGGGGTCCATGCTTGTAAGCTTTTGTGCAAGATCCAAGTGACACCATGATGTGGATATTGACTTGTGTGCTAGGGTGAGGTGTCCTCTAATGATGGTGATAGATTCTAAATCTTAGTGATGCAGATGGAGCCCATGTGTAGTTGGAGGCTAGTTCTTTGAAAAAATATATGTACTCACTCAACTCCTAGGTGTAATCCATTTTCATCTTCACTAAGATAACCATCTCTTTTACCCTTTACGTTGACATGCCTCCTAAGAACTTGTTCCCCCCATTTGCTAGAGTTATCATAATCGAGAAGCAATGTAGTATACCTAGTGCTTGAAGAGTAAACCCAAAGTGATATGGTAAGCTCTTGATAGGAGCTTTGGCCAAATTTTGTGGTAGTAATCCGGGTTGTAAAAAACCCGGATCACTACAAACAGTTCTTTAATCTCTTCTAGATTTCTCTTTCTTTCAGTCTTTGGATCCTCTTCTAACAAAGGTTTTGTGAGATCTGGCTTTGGAGGAGAGAGAAATGAGAGACAGTAGACAATGACTGTGTGAAGTGAAGAGAGTGTATTAGCTCAAGTGAAAATGATAGGATGAAAGTACTCAATGAAAGTACAACTAAGGTCTAAGGTTGACCTAACCCATCTTCCACATACTAACTAGAGTTCATTTAACTAACTCTATGGCCTAGTGTCACCACATCAAAGTCCTAAGTCACAAGGTGTTCACACGACACTTTGATACTTAAATAAGTATCTACACACTACATGAATTATATTGGGCACTATCGAGAATTGGCAAGTTCTAACACCCCTTTGTAGTGCCAATATGATGAAGTACAAGGATCATCAATCATAAAAGAGTAATAAGTTAAAGGACTTGCAGAAAGCCTTAAACTTCTCACATGCTAAAGCCTTGGTGATTATATTTGTGACATTTTTATGTGTAGGAATTTACATCAAGCTGATCTCTCGTGCATAAGATCTCTCTTTGATATAATGGTAATGAATCTAATTTTTAGAGAGAGTAGGTGTAGAAGCCTCCAACAAAATCTATAAATCAGCTAATAATCTGCACAACCATACACATTGTACTATTGCTCTGAAGGTTGCCGTGTACTTGGCCAATGGCCTCACAAGACAAGGTAGCCACTGCAGGTTGTGTCTTGCTAAGCCATGAAATACATGAACAACCTGAAAAGAAACAATATCCACTAGGAGATTGCCGAGTATTTGAGTCTCCAGCCCAATCTGAACTGCTGTAAGTCTATAGCTGTAAGTCCTGCCCTTGGAAAATATGAAGACCGAGTATTTGTGTACCTTGCAAGTAATGGAAGATCTGCTTAACAACTTGCCAATGAATTGTATGTGGGATGTGCATAAACCTACTTACCTCAGATATTGCAAATTGTATGTTAGGATATGTGTTATAAAGATAAATAAGGCACGCAACAGCCTAGTTGTAAATTGCAATATTAGTCATCTCACTATCATCATTCATAGAAAGCTTCAGACCTGGCCCTATCGGAGTATCTATAGGTAGATGAAGGGGGGAGAGTGCGCAATGGAATGCAAGATCTAGGCGCGAGCTGCAGAGTTGAGAACACAGAGATAGGTGTAGCAGTTCATGATGGTATACAAAGAATAAAAGAATGTATTTATATGTTAGGGTACATTAAGGGTGTGTTCACACCCATATGATTGTTTACACGGAGATGAAGGGACTTTACATCCAACAACCTCCCACTTAAGGGCCCGAAGTGGTACCTTTAAGCTAACCAACTCCCACTAAACGAATGCAATGCTCATGTTGAGCCTTTGCAAGACACTTAGTGAAAACATCTGTAGGGTTATCTTGGGTTTTGACCTTAGTCAGTGTGACAAGACCAACATCCAAGGCCTGTCGAATAAAGTGATACCGAACATTTATGTGTTTGGTACATGCATGGAACATGGCATTCTTAGCCAAACATATTGCACTTTGGCTATCACAACCAAGCATTGGGGTACGTAAGGAAAGACCAAAATCCTTGACCAGACAGCCAAGCCAAATAGCTTTCTTAGAAGCTTTTGTGGCTGAAATATATTCAGCCTTTGTAGTACTCAGTGCCACAATTTTATGCAATCTTGAACACCAAGAGATAGCCCCACGAGCCAAAGTTAAAACATACCCACTGGTAGATTTCCTAGTATCAAGATCTCCTGCCATGTCCGAATCACAAAATCCGTGCAACTCTAGTGTACCCTTTCCATAGCATATACACTTTTCTTATGTACCTTTCAAATATCTGAAGATACATTTCACCGCTTCCCAATGTGGCTTGCCAGGGTTAGACATAAATCTTCTAACAACTCCCACTGCATGAGCAATGTTAGGGCGAGTTGCAACCATGGCATACATCAAAGATCCACAAGCTGATGCATAAGGTATGCCCTTCATGGCACTAGCAGCTGCATTATCCTGAGGACAATCAGATTTGCCAAGATTTATATGTGGCGGTAAAGGCACATCAAGAGGCTCAGCATCAGCCATATCAAACCTGTCAAGTACTTTGTAGATGTACTTGTAGTGTGAGAGAAACAACAAATGCTGTCCTCTGTCTCTTGGCTTGCCAGGGTTAGACATAAATCTTCTAACAACTCCCATTGCATGAGCAATGTTAGGGCGAGTTGCAACCATGGCATATATCAAAGATCCACAAGCTGATGCATAAGGTATGCCTTTATAGCACTAGCAGTTGCATTATCCTGAGGGCAATCAGATTTTCTAAGCTTTGTATGTGGCGGTAAATGCACACCAGGAGGCTTAGCATCAACCATATTAAACCTGTCAAGTACTTTGTTGATGTACTTGTCTTGTGAGAGAAACAACAAATGCTGTTCCTGTCTCTTTCAATGCGCATGCCCAAAATGTGTTTAGCTGCCCCCAAATCTTTCATGGAGAAGGCTGAACTCAGCTACCTTTGAAGAGCATTCAAAGTACTCTTATGCTGTCTTGCAATCAGCATGTCATCCACATATAAAACCAGCACAAAAAGGCTTTCATCATCAGCCTTTTTAGTGTATAAGCAATGATTTGCATGACTGCGTTTAAATGCATGGCTGAGCATAAAGGTATCAAATTTTTTGTACCATTGTTTGGGGGCTTGTTTCAGCCCATATAAGTTGCATTTCAACTTACAAACCAAATGCTCTTTTCCTGGGATAACAAATCCTTTTGGTTGCTTCATGTACAACTAACTCTTCATCCAAGTCACCATGAAGAAAAGCAATCTTCACATCCATCTGATCCAACTTTAAATCCAAGGATGTAGTGAGAGCAAACAAAACTCGAAGCGTAGTCATCTTCACCATTGGTGAAAAGACCTCTTGGAAGTTTATGCCTTCCTTCTGTGTATAGCCCTTAGCAACCAGCCGTGCCTTGTACTTGGTCTTCCCATCAATACATTTCACTTTGTAAACCCATTTATTAGGATTAACTTTCCTATCCTTGGGCAAAGGTACAAGCTCCCATGTGTTATTTGCATATAGAGACTTCATTTCTTCCTGCATAGCAAGCTCCCACTTTCTCTTGTTTTCACATGATTGTGTCTCTTTAAATGTCAGAGGCTCACCCTTATTAGTCAACAAAATGTAATCCAAAGATGGTTGAAACCTCTGTGGCTGCATTTTGACACATGTAGACCTTCTTACCCAATGATTTGTATTATTAGGTAGTGGGCCCATATCCTGAGGAATGTGCATACCATCACCAGGTGGCTGATTTTCAGCATTTTCTTGCTGCTGTAATCTGTTTTCAGGCATGTTCTTTTTGCTGTCCCATTTTATCCTGTGCATCTATTTGCTGTCCATGATCTTTTGATTGTAGCACAATAGGTTGCTGCTCATTTTCAGCATCAAAAGGAACAGAATTTTCAAATAATGGCTGTTGAATGGCTGGCTGTTCATGCTCAAATTTGACCTTCTTTTTGTCAAGATCACCATGTGTAGCATTTTTCAGCAACTTTGCCTCATTAAATACTACATCTCGGCTGTGTACTATCTTCTTGCCTTGAGGAAGCCAAACTCTATAACCCATCTCTTCCTCATCTCCATATTCCACGAATATGCCCTTGATGGATTTTATATCTAGTTTGGTTCTTTGTTCTATAGGTACATGCACAAAGACATCACAACCAAAGACATGTAAATGGTCATATGAAGCAGGTTTGCCAGACCAAAACTCTTTAAGAATGTCATTTTCCAATGCATGATTGGGAGAGTGATTGCATACATGAATTGCAGTTTTAAAAGCCTCTTCCCAAAACTGTTGTGGGAGATTAGCTGTGGATAGCATGCATTCGACTCTCTCACAGAGTGTGTGATTAAATCTTTTAGCCACGCCATTTGATGCAAGATTATAAGGGGTTGTCAACTCCCTCTTAATGCCATGCATCTCACAAAATTTGTTAAATTCATTTGAGACATACTCACCCACGACTTTCTCTTAATGCCATGCATCTCACAAAATTTGTTAAATTCATTTGAGACATACTCACCCCCATTATCTGTTTTTATGGCTTTCAACTTAAGTCCTTTTTGTGTGGTAACAAAAGCATGAAACTTTTTAAAAGCATCAATCACTTCCTTTTTGCTTTTAAGTACATACACCCATGACTTTCTCTTAATGCCATGCATCTCATAAAATTTGTTAAATTCATTTAAGACATACTCACCCCCATTATCTGTTTTTATGGCTTTCAACTTAAGCCCTTTTTGTGTGGTAACAAAAGCATGAAACTTTTTAAAAGCATCAATCACTTCCTTTTTGCTTTTAAGTACATACACCCATGACTTTCTACTGAAATCATCAATGAAAGTAACAAAGTACCGTGCATCCCCATACGAAATAATAGGCACAATGCACACATCAGAGTGTACTAAGTCAAGAGCATTAGACTTCTTAATGACACCAAAGTAAAAAGGAGACTTCACATGTTTTCCATATAAGCAATCATTACAAAATTCGAGACCAGAGCCTTTTACATCAAATCTCCCTAAAGAAGAGAGAACCTGAAGGCCTTTTTGGCTCATATGACCAAGCCTTTTGTGCCAAAGCTCCATCTGTGAATGGACTTCAGCCACAACTAAGAATTGCCAGGTATTGCTTTACAATGCAAGTAATATAACGTCCCCCTTTTGCTGCCTTTAACAATCAGCATAGAGCCCTTATGGACCTTCCAAGATCCACCACCAAAGATAGTAAAATACCCTTTAGCTTCAAGTTGCCCAACTGATAGTAGACTTTTCTTTATGCCAGGTACAAATCTGACATCTTGCAAAATCAGTTTTGGCCATTTTCAATGGCCAAGTGAATGGTGTCAACACCCTCTATCTCACATGCATAGTTATTACCCAAGTAAACCTTGCCTAGGCAACATGCAGTGTATTCAGAAAATGATTCTTGAGTCCAAAGAGGGGGTAACATGAAAAGAGGCATCGCTGTCCACTATCTATGATTGTGATAGCCCATCATGAGCTGAAAGTAAGGCATCAATTACCTCCTTTTTGGTGATGTATATATCGCCTGCTGCTGCCATAATATTTGCATCATTACATGAGGCTACAACAAGTATCTCTTCAGTGTCAGGAAGCTCTTCAATGGCCATACTAGATGCAACATTTGCCTTTGGAACTTCTTTTGAGGAAGAGTTGTCATCATCTTTTTTATCATCTTTCTTTTTCTTACCCTGCCGTTTCTTTTTTTCTTGCACTTTCTTGAAGTACTGGCAATCGAGCTTTTTATGCCCTTTACGCCCACATTGATAGCATGTGACATCTTGCTGTTTGCCCTTGCTTTTGCTTCTGCTTTTCCCTTTATTGGCTGCATTGTCTCTCTTTTCAGACCTGCCTCTCACGTGGTAAGCTGAGCCACTGCTTTCACCACTAGACTTTCTTTTGATTTCTTCATGAAGGATTGAACCTCTTACACCATCAAAAGTCAAAGTAGGATTGTTGCTAAGTGACACAACCAAAGATTTCCAACTGTCAGGCAAAGTCATCAATAAGAAAATAGCTTTCAATTTATCATCGAAAGCCGCTAAACTAGAGTCTTGCAATTGACTCAAAACCCTTGTGAAAGCACTCGAATGCTCAGATGCTAGCTTAGACTCCTCCAACTCCATGTTCACAAGTTTACGCATAAGATGCACTTGATTCACAGGAGTTGTATTTTCATAAGTGTCCTTAAGTTTTTTCCGTATAGCATAACCTGTATCAAGATGCTTGATGTTTGTAAGTACATCATTAGACATTGCCATCTTAATGTATGCAATGGCCTTCTTATTAAGTCTAGCCCAATCCACATTTGTCATAGCTACAGGCTTAATCTCCAAGAGAGCATCTTCACAGTCCTTGAGAAACAAAATGCCTTGCATCCTATCCTTCCACAAGTCAAAGCCAACACCAAAAATTCAATGCTGCAATTTATGACAGCAAAAAATGAGCTGAATATTCAGCTGATTTCAGCCCAATTTTCAGCGAATAATAGCAAGATTCAGTCCAAGTACATGTACATCAGTAGAACGAATGACTTTCAGCAGTATGACTGCAATTTTAGCATACATTAAATGCATACATCATTGCCAGGTAACTCCCACTTCAACAATATCACCAAAAATACATCTGCACCAATCCTAGATCTGCAAATGATCACTAAGACTGCTGCAACATGAGTAATCAGCAATACATCAACTCAATGGGAGCTGTCCAACATGTGTATTGCATACGCATGTGGTCGTATCATCTTCTGATATTGAAAACACCAAGAAATCTCTGCAATTTCTCCAAAATCGCACAAGCGGGAGATAAAAAATGCTCAAATCACTCTACTTATAACCACAAGATTGCTTCAACAATATTTTCGAAGTGCATTAACTTTGCCAAAGTGCACAGATTTCAGTAAGAGCTCCAAAATTTCACTGACCGATCTGCCCCGATTGCATTAATACATGTTCTCAAAAGCATAAAATGGGCAAAATTAGCAAAATTTCACTAAATTTTGCAAAAGCCCCAAATTTCTCGGGTCCAATTGTGCACCAATGTCAGCCAATTTGACTCAGTTGAACAAAATTTCACCAATACAGCAAAAGCCCCAAATTTAGTGGGTCCAATGCTGAGAAATTTCACTCAAATGAGTAAAAATTTAGTAAATTTGGCGAAATCCCCAATTCTAATGTGCACAATGTTTGCAATTTCTGACGCAGATGCCTCAATTTTGCATGAGCAGCACTCAATCTGAAAAGCCCCAAATTTCTAGGCATAAATATGCACAAATTTGAACTCTGTGCTGATGCGCGTGAAGCCTTGTCAGGCCAAGGTGAAATTCAATGAGAATTTTGAAGAAAAACGAATTTGTGACCTTAAGGAAAAATGATGTGACGAGGTTCGTTGACATGCCAGTCACGTCGCAAGACTTGGAACCTTGCCGGTTCGTCAGACTCGTGTGACACAGGAACCCCCATTGGTAGCTGCCCATCTGACTCGCGTGAGACAGGCGACGACGTCTTAATGTAGGTGTTACTTACTCGTTGCCACGCTGGTTCCGGTGAGACGTCGCTTGTCTCCTGCTGCCGTCTTGTCGTCTGGTGCCATCATGCTGGACACGAAGTCCAGTCGTCATTGGAAATGATGCCCTTTGCTGTCACGCTTGTTGCTGCCTGCTGGTCCACGCTGGTCACGCTAGAACCTGCCTCCTGGTCCCGCATTGGAATGCGAGATCTAGGCACGAGTTGCAGAGCTGAGAGATAGAGAGAGTGAATGCAGAGATAGGTGTACCGCTTCGTGATGGTACACAAAGAATAAAAGAATGTATTTATATGTTAGAGTATGTTAAGGGTGTGCTCACACCCGTAAGACTATTTACATGAAGACGAAGGGACTTTACACCCAACAGTAAAAGCTTTTCCACATACTATGACTGTCATATGATGATACCATGCTGATTTGGGGTGAATTCAATCCCCAAATAGTAAATGTAAAAGACCCATATCTAACATAGCAAATTTATTCTTCAATTTAGCTTTAAAATCTGCAATTCTGTCCTTTTTAGGTCCGATGAGCAGCATATCATCTATATAAGAATGATGACCGACAATTCCCCACCTTCATTCTTAATGTATAGAGTAGGAGCAATTGGACTATTCTTGAACCCTTTGCTGTTTAAATAAGCATCTTTCTTCGAATACCATGCACAAGGAGCTTGTTTCAAGACATACAAGGCCTTGTTTAACAGGCAAAGGGCACTCAAACTAAGTGCTCTTTTGCCTTTAACCACAAACTTGGAGGTTTCGATACATGGACATCCTCATGAAGGTCGCCATCAAGAAATGCTATCTTTATGCCCAATTGATGTACTTTCCATCCATGATAGGCAGCCATAGCAGTAACACATCTAACTGTACTCATGTGGGATGTAGGAGCAAAAGTCTCCTCAAAATCTATGCTCCCTTTTTGAGCATATCCTTTGGTAACCAAGTGTGCCTCGTACTTGTCAATTGAACCATCAGCCTTGTGCTTTAAAAATCCATTTAGTGCCAATAGCCTTTTTGTCAGGTGGCAACTCAACGAGATCCCAAGTACGATTAGTACCGATGGAGTCCAACTCCTCTTTCATGGTTTGCAACCAATGTACATCCTGTTGTGCATCATCAAATGAAGTAGGCTTATCCTCCTCCAAAACTGAGCTTGTGAATTCATCCTTATCAAGAAGAGCGTCTACTTCCAAAATTTCCAGAAAATGTGCCTCTTGCATTCTAAGGAGCCTATCTTGCAGCCTTTCTAGTATGCTGAAGTAAAGAACCATCAATCTTACTCTCCTAAAGAGTCTGCAACATCGATCTCGGGATTGTTTTTGTTGCATTTACAACAGTTCTTTCTTGCTCAATTGCTTGGTCCACTATTGGAGGCAAAACATGACCAATCAAGGGTTGATCAAAGGTAGGTGGAGCAACAACAGCTTGTTGTAATACATTTGTTTTTGCATTTACAGCAGGATTCCCATGAAGCTCTTTAGGCACATGAGCAAATGCTATACATCCAAACACATGAAAGCAATTAACCTTTGACTTTTTATCATGCCATGCCTCATAAGGATTGACTTGAGTGCCTTAGTTGGAGCATGATTAAGGACATGATTTGCACAATGAAGGCCCTCAAGCCAAAACTTGTTTGACAACCCTTTGCTTTTCCCTATACATTTGGTTATTTTCATAAGTATGCCATTATTCCTTTCAACCACTCCCTTCTATTGAGGTGTCATCCTCACAGCGGCATGATGTGTAATGCCATGCTCAAGCAAAAATGCTTGAAATGCTCACCCCCCTCGATTTGTGCGTAGTCTTTGCACCTGCTTTTGCTGCCAATTTTGCAACCAAATGTTTGAACTTGGCCTTTAGGCCATACACCCATGTGTAACAAGAGTAGTCATCTATAAAAGTGACAAAATATAAATGACCATTGAGAGCTCTAGTCTGCATAGGACTACACACATCAAAGTGTACTAGCTACATTTTCCGAACAGCACGCACTGCACCATCCTTCTTAAAAGCAAGGTAATTCATTTTCCAAGTATACACCCCTCACATACACGCGGAAGTGGAGTATCAATCGGAGGCAAAGCATCCACTATCTGACAATGTTGAAGTGTCATCAGACTACCAAAGCTCATATGACCCTATTGAGCATTATGCATAGTGGAAGTAAGTATATTGACTATTATGCGTGATGAGATATCCTCCTACAAGTATCCAATAAGAAGAGACCTTTGTACAAAGTACTTGACAAATGAAGAGTGTAATGCTTATCAAAAGCTGAAATTGAAAGAAGATTTTTAGTAATTTGAGGCACAAGTAATGCATCCATAAGCTGAAAATCTGGTCGATCTGTAGCAGTGATTACAATTGTACCAATGCCACAAAGATCATAACTAGAGCTGTTTGCACAAGAAACTCTCTTCCTTGCAAGGGTTGATTGCACAGATGTGAACAAACACTTCCAAGAAGTGATGTGATTGGGTGCTCCACTATCAAAATATCATTTATACTGTGTTTCAGCAGCATTAAAGGCTGAATCAGCCATAGAACTATTATAATTACAAGTGAGAAATGCATAATCCTCCTCAATAAAGTTGGCTGTAGTGCCACCATTTGAAGACCAAGTGGTTGATGTTTCTTGGATAGCCAAGCGAGAGTCCCTTTTTTTTCCCCCTCTTTTGCTAACCTCTTTCTACATTCATCTATGTAGTGGCAGAGCTTCTTGTAGTAGTGGCATTTTCCCTTCTTTCCCTTGTTCATGTCTTGGGCAACCTTGCCATATGTCTATCCCACATCAGCCTTGTGTTGATTTTTCACTTGTTGATTGCCTTTGCTATTGCCTTTATACCTTGAAAGCATAGCTACATCACCTGATCTCATAGCCATATTCGTCCTAGTATATTTCTCTTGCAACAATAAGCCAATTAACTCCACAAATGTGAGGAACTGTTGTGCCTGTTTGAAAGACAAATTTACTGAAATATGAAAACCAAGATTAGATTCTAGAAGATAGTTAACTAAATGTGATGTTGACCATCTTTTCATCAAGTATCACCTCATCAATCTTTAGTAGTTGCTCTCTCAAATCCTATATCTATGTAAGGTGATCTGTCATGCCATCGCGCCTCATCCATGTGTGCATTTGCCAACTCTCCTCCCAAGTAAGAGACTCTAGCCTCATTCCTAGTTGCAAATATATGCCCAAGAACATCCCATGCTGCCTTTGAGGACTTAGAAGACCGAATATGAGGTATTATTGCTCTTTTGAGTGATAGAGCAATTAAAGACAAGGTGTGTGCATCTTTGGAGTCCGATCTCCTCTGATTGGCTGTAGGAGGAATGGGGGACAGCAATAGGGGCAGCTGGCTGTCCTCTAGCACCTCCCCCCTCGGGTCCCCACTAGTCTAGCCAAATCACTAGTCACATAATCCCAAAGATCTTTAGCAGTCAATAAATTGTGCATGATGAAACTCCACATTGAGTGATTGGTGCCATCCAATTTGTCCTCTCGAGTAAGGACTCCCAAAATGTTGTTGTGATCATGGTGACCTTGTTGTGCCATTGTTGCAGTAAGATGCATAAAATTTGCAAATAAACACTTTCAAGCTGAAGTGTAAAATGTACTTCCATGAGTACCGAAATCCCAACACGGGATAGAGAATGCAATCACAGAACTGTCCCCAAACTGTCTCAAAACAAACTCTACCTGAAATGCCTCATAAAGCTTGCCAAATGTGCATGGAACTGTAACTTGAAATGTGTGCTCAAAAGCTGACTTTCAGAAATTTAATGCTGTAAATCCCCAAATTTGTACAAGTTTCCATGCCCAAACTGTATCAATCAACAAAAACATGTTATACATGCATGTGTTTCTTGCCTTGGAATGCGCGAAAAGCAAAAGCCCCAAATTTTCTTCAATAATTTTTGAGAAATTGAATTAATTTTATACTTATTGCCTTATAATTCTATGATTTGTTGGCCCGGGATACGAATCAACAGCAACCAGCAGCTTCACTGCACCTCGGGATACATGTTGGACCAAAAATCACAAAAGCCCCAAATTGCTTGTGGAAATGTCAAAGAAATTGCACAATGTCGGTGATTTTGGTGAAGATGCATGCAAAGGACCTCGAATT
Organism: Lygodium microphyllum; assembly: GCF_053477565.2. NCBI lineage: Eukaryota > Viridiplantae > Streptophyta > Polypodiopsida > Schizaeales > Lygodiaceae > Lygodium > Lygodium microphyllum. The sequence goes on along the minus strand of NC_141163.1, from coordinate 34,064,146 downwards.
GGGCAAAAGCCCCAAATTTTTGAGTCCTTGAAATATGTACGGAGACCCTAAATGTGTTGGTGATAGTCAAATCTTGGGCAGTTTTCAATGACATGCAGTGAAGAAACACTGATTGGCAGTGTAGGTGTGGGATAGGCGGGCGAAGTGCAGGACATGGGCAACAATGTTGGCGCAGCTGGCACCGCATAGGTTGTAGTTGGCGGATGGTGCTGGGCAGAGAAAATATTGCGGGGTGCAAGGTGGTTGTACTAGTTGGTAGAGGTAGTGGTGCTCAGGCAGAGCATGTGAAAGCCTGCAGGGCTGTGGCGAAATAGGGCAGTGCACATGGGAGCCTGCAAGGTGACGTCTCAACAGGGTAGTGCAGCAGCTGCTGGCGGCACTGTTGTAGCTGGCAGCTCTGGCTGAGGCAGTTGATAAGTAGCGCAGGGGAGCGCAGTGGGCGATAGGGAGGAGATGGGGTTGGCGCAACTGGTAGACTAGGCAGAATATACGCAGTGCTGTTGCAACGCCTCTCCCCTTCTCTTCCTTGGCAGGCAGAGCTGATGATGGCGAGGTGGATCGAGACTCGAGGTGGTTGTGATACCAAATCTGAGATTTGGCTATGGAGGAGAGAGAAACGAGAGTAGACAGTGATAGTGTGAATTGAAGAGTGTACTAGCTCAAGTGAGAATGACAGAATGAAAGTACTCAATGAAAGTACAACCAAGGTGTAAGGTGTTAGAGTGTGGCGAATGCGGAAGTGTATGGACAGGACTGAAAGAAATGAACATGAGAGAAGAGGGAAAGAGAAAAGAGAGAGTAGAACATGGAAATCTGTAGTAGATGAATCTGGAAATGAAGAAGGTGGCTGTACAAACAGGCTGTTGAAGAATCTCCACAAGCCGATCTCTCTCTCCACCTGAAAACTGACAAGTGGAGGGACCAAAGTGAGTTGCCTATAAATAGGCATGCAAAAAGCCATAAAATAATCAGGTCGCAGTTTTAAACTGGGCTATCGCTGCCAAACAGCAATTGATGAATAAAATAATGCAAAAAATGCTGCAGAATAATGTCAACTGCCACGTGGCAACCTTTGCAACCTGTTGAACCTGCTGATTGCTTGGGGAAGCTAATAATCGCGTGTAGATTGCAAAATAATGTTTGACTTGATATCAAAGGAAATGTGTCATTGTGCCCGAGAGAACTAACTATACAATAGTAGCCTAACAATGCTTGTCTAGGGGATGAATAATCTCTAACACCCCCTCTCAAATCTTGGATGGGGCATAAGGTTGAGGGATCTAGAGTGTTGTCTAAGAACAGCTTGAGGAAGAGCTTTGGTAAACAAATTTGCCAAGTTGTCCTCTGTCTTGCATTAAACCACATTAATGGTCTTATCCAAGATCTTTTCCCCAATGAAATGGTACTGTATCTCAATGTACTTTGACCTAGCATAGAATATGAGATTCCATGCCAAAGCAATGCAACTCTCATTGCTGCAATGCAGTGTAGTAGGACCTGTCTGAGGACGAACAAGCTCTCCTAACAATCGTTGAAGTTACATTGTCTCACATGTGGTAGAAGATGCCGCTTGGTACTTCTCCTTTGTATATGATAGGGCAATGCTGGGCTGCTTCTTGCTACTCCAAGAGATAGCACCTGCACCCAAATTGAAGCAATATCTTGTTGTTGACCTCCTAAGTCAACATCTCCAGCCCAATTTGAATTTGTCCAATCTTGTTGTGAACCAAGGTCGAATCTTTTGAACCCGCTGGATAATAAATACCTAGGTTGGGGTCCCCCTTAGGAATTGCAAAATCCTTGTAGCATCCTTTCAAGGAATGAGCTTGGGTTCACTTATGAACCCTACAAGCAAACCTACAAGAAAACACAAGGAAATCTGAGTGTTAAGGAGCCATATCAATGACCCAATCAACTACTTGTAGTGGGTAGCAATTGCCGCCACCGAATTTGCATGGGCTGTAGCCTTCTAGTTCGGATCCACGGGAGTAGAATTATCCTTGCACCCCTCCATCTCAAATGTAGTCAAAAGCTCTTGCATGTACCTCTGTTGGGAGATGAAAATTCCCCTTGGAGTGTGCCAAATGTCAGGACCTACAAAGAACTAGAGAAGGCCCATATCAATCATTTGGAATATCTTGTATAGTGTCTCTTTTGTTTGCTGGACTTTCTGAGCATGGTCACTTATCAAGATGAGATCATCCACATAAAGCACAAACAATGCGTGTCCTCTAGTTGAGGTGTGGATATGCAAGTGGGGATCAAAAGAGGAATGTTGATCCTAATTTCTCTTGGAGGAAGAAGTCTATCTTCTCATTCCAAGCATGTGGAGCTTGTTTGAGGCCATAAAGGGCCTTCTTCAACTTGTATACCTTGCCATTGGATGAGAAAAAACCAGGAGGTTGTTGAATATAGATCTTCTTATTCAAATCTCCATTGAGGTGTTAGAATTTGCCAATTCTATGGGCAGTGCCGCATGTTTTAGTTAGTTCATGTGTAGTGTGAACACAACCACATTAATAAGTGGTGTCACTTCTAGAATTAGTTCTAGAGTTAAATGAACTCTAGTTGAGTCAGGGATAGGTCTAACTTAGTTGACCTATTGTACTTTCATTCTCTCATTCTAGCCCTTGCATCTTTTGAGTGTGGAACCGTTGTTCACTCTTGCTCATTGTCTTGTGTTCACTCTCCTCTTTTTCTCCATTTCCAACATTTGGTATTAGAGTAGCTTCTATATGTGGATTCTAAACAGCCACCGGCAGTGGGTGCTACTCCGCCAAGGTCTTACTGCAGCGAGAGCCAATGTTTAGCCCGAGGAAGAGAAGATGCTATTTTGGAGGAGGTGCTGCTGCTGTTGTTTTCAGCTTGCACACAGTCCCATATGCAGTCTTGCATGCAATTATGCACACATAACCTCTCTTAGCTCTATTCGTAATATTTGCGGCCCTATCCATCATTTTCTCAACCTTGCTTGCCATTTGTCCGCTCTACCCTTCACTTTGTGTAGATTTGAGAAAAAATGAAGAATCCCTAATTTTCCAAATTTGGGGGTTTTTGTAAATTTTTGCAATTTCTTGTCCATCTTGCTCTTGTCATTACTTAATTTCGAATAAATTTTCAACTACTCACTCTCGGTGCCAAGAAAATTGGGGATTTTTGATCAATTTTTCCAATTTCTAAAATTTCTCAAAATTTCTTCAAGGAAAGTTGGGGCTTTTGCTTGATTCAAGTTCTTAAAGGAAAGTTGGGGCTTTTGCTTGATTCAATTTCTTTGACATTGGTGCGAGAAATTTGGGGCTTTTTAGTTTTTTGGCTTTGGTACGCATCATTAGGCGGATTCCAGTTGTTGCTGGTTACTGTTAGCATGTGTCCCAAGGCGAGTTTTTTGCAGCAATTCGGACTGTAAGGTAAAAATTTATTGAATTTCTTTGAATTTTTAGAAAGAAATTTGGGGCTTTTGCCCTACATGCGTTTGAAGGCAATAAATTAGTGGTACATCAGCATTTAATTGCTGTTACAATTAGATTGAACAGTAAATTTGAGGGAAATTCAGAAATTTTGGTGAGAATTAGCATTAAATTGTTGGAATTTGTAATTTTGGGGGCACACATTACGAGTCAAGTGTACTACAGCAGTATACAACAATGCATTGCTGTTATTCTTGTGGTTGAGTGTTGATTTGGGCGACATAGTGCACACTTTGGCATTTGTGCGATAGTTTGGCACTTGTTTGACAATCACAAAGGTTTCTTGTATTCTAAGGAGTATACACACTATACTTGAGCACCAATGTATTTGGATGTAGGATTTTTCTGATTCTTGACAGCATGGCACGTTAGGAAAACAATGATCAAACCATCATCCTTGGTGTCCTCATTCAAGAGGACAAGCTTGATGGCTCTAACTACCCATTGTGGAGTTGTATGGTACACAACTTTCTTGTTGTGAAGGACTTGTGGGACTATGTTGCGGGTGACTTGCAGCGATTAGGAAATTTCGCACCTTAAACTCCTGAGCATCACGCTTAAGGATAGGTTGTTGGTATTGTTGCTACTGCCCCTCCTCCCTCTTCTACAGAAGATCAGAGGAAATGCAATTTGAAGGATGCTTAGGAACTTTTCTTGGTAGCATTGCTAGTAAAAAGGGCCATCATTCCACCTATTTGGTCTTGCAAGACCTCAAAATCAGCATGGGACATAGGTGAGTGTATGTTTACTGCTTGCAATGAGGCCAATATATTCTATCTTCGCAGAGAGTTGGCAAATGTAAACGCGGATGAAAGTGCTAGCATGATAGATCACCTTATTGATATACAGGATTTGCATGAGTAGTTACTCAATGTCGATGAGATCATTCAAGATGCTGAATTGGTGAGCATTACACTAAACTCTCTTCTAGAGTCATCTTGGTTCTTACACCTCTTTGACGTTGTCATTGGGGGGAGAGGGGATAGTAGCCCCTTACTTTTGTGGAATTAGAAGGCCTCTTCTTGCAAGAGGAGCACACTCGGAAGAATGTTGCATTGCATTCAGGTGATGCGGCTATGCTTTTCAAGTTTATAGGCAAGGGTAATGCTAGGCAAAATGCACAAAATCAACGAAAGGGTAATGTTGGACAGCTATCAAATAAGGTTGTCTAAAACTCAGACAAGTCTAAAAAGAAGGGAAAATGTGATTATTGCAAGAAGCTTAGTCACTATATTGATGATTACCGAAAGAGATTGGCCAAGGGGAAGAACAAAGTCTTTTGTTTGGTTGTCCAAGAGGTATTAGTCAGTAAATTAGTAGATGGTGATGCTTCAACCAACTTGTTAGAGGAGGATTATGCATTTCTCATATGCAGTTATGATTCTTCTATGGTTGATTCAGCTTTAATGCTGTTGAAATGCAGCAAACATGGTATTTTGACAGTGGTGCTTTAAAGCATATCACTTCCAGAAAGTGCTTGTTTCCTTCTTTGCATGCAATCCCTACTGGGAAGCGTGTTACATGTGCGAACAACAATATTTATGATGTCTGTTGGATTGGGACATTCACTATTATTGTTGCAGATGGTTCAGACTTCTCGTTTCTAGATGTATTGTTTGTACTTGGCATTACAAAGAACTTGTCTATTTATGCCTTCAATAAGCATGGCTTTTAGGTCATCTTTGAGGATGACAAATGTATTGTCGAAGATAGAGAGATGGACTATGCACTTACGCTATCCAGTACCGTGCACAAGGGTTTATTCTTGCTAGACACTTATGATTGATAGTCTCATGATGCTTTGGCAGTTACTAGTTTTACGCCCGCTATGCGAAATGTGGAGCTTTGGCATGTTTGTTATGGACATATGAGCTTTGGGAGTTTGATGACCCTTTAGAGGTGTCACATAGTAGATACATTGCCTCCAGTGGAGATTCCACCTCCTCATGCATGTGAGGGGTGTATTTCGGGCAAGATGCACATGTTTGCCTTCAAAAAGGATGGTGTAGTACATGTTGTTTGAAAAATGCACTTTGATGTTTGTGGTCCCATGAGGACATGTGCACTTGGAGGGTCATCTTTATTTTGTTACATTTATTGATGACTACTCGAGGTATACATGGGTGCATGGGCTAAAGGCTAAATCTGATGTATTTGTGCATTTTAAAATTTAAACATCTTGTAGCAAAGCTTGAGACTGAAATTGGATTAAAAGTGTAGACACTTTGCACAGATGGGGGGGGGGGGATACATGTCTCATGCATTTGAGGCATATTTGTTGGATCATGGTATTACTTATCAAGCCATTGTAGAATGACTCCTCAACAAAATGGAGTTGTTGAAAAGAAGAATGGCACTCTTATGGAATGACTCGTTTTATGTTGAAAAGCAAGGGGCTGCCTCATAAATTTTGATTAGAAGGGCTTCGGTGTGCCAATCATGTATTGAATTGTGCACCTACAAAGGCTATGAAGATAATCACACTATTTGAGGCTTGGCATGGCAGGAAACCCAAAGTTCACCACTTTCAAGTGTTTGGTTGCATAGCCTACATGCATGTTTTGAAAGAGCTTCGTGGGAAGTTTGATGATAAGGCTGTAAAATGTATTTTTATTGGCCTTTGTTTGGAAAACAAAAGCTATCAGATGTATGATGCTCGCATGAAGAAGGTGTTTGCCAGTTGGGATGTCATGTTTGCTGAAAGTGCAGCATTTTCACATGACCAGTTTCAAATGCCAGTCACACATGACATTGTTGATGTCTTTGAAGGCCTTTTACAACTTTCTTTGGAGTGTGTACTTGCTGTAAATGGTAGGGAGACCTATTATAGCAAGCTGTTGCTGCTCCATGTGCTCTCAAACAGCATGGTATTGATGAGGGTTTGCCACATGCAGTGGAGGCAGTAGTTCAGCATGAAAGGGTTGTTGTAATTGTAGCAAAAACAGTCATGGGATGGCTATTATAAACTCTCCAGGAGAGTAAAATGGATGACCGATTAGCTTAACGTACTAGAAGGGCTCTGCTAGGCATGCAAGACATGATGCAATGGGGCATATTTGGCTGAAATTACGATAGTAGATGATTGTAATGGGCATGTGTTTATGAGCTCACTGTTGGATGATGATGAGCCTACTTGGAAGAAGCTCAACAAGATGTACATTGGATGCAAGCCATGTAGGAGGAGTTGAACTCCATTGCCACTAATTCTATGTGGGATCTTGTGGATTTACCACATGGTAAGAAGGCCATTGGCACAAAATGGGTTTTTAAACTCAAATGCAAAGCTGATGGTACTATTGACAGATACAAAGCATGATTGGTAGCAAAAGGCTATGCGCAAAAGAAGGGCATAGATTATGAGGAAACTTTTTCTCCTATATGCCTTATGAGTGTGGTGAGATGTGTGATTGCTATGGTTGGAAAGTACATCGATTGGACATTAATACAACATTCTTGAATGGGGATTTGCACGAGGATGTCTATGTGTCACAACCTCCAAGGTTTGTGGTTCAAGGGAAAGAGCACATGGTATGCAAGTTGCACAAGGCTCTTTATGGTCTCAAATAGGCTCCTTGTGCATGGTACTCTAAAATCGATGCTTGGCCCCAAAGGGTTCAAAAGTAGTTTGACTACTTGTACTCTATACATTAAGACTAAAGGGGGGGACTTGCTGATTATAAATTTTTATGTAGATGGCATGCTGCGTACTAGACCTACAAAGGAAAAATTGCAGATTTTAAGGTTGAATTAAAACATACATTTGTTATATTAGATATGGTCTGTCTACACTACTATTTGGGAATTTAGTTCACCCAAAATTAGCATGGTTTGTAGTGTGAACACAATCATATTAATAAGTTATGTCACCACTTCTAGAGTTAGTTTTAGAGTTAAATGAACTCTAGTTAAGTTAGGGATATGCCTAACTTACTTAAAACTTATTGTACTTTCATTCTATCATTCTAGTACCTTGCATCTTTTGAGTATGGAATTGCTGTCCACTCTTGCTCATTTTCTTGTGCATACTCTGTTCTTTTCCATTTCCAACATAAGGAAAGCAAACTTCACATCAAGCTGATAAATGGACCATTTCCTATGGTTGGCTAATGCAATAACGGGTCTAATGGTAGGAATCTAAGTTGTAGGTGCAAAGGTGTCATGGAAATCCACATGTGGTTGTTGCACGAAGCCCTTTGCAAGCCGCGCCTTGTGTTTATCTCGAGTGCCATCACTATGGTACTTGGTCTTAAAGACCCATTTGACTCCAATTGCCTTTCTATGAGCGGGCTGAGATACAAAATCCCAAGTGCCATTTCGTGCAATTGCATCCAACTCCTACTCCATAGTCTTCTTCCAATGTTGTGATTGCAAAGCTACCTTCACGGAGGTGGGCTCTCTATCTTGCATGGCACGAGGCATGAAAAAATAGTTAGTACAATCAAGCTCAGTGGAGTGTGCTTGGTTCCTTTGAGATTGCTATAGGCCATCCTGTGGTTGCCACTCCTCAGGAACTCCTTCAATCCTTGCATCACGGAGTGTATCATGTGCCCAATGAGGAGGAGGCCGATGCTTCTCTCGTTGCTTTGTCTTTGCTGAAGTCTTTGGAATGCCAATGAAGACTGGCTCAATGGGTGAATTTGGTAGTGAAGCAATCTCCTCCTCCATTGATGGTGGAGTCTCACTACGCAAAGGCTCCAAAGGCATTGAATCAGATGCCCAATGGTCATTGGGATGCTCAAGTATGGGATACTTAATAAAGCTTGTATCCTTGGGAGGACTGTGAGCTATAACCCATGAACACCTATTGTTTGAAAGTCGATTCAAACTTATCCCTCTATTTCTTCGGGATGTGAATATAAGCGTCACACCTGAAAATGTAATAAGATAAAGTAAGCCTCAAAAGTTGTCATACCTTCCATGATTGATGTAGGGGATCGATTAAGGATGTGGATAGTGGTGGATACTACTTCGGCCCATAGAAATTGAGGTGTGTACCGATGCTCCATCATAGTCCGTGCCATCTTAATCACACTGTGATTCTTTGCGTCTTCGATATGCCATTCTCCTAAGGTGTGTTCGCGTTGGTAAACTCTTGGTTTTTGCTACATTTGCACAAAACTTGGCTAGCTCTTTGGAGACAAACTCCCCTTTCTTATCGGAATGCAAGGTCTTAAGTTTCTTACTCGTCTTATTCCTCAAAGATCAACCAATCCTGAATGTGTGCGAATGCTTTTGACTTCAACTCTAAGAAGTATGCCGAAGTGATTGTGCTAAAATCATCCAATTGCAGCTCTGGATCCCTTTTTCTCCCCTTCTCTATGGTTCATGGCATGCTCTAGACCCCTTTGCAATAACTACCCCTAGCTAAGGTGACCCCAAGAACAAGAAGTGAACCATCCTCCTCTATAACAGGTAATAACCACCTTTCATCAACCGAGTCTCCTATAAAAACACTCCCTACATATATTCCTTTTAATAGCCTTTTTCTTCTTTGCTTATCCAAGAGCTACTCTTTGGCTTCATAACTTTTCCTTCTCTTCCATGTGGATCCAACATGATTGTGTATAAAGTATAAACTCCCTTTAAGGGACTCCATCCTCATCGGTCCACATAAGTCTGTCAAAACAAGCTCCAAGGTTTGCTCAGTTTTCCGCGAAGCCTAGTTGGGGATTGCATCTCTATGTAGCTTGCCACAAATGCAAGACACACACGGCGGGTATCTCACAGCAATCTTTGGTAATCATATATGCACAAGCTAACCACAATTTTCCTTTGGAACGTACTTGTATTTGAGGTGGCCAAACTGAGCATGCCATAGCTGTCTGAGTTTGTGAAGAAAGAAGAAGAGAAGTAAAAGCTAATGAAGTCTACATTCTGTAGTCTTCATTCTCCGCACGACTTGCACAAAGAACCCGTCGAGAAGCTCCATCAAGAACTCAGAGTCGTTATCAAAATTAACTATAAGGCCAAGAGCACAAATTTTGCTCATTTAAAGATGATATTCCGAGCATGGCACATAGAGAACTTTTGATGTGTGGGTACCACCTTGCCTATTTGGAATCAATTGGATATCACCTTTGCCTTTGATAGGGACCAAAGAGCTGTCACTTACGAGAATTTGCCCATGCATTGGAGACATATGGGCAATACCATTTGAAGAAAGAGTCATGTGGTGGGAAGTGCTATTATCCACAATCCTCTCACGAGATTGGGGGGCCAACATCGTTGTATTAGTGGCCATCGAAGGAGCATCCTTAATCACCTCCAAATGGAGAAAGGAGGACGATGAAGGAGCAACGACCGCTCTTGAGTCCTCCATGGTTTTCTCCTTCTCCGTGTCCTTGTCCTTGTCGGGGCACTCCTTCCAATGACTTGTCTTGCCACAGGTGTGGCAAGTAGACTCCTTGGTCTTATCTTGCTTGGTCTTTTCGTCCTTCTTCTTTGTCTTCTTGTTCTTTTCCATTTGTTGAGAAGATTGTCCTATCAACGCCTTCGACTTGCAAGAGCTCTGACCTTTGAGCTGTTCCTCTTGGTCCAAGACCATTGGAACCAACTCCTCCCACTTAAGGGTATCTGTTTGCCCTAAAGCAAACAAGGCGGATTAGAATGCATTGAATCGATGTACTAACTATGAAAAAATAGTTATTGCTATGTTCTTTGAGGTAATCAGCTTTCCCTTGTTTTTGTTTTGCATTTGCAATTGTGGAAGCTTATTGACTTGCTCCCATATAGAAGAAGACTTGTTGGGACTCAAAGTCCGCATCTAAACCTCTAGAGAAGCTTGCTTCATAGCAATAATTCGATTGTGCATTTGATTCAATTCTAGCCATATCTCTCAAGCCATGGTTAAGTGCTTGATGTGAGCAATAGTGACTGGAGTGCAAGAGAGAAAGGGGAAAGAACGGATGGAGGTATTCAATTTATCCCAATGTGCTTGTGTCTTGAGCAACTCAGCTTTCTTATTAGCAGAAAGTTTGGAGGGATCACAAGTTATAGAACGGTCGATAGCCTCGGTCACGAGCTCTGCCAAATCATAAGATTCCAGGATGGCAAGTATCGTTACCTACTAGATGCAGTAATTCTTCCCATCAAGCTTTTGATTTGAAGGAAAAGCTGGTAACATGGGGACCTTATGGTCCATTAGAGCATGAAACTCCATGTCAATCTTGAAGGACATTGTGACCTGAATAACTCACACAAAAACAAGGGCAGCCCCCTTTGACTTTGTCAGCCGCGTATGCTAGGGCTTCCTTCGCTTGTCCAAATGTGTTTCAACTATTGGAGGTGATGAAAACTCAAAATCTGCTCCAAAAGATTGAAAACACAGCCTTTTCTTCTTCATCAACAGCAAAAACTTGCAAAAAACAGAAACTTTGCTCCTTTTTTGTGCTTCACCTATTTGCCTCAGCCTTCGAATGGTAAAAATGCAAACTTTTGTCGCGCTGAACTCCCCCATTCAGGTCAGCCCATGATCAAGCCCATGATCAATCAGCCCTTCAACACTCCTCTGACACCATGCCAGTGCAGTGAATACAGAAGTGTATGGACAAGATTGAAAGAAATGAATATAAGAGAAGAGAGAGAGAGAAATGGGATAGTAGAACATGAAAAACTGTAATAGACAAATGTTGAAATGAAGGTGTTACAAAGTGCGGATCTAGAGCATGGCAGGAGCTATGGAGGGTGGAAGATGAAGACAAGACTCATGTTGATATAGACAAAGAGAGACCAGCTGTTACACAAGTGAATTAGGTTCCAAGATAGATTATCTTGGACTCATAAGTACAATCTTGTGTAATGGACTGACACTGACAAGACACTAAGTGAAAGTACAAAGCATCATGATATTTTATTCATTCCATGTGAAAGTGATAGTCAAGTACAATGCTTTATAGAAGTTGGATTGTTCCACTCTCCTCACTGTGCATATGGGATTTAGGACATCTCTTCATGGAGCATACATTATTTATTAATTTCTCAACACCCCCCCTTAAATGATGAGTTTCTACACTTGCTGGCTTTTACCTCCCCTCCATGATAACATGGCTTGGGGGACTAGCTCATAGGCAGCCTAGTCAAGTTAAAGCTTGAAACTTCATCTTTGGTAAGGGTTTTGTTTTACAGCGCAAATCCACTAAGGGAAACAAAAAAATCCAATATGGGAAATATAATTTTCTCAAAATAATCTATCAGAGGTGTTGTTGATGGTAGTGGAAGCATCTTATTCTTCTACTTCTTCTTCATTCATAAATTGGTTTTGGTGGTGATCATTCTGCATCTGTTGTGCTATTTTCTTGTGGAAGCATTCACTGGCTATATGGCCAGTCTTACCACAATATGACATGTCATCCAATTTTTGTTGTTGGTGTTGAATCCTTGATCTCTTCCTTTGGGTCCAACAACTCCTTTGGTGTATAAGAGATTTTTCCCAGATGATGGAATACCATCTTTTGCATTCTTGTTCTTTTGTTTATTCTCTTCATCAAGAAGAGAGTGCTCAATATCTTTAAGTGAGAGACTTGGAACATTACTTAGGGTGGATACAAGATTCTCATATGAAGGATTTACACTTGCAAGCAGTACGGCTATTGCTTCATCTTCATCAACATTTTTCTTAAGAGTTGCAAGTTGGGTTTTTAGTCTCTTGAAGTTGTTAATGTGTATGATCATGGAAGTACTATCTTTTATATGCAGTTTATAAAATTGCACGAGTAATTTTATCTTTGAATTCTTTGCTTGGGTACAAAACATCTTGTCATGTTCCTCCCAAGCAGCTCTAGCATCTCTAATACCAGAGATATGATGTAGCACATCATCACTTAGTCCCCAGGCAATGATGCCTCGTGCCTTGTTATTCATCTTCTTCCATTCTTTGATTTTTGGTGGAGTAACTGCAAGGATCCCGCTTTCTGAATCTTCTTTCTCGTCATCTGCATCACCATCATCATCCTCAAAGAGATCCCAGAGGTCTTTCCTCATGAGGTGGTACATGGTCTTTTCTTTCCAAGCATGGAAACCTTCTCCATTGAACTTTGCTACTTGCTCAAGCTCTGCCATGTTAATTAACCAGCAAAAGAGTTGTATTTCAATGTGTCAAGAGATACAAGTACAAGGTAGTGTTAAGACACACTTTGTAGTATCAAGAGATATTATGTTTGATCTTGAGCTTGAATTTTCTTTTTGCTTGATGATGATTCTTGATGCTTGTCTTGTCCTTGTCTTATCCTTTAATTTGAGTCTCCTCCTTACTGGTAAATGATGCCTAAATGTTTGCTGGAAACTGAGGTTAGAGTTGTAGGAACTCTAGTAGGTGAAGTTGAAGTGTTTTATGAGCTTGAAGAAACTTGGCTATGGCTGCCCTTTAGGGTTTCAATACAAGGGCTTGATTTTTCACTCATTGCAGCTCACAGAGGTAGCCATTTTGAAAACCCTCTAAGTGGGAGAGAGTTTAGGTGTAGAGCTTCCAAAGCCCTATGGTCTTGGCAAGGATTGTGTCGCGTGCAGGGAGTACGGACGATCAACAGGCGCATTTAAGGGCAGCGTGTCAAATTTCGTCAATGCTGAAGCCAAGGAGCAGCAATGTGCCACTGTAATGTGCGAGTCAGGAGCGCAAGGAGTTTAGGAATGTTTCCCTAGAAGAGAGCTTGGAGAGATATGGGTTGTATGTGGAGATCCAACTCCTCCAAGTCAGGTAGGTGCTGCTGTCCATGAACACAGTTATGGCAGTGACTCTAAAAAGAGGCAATTCTGAGGCTATAGTTGCTCAATGTCAGTGATTGAGGTGCAAGGGAGGAGCTCTGGAAGTAGAGAAACACTTCTCCAGAAGGAAGTTCAGAGAAATTTGGCCTGTGGAGAGAGATATGAAAGCTTCAAGCTAACAGGGTGTTGCTGGCTATGACTGCCATGGAAGCCTCATTGAAGATAGAAATGCAAATGAAGTTGGAGATGGGATCCAGCACTCAAACTGAGTTGAAAAGAGATGGAGATGAGCTAAGCCATGCCTGACTCAGCTCTAATACCATGTTACAAAGTGCCGATCTAGACCATGGCAAGAGCTATGGAGGATGGAAGATGAAGACAAGACTCATGTTGACATAGTCAAAGAGAGACCAACTATTACACAAGTGAATTAGGTTCCAAGATAGATTAGCTTGGATTCATGAATACAATCTTGTGTAATGTCTTGACACTGACAAGACACCAAGTGCAAGTACAAAGCATCATGATATTGTATTCATTCCATGTGAAAGTGATAGTCAAGTACAATGCTTTATAGAAGTTGGATTGTTCCACTCTCCTCACTGTGCATATGGGATTCAAGACATCTCTTCTTGGAGCATACATCATTTGCCTATTTCTCAATAGAAGGTAGATGTACAAATGGGCTATGGAAGTATCTCTATGAGGCAATCTCTCTCTCCATCTAAAAACTGACTAGTGGAGTAACCAAAGTCAGCTTGCTTATAAATAGGCATGCAAAAGGGCCATAAAATAATCAGGTCAGCTAGTCTTAAACTGGCAAACAGCAAAGGCTGAATAAAATAATACAAAAAATGCTGCACAATAATATCAGCTTCCATGGGGCAACTTGGCAACCTGTTGAAACTCCTTGGGAAGGCTGGTAATCACCTATAGACTGCATAGAAATGCCCGATCTGATAAAAAAAGGAATTGCGTAATTGTGCTTGAGAGAACTTATTGTACAATAGTAGCTCGACAATGCTTATCTAGGGGATGAATAAATCTCTAACATAAGCTTGAGCTAACCAAGCTTCCCCACCCTTGTTAGAAGTATAGCATGGGAACCTTGTGTAAGCAAGGGTGCATGAGGGAAGGTGAGGTGTGAATAGACTAGAGGACATGGCACTGCCTCGCCCAAGCAAGCGAATGCTGTCGGGAGGCAATGTTTGCTTGGGTGCGACTGGACACCACCTTTGAACCGACGCCCAACCTTGGGGTATGGCATCCCTTTAAGGGAATCCATCGGGATTGGCTGTTTTACCTGGTGAGAGTCCAACACTACCTGGACCCCGGAACCGGGGTACTAGGTGCCTACCGATGCTGTTATAGGGCATTTGTAGCCCCCCAAGTGGGTTATTTAACCCTAAAAGGGTTTGCTAAAATTCTTTGTTTGCTGCTCATACAAAGCAAAACCTAACTGTCACCTATCTGGCGGCGATAGCCAAGAAGCTTCAAGCTTTTTTCATTTCCACTTTAATCATCTTGGAAGTGACTAACAGTGATTTTAATCACTAAGTAACCATCTTTGGAGTTCGTTGCAAGTCTAGAGGCTTAAAACTCAGAGCTTCTTGCCTTGAAGGTGACTCTCAAGCTAACATTCAACTGGACTCCAGCATAAGCATTTCACTAAGCTTGGATAGTAGTGCTTTTAAATACTACCGATTAATCTATTAATCATTGCTTGTTGGTTAATCTCAGCAATTTGAGGGTTTTAAGGCCTTAAGTATATTTATTAAGTGCTTAACTATCAACATCTTTCTTGACCATTGTAAATCTATGTGCTAGATATAGACACATAGACCATTTTTTATCTCTTCATCAAATTGTTCTAAATTAATTTCAGCTTGCTATTTAAGAGTCATTTCATTACTTCCACTCTTCTTACATGCCTTGTAAAGGATTAGACACTGCCATTGCCTTGTGCAATTGGTAAGACCTTCCTATCATGGTCTATGTTGATGTAAAATCTCAAATCTGCAAGTTTGATGGAAAAGGTTTCCATCCATGGGAGGTATTGGTGAAATATAAACTGATGGAGAGGGGTTATTGGCCCTTTATCAAAGGGACCAAAGCCATTGACACATCCAACCCTAAAGATGTTGAAGATGATGAAAGAGCCCAAGCCATAATAATGTTGCACCTGGATGAATCCTTAATCCACCACATTGATCACCTTGCAACTGCAAATGAGAAGTGGGATGAGCTTGAGAAATTGTATGGTGCAAGACGAAAGAACTCCAAAATCTTTCTCAAAATAGAGTTTTTCAGCTTGGAATACAAACAAGGAGGACTTGGGAAAGTTCATTTCCCACATGAAGGGATTGATGGCCCAACTAGCTTCAGTCCAAGCTCTAGTTTGTTGAAGAAGATACCATTGCAATACTTTTGAAATCTGCAAGGAAAGTCTTTTAAACTCTTGTAACTACCCTAACAAATGTACCAAATCCTACACTTGAAGGTGTTATACAGTTTTGTTTGGATGAGGAGAAAAGAAATCAAAAGGAAAGCAGCAAGCACGGGTGCATGAGGGAAGATGAGGTTTGAATAGACTAGAGGATAGGGGAAATCCTAATCCTAGCTTCTAGTGGCTATATAAACAGCCCAAAGGTCACTCTCAATGTAGTAGAGAGAGTGCACTTTAGTTGTACTTGAGCAACTTACTAAGCAAGATCTTTTTCTTGTACTTGAGTTATCTTCTCTCATTTCTATGTTGCCACTCTGATATTTCAACAACCTTGACTAGAGTTAAATTGACTAACTCTAGTGCCTAGTGTCACTACATTAAAGTCCTAAGACACAAGGTGTCCACACCACACTTTGATACTTAAATAACGCCACATGAATTACATTGGGTATTGCCTAGAATTGGCAAATTCTAACCGTTTTCACTTGATGCTAATGAGTCCGAAAGCCAATTGGCTTTGTTGTGATGGCTTGTTCATTCTTCTCCTTCAACTTGGAAAAAGTTTAATTGCTTTTGTTCTTTCCAATGCTAGTTTTGACCTTGTCCTCAGATTCAAGGTATGTGCATGTGGAGCAATTATGTATAACATGCATCAACTATTTTGTTGGGGTCAAAAGTGCTGGAGTTAATATCAAAATACTTTTCCATCAGGTATATGAAATGCAAATCTTGCGATCATTTTGGAAAATTGTCAGGCAACTTGACATCAGCACAGTTTTTCCAGTGATGTGCATTATCTGACTTAGATATTGCAAAAGATGTGTGGCTTAGACATATGGGTTTATTAGATGAACCACTAAGTATGTCTGCATGTACAACTCATGTACATGCATATCATCAAAGTTGACAATCCAATCAGGGTTTATCAATGTTTCTCACAGTAGTAGATACATGTACTCACATGTATTGAGTGACATGAAAAGTAAAACATGGATGGGTTAAGTTAAAAATAGTGTTGGATGAGAAGAAAATGCATAGATGAGTGGCCCATGTGATGGTTGTGGATGATATTTAATAAAAGGAAGGGCGCACAAAGTCTATCAGTCTATCAGCCAAAGTAATTGCAGATGATGGACCTATTCTGAAATGGATTACATAACAAAGAAGCAGGTGATTTAGTTTAAAGATCAACGCTAGCGGACAATGCAATGTGGTGTCTGGTCATGATGCAAGCATACGCGTATTGTGAGTGAATGTGTGGCCAGTTCCCAATGTTCACGGGTGTCTTGATGCATGAGCATGGTGAATGTGAATGTCAAAAAACCCCATGGCTTAGTTTTGACAAAAGCAATTTAATGTTGTGTAGGAAGAGTTGGTATGGAGGAGAAATAGAAAGAATAAGTGAGGAACATGTTGAGCAGGCTAGAAAGAAGTGCTTTGTCTGGTTAACGTTTAAAGTAATGACAATACTTCTTCAGCTAAGCTGGTTTCACCTTCATTGAATGCAGCGCTTTTGATGGTTCCCTGAGAAATCGCTTAAAAAAGGTACATTATTTTCTTTACAGGGCGATCTCTCTTTAGGAGAGAGCTTTCCCATTTGGCTCTAACGGGTGCGACTTGTCGTTCTTGGCAGATCAAAGGCACAGAGGATGATGAGGGTCTTCCCATCTTCAATTCCTATCTCTCTGAGAATTTGTCACTATCTCGGGTACCTACATCCCAGCTTCTTTCATCAGTCGAAATGTTGGCCCAGTTGGTCATGTAAAGTAAAGTTGGTTTATCATAATGCAATGGATTGTATGCAGGGGTCTATAATTGACTTTCGATGGCTATCTGGCAGTCAGCTGAGAACTGAGAGTATGTTTTTAACATTTTTTAATTTTATTATTATTATGATTATTTTGGGGTTACATGTATAATGGGCAACCTTTTAGTGTCTTTTGACTCTTCTAGTCTGTTGCGTGATGACAGTTGATGGAAGACTGATGGGGACAATACACAGCCGTGATTTCTGCAGTAAGTAGTTTCACCGACGTTGGTTCTTTCAGTGCGCTGTAAATGTTAGTGTTGGAAATACGTTTCTAAATTGCTCTAGTTGTTCCTTAAATGCACGACAGGAGCCCTGTTTGATATATACATCGGAGACCCACCCGTATCATCAAAGGCTAAACAAGATATCGGTGAGAAGTTGGGTCACATACTTAGCTGATGATGCTCGGCCATTACAGGCAGTTGGTGTGTTTGGCATTGAGCTGCCACCCACAAACCCTCTCTATCTGCTTGCGGTATTTAGAGTCTCTACACGTTGGGCTCGATTCTTGTAACATGGCCCCGAAAAGCTCTCTTTTTTGGGCCTGCATGAAACATACTTTTATTTCATCGTCAAGGCGTTTTCTTTGACAATCTCGTTGATGCAGTTGCTTTGTTTTGTTAGATTGCTTCTGCCAAACTTTGTCTGACATTTAAGCAGAGTTGGAGGCCCCCCCCCCCGATTGTGCCTGTTCTGACGGTCTGAGGTCTCATGACCACTGAGCTTCTGTTGTCGTCAGTCGCATTCGGACTGCATCTTATTGAGAAGCAAATGCGTCAAGCAGAAGTGCATGCTCTGCATCATATTCAACGCTTAATTGGTCTCTAGAAGATTAGTCGTCTCAAAGCAGCCGGCTAGTTGCCTTTGCTAGAGAGCATGGCGTCTCAGCAAACTGTTCTGAACAGAAACGCCAAAATGGAAGCTTAGCACCTCCAATTTCTGAATCAGACGATAACATCTCAAAAACAGTTTTCAAAATGGTTCTACAGGCCTATTAGCATTGATTAGCAGTGTCTTTCCAAAGGTATTTTATATTTTATGTAGACAGCCTTGCATTGTCCTTTCTTTCGTTAACCACTCTTCTAATTTATGCGCCTCGCCTCTAGCATGGAGGTGCAGTCGTTTCTAAGGATTAGCGAATCAGATCGCTTCGTTGGTGAGGTTCCTTTGTATGTCTCCACAATTGCGTAGTAGCATGTATTTGCAACTAGATGAACCTTCTAACTCTGGTTCTTTGGTATGGATGTTATATCTGCCATAAAGCTGTGCATCGCTACTGCCTTAGCGCTGCAACCGTTTATGCAATCAAAGCTATGCATCTGCACCTCGTGTTTTTACAGTTGTCTGTCATATATCTCTGCAATAATGAGACGAGGACATTATAATCATCATGGTGAAATCCATTATCTCGTGATGGCTATGATGTTTTTTGTGGTGAAGGTTATGTAAAGTTGAAAGATGTATAGAAGTTGCGTTGTAAAAATGTCACTTAAGCTGTTTAGGAGAGGCATATTGGAGTGTAAGCTATTGAGGAGGATTTATCATATGCGAAGTAGTGCGATCAATGAAACACAAACAGAGGGCGTTGCACAAACACGTTAAACCGACCCTTGTGCATCAAATTAAGCCGAGCCTTGTGGCTATACATAATAGATAGTGTGATATTTACAAGATCTAGCACTATAGTGTGTTATTTACAAGATCTAGCACTTGGATTCACAAGCCAAGATTGATTGTAGCTGTGGTAACGCTGCTATACACAATAGATATTGTGTTAATAATTTTTTGGTTGAATTGTTTTTATTGAGTTTCTTTGATAGGGGCCAAAATCTCAATGTCGGTCTTTCGTGTTGCTTGCTTATGCTATTTGGCCTAAAATTGGGATAATTTTGTTACCAATCCCAACTTTAAATTATCATGTGTGGGTAAGATCTAAATAAAGAACGAAATATTAACATTTGGTAAAGTGCCTTAAAAATGCATAAGATGAATGGAATGCAACATTTTGTTACATTTCAACTTGTGGTGCCATTAATATAAAATGAAACCAATTGCTATAACTATCAGGGTTAATGTGTTTGTCATGATCCTAAAACAGCCCAATGCTTGGGTTTTTTAAATTTTGTTATGGAGGGTTGCCTTGATAAACTATTTGTCCTCTTTCCTAGCCACATTCATCTTGGTAGTTTTGCTTGGATGTTGTGATGTGTGAAAGAAACAAACACTAAAGCACAGCCCAAAAGTACTAGAGCATGCAAACAATTCCAAAACCTCAAATAAATGCACCACACCATAGGCTAGTAAGTAAATAATGCACATGTAGAAAGGAAGACAAACTCCTTATAGCTCAAAGCTGGGTACGACATCTTACTTTTTAGGCCATGATCAATGCAACAATGTGCAAGGGTATGTCCACAATGCAACTCACTTTGAAATGAAGCTTAGTAACTTTGATAAGGAAACTTCTGGACAAAGGTGTCACCTCATAGATTGTAAACACAAAGAAACTCTATTTGTCAGACATGACATCTCCTTTGTAATTATAGTCTTCATCCAAAAAATTTATGCTCTTACACACACAATTGACAAATTAATAGCATGAGTGTCATAATTCTTTGCAATCTTCCAAAATAATAGGCAAGTTGAAGCTCTCAAATAATGCATCGAGGGGATCTCAACTTCAAAGTCTCGTGA
This sequence comes from Lygodium microphyllum, assembly GCF_053477565.2. Lineage (NCBI taxonomy): Eukaryota > Viridiplantae > Streptophyta > Polypodiopsida > Schizaeales > Lygodiaceae > Lygodium > Lygodium microphyllum. The sequence goes on along the minus strand of NC_141163.1, from coordinate 34,044,030 downwards.
GTGTAGAAGGATCTCTTCAATTTATAAGTCGCCTTCGCACCTCCATGGACACACTATCAAAGTTGATGGGCCTTTAACATGAACACACTTGTAGCCTTCTTGGGTCTTCTTGACCCCTTCCATTTCTTTGCCATCTTTTGCTACTCCACACCTCTTGGATTGCCAACTCCTCTATTATCTATGTCCGTTCTCAATAGGATCTTGTATTGCCTTTAGCTTCCCACATGCCTTCCACTCCATAGCCATAGTCGACTTAACCACTCAAGTTGTTGCTCTAGTTGGGCTTCTCTACCATCGTTGCAACATCTCCACTCTTTTTCCTTGTTCTTTGTACCCCCCTCTCAATGCCTTGCTTGCTAGCTTTATATAAGCTACCACATTCCTTTAACACAATGGTTACTTTGTCTATATCTTCTCGAGTAAACATTGTTTATATCCTCCTAATCTTATCATCTTGGCCAAAAAGTTAATCATTTGATCAAAATGATGCTAAAAGTCTTGTCCCATCTCAACTCCTTGTAATTTCTTTTCTTGCCAACCTTATAAAAGAAAACCAAGTTGCATCAATATGAAGGCGCGATTCACAAAAATAGATAACTATTATACAATGGCTCCCAAAAAAATGGGATATAACATGGGACATTAACAAGTAGAGTGGTTATTATCTTAACAAATATAATAACTTATAGGATAGAAATAAATTTACTTACTATCCTCTTAGAGAATAGCAATAACTTTACTTACTATCCTCTAAGTTCCTTTTTCTTGTAAGCTACTTTACTCGAGGAATCTATTACTTTCATTGTAATCTCTCTTTCCTCTTATTGTAGATGTTTAGTTTGAGCAAGCAGTAGAAGGTTATAGGTTTTAAGCAAATATTATCTTCGTGTACATTTCTAGTTAAAGTTTACACTTATTTAGGATATGATTTGTTAATAAACTTATAAACGGAGATATTAACTTTGTTGAAATTATATGCTTTAATAGTAGAGTTATGGAGAAAATATTTTGATTGTTTAATTTAAATGTTACTAAAATTTACATGTAGAAATAACATTGAGTTATTGTGTGATGCACATATAATATCCTCCAGATTAGCAAACAACAAGCTTACATATTAACAAATAACAATGTTGCAACTTAGAGGATAACAAAGTTCCAAAATGTCAAGCTATGGGCACAAGTGGAAATATATAAGGGAGCTACATCGAGGTTCCAGTAACTTGTAAATGGAGTGTCTACTATGTGGACATGAGTTTAAAGTTGTAGCTTTGCATCTCAGGGAAAATCTAGGAACGATAACTATATAATGTAGTTGCTTGCACAAATCCACTAGTAAATGCAAATGTATTATTTTGAAAGTTCTGGGAGAATAATAAACATTGAACAAAAGAGATTAAAGGGTCGCATACTTACAACATTCAAGAAATAGTGTTAGTGACTACATTTAGAGTTGATGAGGAGACAACATACCACATATTCAAGTTGGTAGTTCATCTCATATAGTAGATGCCTCAACACAATCATTGCTAGAAGCAAGTGGTGTTAGATCTTCTCATGCAAGGCAAAGTTCACCCTAGGAAGGATTGAGGGTAGGGTTTGAAAAGAAAAACAACTTAACACTACATCTAAATTGGACACAAGCTTTTATAGCATGTGGGATTTTTTAAAAACATCATTCAAAATCCAATATTTGAGGATGCTTTAATATCGATGGCTAAAGTAGGATTCACTTTGTTAGATTATAAGAAAAGCTACATAGAATACTGGGATAGAATTAAAATAGAACTAGATATACATCTATCAAATATTTGATTGTATTTCTTCATACGACTATACAATTGTATTGGATGGTTAGACAAATAATCAATGTAAGCCATTGATCAATGTAGTCAGTATATGTCCAAGATGTACAAATTTTTTGGAAACAATCATACATCAAGAAAATATATATTGTTTCAAGGAAATATCTATGAGCAATTGATATCAAAATTAGGAGGTCCAAAGAATATCACTACTATTGTGATAGATAATGCTTCAAATTATAAGAGTGTAGGTGACCACATAATAGCCAAGTATTTAGGAACTAATTGGGTTCCTTGTACAATTCACAATCGTAATTTATTGTTAAAGGATGTGGAAAAGTTGATATTCATTCAACTTAAATTGTCAAATGCAAATCATATTGTGAACTTTATCATTAAACATTAGTTACACATATGTATTATATTGATAATAATCCAATAAATACATTTTTTTTTTGGTGGCTAAATGGTTTGCTATTGCTTATCTAGCTCTTAATAGGTTGAAAGAGGTGAAAGATGTGCTTTAAGAGACAATTCTAAGTCAATTCTAGCATACTTAGCTCACAAAGAATTCTCAATATAGCGATAGCATCAGAATGTGCCAAAAATATTCAAAGCAACACATTTTGGTGGAAAATGAATAGGATCATTGGATCATTTTGGTGCTCCTGTTACACATGGTTGATGAGGAAAACTCTGTGATAGGATATATTTGTTGGTACTTCCATAAGGCACTTAAAAAGATAGAGGAACTCATATCTTTCATGCCATGTGAGAAGGCAACTATTAGAGTATTGTGGAATCAGGTTGGAAAAATATACATAGTCCATTGCATGGTGTAGGGTCTATTGGATCCAAAGTTCTAAGTCTTCCTATACTCACAAAATAAAGAGGTGATGCCTTGATTTAGGAAGGTATGTGGCCACTTTTTACCAGGCAACCAAGGCAAGGTGACGTATTTGTAATAAGGGAATGGGTGTTTAGGGATTCTTGGCAAGTTGTTGTAGCAAAGAGTTCGTTGGCACCTACTTGGCAGAAGGAATTTGGTTATATGATCTTGAAGATTCAATATATAGCTACATAAGTATTATTTGTTCATGCTTCATCTGGCAGCTATGAACAAAATTGGTATGTATTTCATTTCATACATTGAAAGTGTAGGAACATATTGCAAGTGTCTAGGGCCAATGACTTGGGTTACTATTTCTCCATTTGCATGACTTGGACAATATCTTTGTCTTGTGTCATTGTTAAGTAAAATGTATGACAAATCCATGAACTCATAGCAAAGGAAACTAGAAGTGAGGATGAGGATGAACTATAAATGGACAAGGAGTAGGATGATATTGAGAAAGTAGATGATTTGGTACCTATACTTGTTGAGGAATAATTTATTTGAATATTAAAGTGTCCACTGTCTCTTTGCTTGCAAATATTAAATTTTGATATCTTCTATATGCTTGAAATTATTAATGCTATCATAGACTACAATATTTGGAATCCTATATTTTTAAATTAATTAAGACATTGAGTTAATACAAATAAATATGATTAAATTACTTCAAACATTAGATGCTTCATTCGATACTTCTTTTTTGTTTCAAGTTGAAATTGAATTAATGGATAAATATATTATTAAATTACTTCAAACTTTAGATGGTTTATCAAATACTCCTTTTAATTTCAAGTTTATCATATATAAGTGCAATGCTATTAGGCTTAACATAGTAAAGCCAATTACTTAAAAGCCACTACCCCATGTTATGTTATAAAGGGAAATTCTCTTGATTTCCAATTGGTTGTTTTTGAGTGATTGCATAAAGTAGACCCTTTGTTATGGTTCTCCTTTTCCCTCTTGGACTTAAACTTTCAACTCCAAAAGGGATCAAAGAAGTATTTGGTTATAGATACAAAACTCATCAATGAGTAAACACCACATTCACCCTTTTTTGAAATGTTGGCCTATAACCATGTAAACAAGAAAAAATAGCCCCATGTGTTGGGGTTAAAGGCCACTTGTGCCTAGATACCTATATTTACCTTATACTTAGTGCTCGTACACATGTACACTCTATAGATGGTGGCTACTCACCATCAATGTCATCGCTATTGCTTATTCTTTACTATGATAGAATGATAAAGGGAAGGTAGGTTACGCATTATGACTGTTGGAAGTTCCCACACACCATACTTACTCTCTTGAGTTCGAACCTCCATAGCTATTGCTCTTGCTTTTGCTTATGCTATTCTCTCTCACTCTTGCTCACCCTTTCAAGTATATCAGAGTGGGCATTTAGGGAGCAACCATTCCACTTCAGCTCAGGAAAGAGAGCTTCAACCATAGCTTCCATGGCAACCATGTCTTTAATCATTTGATGTAAATATCTGCTCCACCTTCCTTAGCTTATTCCTTAGCCCTCTAGAGGACCTTTTCTTAGTACTAAGTGTCCCATAAGGATCAATACTAGCACCAGGAGAGGGCCATAGACAAAAACTCACAATTTTTGGTATATTTTTAGGGGGCCTATCCTACTTAGTTTTCATTAATGATTTTAGTCTAGCACTTCCTCTAATCCTTGCTCAATCATTGGACACTTGTTTTAGCCCTTTTGACTTTTTCTTTGATGTTTCTAAAAGAAGAAATCATTAGCTATTGGTTGTCATTTATGGACACACTTTTTGTTCACAATTTGAGATATCAAGTGTTTGAATATTTATGCTTTACTGATGCTTATTCATTGAGATTTTAGAGATGTGATGATGCATTGATTTTTTGGGATTCTCTATATGTATTGATTAGAGGTCATTTTGCTTAGCCATTGGGAAGGATATTTGTTGTTATAAATAGTGGATAGCAAGCATATGTTTTGAATGTTAATGCAATGTATGCTTATATGCCATCTAGAAATGCTCTTTGATTGTATGGATGCTTGACACTGTTGATCATGTATGGATATGCTCTGCTTTGAGACTTGAATGTTGATTCTAAGATCTCTTATATCCATATTGAAGAGATTGCATGGTCTAGTGATTTTTTACCTACAAGCTTGGATACTTATGCTATTTATGCTGCGAAGCAGAACACATGGCAAATCTAGCAAATCAAATCTAAATCATGAACAAAGAATTTAGTGGAAAAATGTAATAAATCAAACATCTCAACTATTAAATATAAACAATATTACAATATATAAAAGGATTTTAATAACTCAATAGATTGAGAAAGACAAGAGAAAAATACACCATTAGGCCCAACCTCTCCCATGGTAAAAGCCATGGTTTTCCATCCTTAATTATATATTATAGTTTTATATGGATATTTGCATACATATCTTACATATAATTACAAAGAAAGTACAAATATCAATTGAAATACAAAGTTTTAAGAGTCAAGAGGTATCTTGTAACATGCTGCAGTTGTTGCAAAAATTCATGTGCCCTGAATCTTGACGTTTTGACATCACCATCGCATCTAGAGCATGCCAAAGCCCCCAAAATTTCTCTTGAAGCTTTGGATTCCGATTCCGGATGAGGGAGAAACGAAAAACCTAAGTTTTCACCCTATTCTCCTATTTTGCGTGCGATCCTGTTGCTTTTATAAAGAAAGCTAGAAAAGCCTTCTAAACTTAACCACATTAAGAAAATAACAAGTATTCCATAAAAAAAGCTTATTTCAATAAAATCATATCTTAAATTTTATATTCTAAAATAATGTATATTTAAAAACAAATAAATTAATAGTACTAATGACAATGATCTAATTATTACTAAAGAAGTTTAAACTTATAACTTACAAATAGAGTAATAATTTTAATAATGAAATTTACGCTTGGACTTACGCTAACATCCAGTGCTATCCAAAGCCACCGTTGCTTGCTCTACACATCAACTGAAGCATTCACATTTGTTTATAATTAAAATAAACAAACAATAGTGAAAACCTGGCAGTCTTCAGCTACAAAATAAATAAATAGGTTGGAACTCTGACCTAACCTTAATTTAATACGAGTGTACTCTAAAATTATAAACGTCCATTAATTTAAAATATGTATTTTGCGAAATCACCTACTGTGGAGTCGCCCACGTGTACATTAAATTAACATGACGCCTGAAAGGGACATGCGTCCCTGTAAAATTCTTGCACAAGGAATCCACCTTGTGTATAAGCCCCAACAAATAAATATAGTTTTACGGAATCCACCACAAAACCTCACAGAATCCATCGTGGAATAGAAAACTCACGGAATTCACCGTGGAATATGCCTCCTGGTATCATACCCCTGGGGTGGGATAGCAATCGTCCTCAATTGCTATTAGCTTCTCAATGTGGAGCTAGCAGTGTAGGGTAAGCACTAAGGGCGCATGCGGTCATCCATTGGACGTCTTCAACTAAACCAAGTATCTAATATATGACAATGAATCAATCGAAGTCTAATTATTAACAAACAATTGATTCTAATAAGATTAAAAACTAGTGTTAGTGTTATAGATGTCTTTCATGGGAGTAAGAGAGTCAAAAGATAAGACAGAAATATTATGAATGCTAGGTCTCATACTCAAAGCATCGAAAATAACAAATAAAATTGTTATTCTAGTTTAGTAGTAAGTAAAAATTTAACTAAGAATTTTAGAAAAAAAAAAAGAGACTTACATATCTTACCTTGATTGGAGATCTCTATCTTTATTAGAAAGTGTGAATTTGCAACAGAATTAAGAAGTTGAAGAATTTTCCAAAGTACCTTTAAGAAAAATTTGTTAGTCTCAATGTCTATCAAATCAAAAGATAATAACATTAAAGGCATACTATAATCGTCAAAAATTAGAGTGAGAATCATATTGAAGGCCTACTTTGAATAAAAAACAACTTACATCTTCTTGTGAATCAAGTTAGTCTATAACTAGAGAGTTGGAGCTTATAAGGAATTTTACAAAACATTTACTTATGACTAAGACTAAAATTTAAAAAGAAACATATTAAAGATAATGCTACTAAAGTTGGATAAAATTCTAGTCTTTTGGTAAAAAAGAGTAATATTCAACTTCTGTGGCATATTTGGATATGGTTATCTTTTAATACATGCATATTTAAACAAAACCATGTCTAATATAAGTTTTAGATCTTTGTATAAGCTAAAGTTTTTCTTTTGGGAGTATACTCAAATTCCAAATGGATTAAAAGCTATCCTGCTAGGAAATTATATGTTTGTAAATTTTACCAGGTCTAGGTTAATTGTGAGACCTACTTTCAAGATAAATAACTTTCTTTGTAGATAGAATCAAGTCATGATGATAACTAGAGAGTTGTAGACAACAAAAAGTTCTACAATTCATGTCCCTATGATGGATTACCAAATCTGAAGATAAGGTCATAAAAAATAGAGCTCAAAGTTGAGTACTGCACAGTTTTATGCAGACTTTTGTGAAATTTGCATTCAGGGTCACTTTAGGACTTAAATAACTCGCTAAATATTTAGAATTTACAAAATATGTGTATGATAACAATTGTAGATCTTTTTGCGGGCTAAAACTCTTATTCTTATCCCATCCTCAAAATATGAACTAGTAAAAAGTTACATTATCGGAAAAATAGTTGTTTGAGAGGATTTTTATGGTGAAGCATATGCAATAGCTAGATTACTTTCCAGTGCCTCTTCTTTATAGCCCTGTAACATAAATAAAGACTTAGTATGCTTAAACTTGAAACTTTTATAAAATAAAACAAAGCTATGAAATAAATTTCAAAAGCTTTTTGGCTATAACATCATGTTTGCATAGCCAAGTCCATGCTATAATCCAAATTTAGAGAAGAACAAATTGGATCAATTTGAGTCAATCAACTGTGGATATAAGGCTATCCAAAACACGAGAAATGCAGTTGCAATGTTCATTTGTAGTGATTTGTCTTGTATTTTGCGATTGTTCCACAGTGTTCGCCTTTATATACTGATATCATAGAATTGAAAACTCGGAGCATAGCCAAGCTCTGATACCAATGTTGCGAAGCGGTACATGTGGCAAATCTAGTAAATCAAATCTCTAAACTTAACCACATTAAGAAAATAACAAGTATTCCATAAAAAAAGATTATTTCAATAAAATTATATATTAAATATTATATTCTAAAATAATCTATATTTTAAAAAAATAAATTAATAGTACTAATGACAATGATCTAATTATTACTAGAGAAGTTTAAACTTATAACTTAAAAATAGAGTAATGATTTTAATAATGAAATTTACACTTGGACTAACGTTAACACCTAGTGCTACCCAAAGCCACCGCTCCCTACTGTTTTACACATCAATTGAAGCATTCATAGTTGTTTATGAATAAAATAAACAAAAAATAGTGAAAACTTAGCAGTCTTCAACTACAAAATAAATAAATAGGTTGAAACTTTATCCTAATATTAATTAAATACAAGTGCACTCTAAAATCATAAACCTCTATTAATTTAAATATGTATTTTGCGGAATCATTTGCTGTGGAGTCACCTACGTGCACATTAAATTAACATGACGCCCGAAAAGGATAGGCGTCCCCGTCAACTTCTCGCACAAGGAATCCACCTTGTGTACGAGCCTTGGCAAATAAATATAGTTTTATAGAATTCATCGCAAAACCTCATGACATCCACCGTGGAATAAAAAACTCATGGAATCCACCGTGGTCTCATGGAATCCACTATGGAATATGCCTCCTGGCATCAATTTACACGCTCTCGGATGTACTATTTGGTATCTTTGGGCTTTCGAACGTTATGAAAGACATGTATTGAGCTTGCTTTACTCTTGGATGCTCTAGAGTGGGGGAGCTTTAAGATTTTATTGCAAAGCTTGGCTTTTAGAGACCATGGGAGTCTCTCACATATGCTCATTGGTTTATGCAAACATTTTCTTTGTAGTTACTAATTATAGTGGATTGATTTTCATTTGATTTTTTGGTTACTCGGTACTTTCTCCTATCAAATGGATTGTTAGTTATGGATACATGCTTTCTTGTGTACTGAGCTTCATTGTTCATCAGCAATGAGTTGGCCGGCTTAGTAGATCTCTCTATTACTTGGAGATCTCTTATGCATAGTTAGCTCATGTACTTTTGTTTTGAGATGCATTGCATATGACTCTTTTAGATTCTTTGATTGTATTTGGTAAGAGTTATATGCTCTTCATTGGTCTCACTATTAATTACATTGTAAATTTAGTTATTACTTGAACTTTCCTAAAAGTGGGAGCATTTTGTTTCTGACATTTATCTATAGTTAAGTTCTCATTCACTACAATTTTATGGATATCACTACTGTAGTTAATCTTTGAGCTAGTTTATTGAAGCCAAACACTTGTTCTGAGCAGTTCGATGCTTCTATTTTGTGGATGGTAGTGCATTGCTTTATACTCATTTTTCATACACATTTGGCTTAATTTTGGGGTTATTTTACCGAAACTATAATAGCCCATTTTCACTTTATTATGTAATGATTATGGAAAGTGCTTCTGGTGATAGTGCTATCTTTAACATTGTCGAGTTGGATGGCACAATTTCAAATGCTAGGAGACATAGTTTTGGAAAGTCTTGGTCTAAAAGAAGTAGATGAAACCATCGAAATGTAGAGGTATAAAGCTAGAAGGACTTGATGAGGCATGCAAGTCTACGATTATTTTGTCTTTGTCTAAGCAAGTCTATTTTAATGTCATTGAGACTACTGATGGTGCATGGTGATTCTGAAAAAAGATATGTGATATTTATGATAACCAATACCCAGCTTTGTAGTTGTACTAGCTCAAGAATCTCGTGAACCTTTGTATGAGGGAAGGAACTCATATATCTACTCATTTGAATGAGTTCCATTCTATTTGTAGTGCCAACTTACATTGTAGAAGATTGTCTTTGATGATAATATCGAGTCTATGTTCTTACTTGTCACTCTCCTTGAGTCATGGAACACAATTTGTATTGGCATAAGTATTGATGCTATTGAGGGTGGATTTACATGCTCAAATTCAGAGTGAACTTTAATCACTAAATAGATCAATAGAAAGAATGTTGATGTAGCCTCCCATGTCTCTCATGCTCTCACAGTTTGAGGCCTACATGATGCTAAATGACCATCATAGTAGAGAGTCAAGTAGAGAGCCATATTAGAATAGGTCTAAGTCTAGATCTTGTGGGTAGACTTGCAATAAATTTTGTGGTCATAAGCCTTCACTTACACACCATTCTTGTAGGTAGTAGGGACACATAGGGATGTAGTGTCATAAGATGTGCTAGGATAGGCATGATAAAGGAAAATGAAAAATGTAGGATAATAGTAAATCATCAGATGATGAATGCATAACTAGATTCACTATCAACATTGAATAGATTAAAGTTGCATGATCCTAAAGTGAAAGGTAAGAAGTAAGGACAAAGTGCCTTTGTATATGATATTATTACTTATTCCTTTAAAAGATAACCTATGTTTCTATCAATCCTTTAAAAGGCTTTTTGGGAGTTGCCTGACAACCTGAACTATTTTTGTTGCCTCTAGTTACTATGCATTGGAGAATGAGTCAAATGAGTACATATTGGCTTCTTCTTCACTTGTTACCACACAATTGATCGATGGTATATTTTCATTTCCTTAGTGTTGCTTACTTGATTCACAGGCTTCTTTTCATGTGACCTTGCATTACAGTTGGTTTTACACTTATCATACCTTTTTAGGTTCTATAAGACTAGGGCATGATCATGTGTGTGACATTGATGACATTCTCTTGCAATTTTCTACTTGTACTTCTTTTGTTTTGCATGATGTGCATCATATGCTAGCTTTACTGAAAAGTTTCTTATTTTTGTTGGATAGTTGGATAATGCTCACTAAGGCAATCTCCTTTTTGCTCGATGTGCCAAAGTTGGTAGTTTTTATCCCTTGCTTGTTTCTGGGTCTATGGATCATGTATTGATTGTTATAGTTGATCTTCCTCACGTATCTCTGTGGCATCATCGTCTTAGGCACATGTCACTTGAAGGAATAAAAGTTTTAACTCATTTGCAATATCTCTTACCCTTGGACTATAGTTTTGATTCTTATGATCATTGCTTATATGGCAGGTAGACTCATAATGCTTCTGGCTCTATGTGCATGGGTGAGCTATTTGGCCCTTGTTCATTTTGATGTTTGTGGCCCTATGCCCAGTTAGTCTTTCGATAGTGCAAAGTATTTTGTTACGTTCATTGATGATTTTTCACATAAATTTTGAGCCTATCCCATAAAGTGAAAATCAAGTGTTTTAGCTACTGTTCAACACTTTCTGACTTTGGTTGACAAACTTGTTTGGGCAGAGATTGAAATGCTTGAGACCAAATAATGGGGGTGAGTATGTATCACATGCTTTTTAACAATTTTATGATGATCAAGGCATTAAGCATCAATTGATTGCTCCTTAGACCTCACCCTAAAATGGTGTTGTTGAGCACATGAATAGGACCATTTAGGAGAGGGTCCATAGTATGCTCAATCATGCAAGTTTACTCCATACATTTTGGGTTGAGGTAGTTACCACTATAGTTTATTTGTTTAACATATTCCCATGCACTTCTCTTGGTGGTAGAGTTGTAGAGGAGGTATGGTCTATTAAACCTCCTTCAAATGCACACTTGAGAGTCTTGGGATATAATACATTTTACCATATTCCCATAGACAAGTACAACAAATTGGATCAAAAGTCTATCAAGATCATCTTTCTTGGGTATGGTGATGCACGGGAGATGGACTATTATCTTTGGGATCTGCAACGCCTAGGAAAGCTATCCGCATCCATGATATTGTGTTTCATGAGGAAAGATGCACAAGAAGCGTGAGCAAGTGATTGATGTCTTTAGGGTGATCTTGTAGGGGGGACCTCTTGTTATTGTATAGCCAGCCCCCAATAGATAGCTTGGAATTGTTGTTGATGCTCCAATGGCCCAAGATTTTTCTATTGTGCAAGATCATATTGATGTTGGATAGAGAGGACATAATGTAAAGGTTCCATAGTCAGTTTTGTGATGCTCTACTAGAGCTTTACATCCTCTTGACCATTATGAGCCCTTGATAGATTACGTGATAGTGACAGATTTTGCTAAGTCCCTTACTTATGAAGAGGAGGCTATGTGTAGAGGTGACAATTCTTCATGGGAGAGGTTGTGTAGTTTGAGTTTAAATCCTTGTAGAAAAACCATACGTGGGATTTGGTTTCCCTACCTAATAGAAAACATGCATTGCCATGCAAGTGGGTGTATAAATTGAAGAACACACATAGTCACCTTAAGCTAATATATAAGGCATGTTTGGCTACAAAGGGTTTCAAACAGGAAAAGGGACTTGACGTTGATAATATTTTCTCTCCCATGGTCAAAATAACTCCCCTTCGCTTGGTTTTGGCCTTTGCATAGTTAGATATAGACTTGTATTAGATGGATGTTAAGATAAGTTTCCTACATGGGGACCTATTAGGATAGTTATATGCAACAAATTAAGGGCTTTATGGAAAAGGGTAGGGAATACTTAGTGTGCAAGTTGAGGGAGAGTCTTTATGGACTTAAATAGGCACCTAGGGAATGGTATCATAAGTTTGATGCCTTTTTGCATTCCTAGTCTTTATTCCTCTAGTGCTATGGACCCTTGTCTCCATACAAAGAAGGCTTGTAGTGATATAGATTTGTGTCTCTATAAGAAGAAGATCCATGATGAAAGCCTTATTATTATGGCACTTTATCTTATGATATATTGATTACTAGGAGTGCTCATGAATGATGAGCGGGATGCTTTAAAGACTTAGCTCAAAAAGAGCTTTCAGATGAAGGACATAGGACATGCTTCTCATATATTTGGCATGTGTGTTATTTGTAATTGCTCTAAGGAACTCCTCTACTTGTTATTGAAGGAGTACATTCATTGAATACTTGAGTGATTCCAAATGAAGTATGGTAAATCCATTGGCACCCCTTTATCTTATAATGTGAAAGTCAATCAGGTAGATTGTCCCCAGTAAGATGATGAGAAGGCCAATATGGCCAAGATTCCATATGCACCCATAGTGGGCAACTTGATGTATGCCATGATAGACACTAGACCTAATGTAGCATTCGCCATGGGAGTTGTGGCTCACTACATGGTGACATCTAGCCAGTGATATTGTGATGTCATGAAGGGTATCATGAGATACCTTAAGGGTAATGCATAGATGCATTTGCTATGGTAGCCATGACACTTGAGTCGTGGGTTACATTGACTCAAAATATTATATAAGGCATATAAGTAGTAGGAAGTCCACTTGTAGATATGTCTTCATCTTTGTTAGAGGTATTATTTCTTGGATATCTATAGTGCAAAAATACACTATCTTGTCTACTACCAAGGTTGATTACATTGCAGCCACCATTGAGGCTTGCAAGGAGGCTCTATGGGTTAGGCCGTTTGGTTAGTTAGCATGAAGCTATGTTCAGGATGTGTTCCTAGGTGGATAATAGACCAAGAGGCATCATCATGTGTGAGACATTTGGACACTTCAACAAAAAAAGGCAGTGGTTCAGAAAGTTGTGTCTTTATTTGATGATGAAACACAAGTAGATGGGGACTCCAATACCATTGATGAGGTTGTTAAGCACATAAGTAGTCACTTATATGTCCATTTTATTTATACATACTTGTTTATTAGTATTATTTGTTGATATTTATCATTTTATACTTGATTGCTTTAGTGCTACAAAGTAGTAGGACAATCAATACTTTTGTGGACAACATTCCACCATAACGATGCTCTGTCCACTAATGGTTAGTGACACACTTGAGTTTGTCTTTTTTGGTATACTACTCTTCATGGAAATAATCATCAAACTGATTGATAAAAGTGAGAATAGTTTTTCCATCACGTAGCCCATTAAAAGTATGGAATTTGAAATTTCTTTTACTTATCTTGCCTTCTTTCCTAATAGATTGTGCTTTGAGTGTCACATCGATCGTACATCGTATAATATCTTTGAGTTGTAGTCTTGATTACATGACTGATTTTCAGCATGCATTTAATGCTTAGCATGACCCCGCATTGCCGTCTCCAGCCCCTCTTCATTCATGGAGCAATCTGATCTTCGTCGGGGACGAGCATCTGCCATTCCTTCTTCTTCTTTCTTCTTCTCGCGTGCACCACCCCTTAGAGGAGAGAGAGGGAGGAGAGAGAAAGACTGATTTTCTCTCTCTCTCTCTACAATTAGTCATTTGAGGAGCGAAGGGCGGCGATATGGAGCGAAGAGATTGTGCATCAGCCCTGTAGCATCATTATTATGGCTTACTCTCTAATTCGATCCAATTTTTTCTCCACCATTGGTTTCGGTAAATCACCTTCAGCCATAACAGCTTCCATATTTTGATCGGACATCCTGCAAAATTTCAAACAACCTCACATACTTGAAATCTTATTAGTGGGATGAGCATAGCTCAAGGTTGGGTTTACAAGGCTTGCTTCTTTTTTAAAAAAAGTATGGATTTTTACGATCTTTCTTCTTTGTGGATCCTAAAATTGATGAATGTCTTCTTCAAGCGAGAAGTAGATTGTGCATGTCAGTTTGCTTGCTGGAAACTGTCTTTGTTAGAGTGCAGATACGAATAGAAGCTTGACTTTTTCAGGATTAATGTGACAGAACGACAGCATGTTGACACCAAATTCGATGGCAGTGAGTACGTCCTGCCACTGTAGACGTTTGAATTGATGAAGTTAAGCTTTTTATAAAGCTTATTAAGCTTTTAAACTCTAATCTCTCTTCTCTGCTAGCTTTGAGGAAAAAAAAATGTGTTGATAAGGGAGCTTCTCGAGTGGTCCTCCACCTCTAGAGAGTGGTCCTTCGCGATCCAACATCACAGTAGGGGGTTCTTCACCACCAGGAACACGTTGGTATTGACAGTTTGTTGTGAGATTGATTGTAGAGCCCGTTCGTTCTAGGGGGTTCTTCATTGCTAGGAGCACGCTGGTACTAATGGTTTGATTGTAGAGCCCATTCATTCTAGGAGCTTTACCTTCACACGAGATTGTAAGCGATTGGAAGCCCTTGATCTCGGCTTCGCTTTGATACCACTGGTACACAAATCGGATGTTGGATTGGTAAGTAGCGAGCGTCAGAAGGTCCCCAAGAACAAAGAACTCTACTTAAGCTCAAAAAGCAAGAAAGAAGATTTGTACGACATGAGGCAAAAAGACAAATTGGGTATAATCTCCCCCCATGCCTTGTGTGAGTGCTTCACAAGGCATGTATTTATAAATTTATTCATCTCAAAGCTAAAAAATAGCCCAATTTACAACAAACATGCTTTAACTTTTGTGTTTGCTTTTAAAGAGATCAGGCGGCCCGAAAGTTGGGCTGTGCCCAAATACAATGTCCAATAATGAAATATTTAAACCATGTGCCCATGCACATATAAAATAATAAATATTTTTCAAGTGCTTCAATAAATAAGCGCACCCAAATAAATATTAGTGCCATGCCTTTAATGATAAGATGCACGCCCATAAAAAATGATAATTTTTTCTAGGTAAACTGAATACACGCTATCACTTAGTGCTTCCCAACGCCACTACTGCCTGCTCTACACATCAACTGAAGCACTCACAATTATTAGAAAATAATAAAATTAAACAAAAAAAGTTGAATATCTAGCAGTCTTCAACTACAAAATAAATAAATAGGTTGGAATTCTTTCCTAACCTTAATTTAATAAGAGTGCACTCTAAACTCATAAACGTCCATTAATTTAAATATGTATTTTGCGGAATCATCCGCTATGGAATCACCCACGTGCACATTAAATTAATATGATGCCCAAAAAGTACAGGCGTCCCTGTCAACTTCTCGCACAAGGAATCCACCTTGTGTATGAGCCGTCGAAAATAAATGTAGTTTTATGGAATCCACTACAAAACCTCACGGAATCCACCGTGGAATAGAAAAAAGCTCACGGAATTCACTGTGGTCTCACGAAATCCATTGTGGAATATGCCTCTTGGCATTAGGTATCATCTATGTACTCTAAGTCTAGCAACTTAGTCTCCTCCCTCACTTGGCAGACTTCTCTAACTGTCTCACTACTAACAAAAGCTCCTAGAAATAGCTACCTACTAGCTAGTAGAATAGGGTCAGTAGGACTATCTTATAAAACAATTCTTAGAATCCTTGACAATGTCTTGACAAGAGGTGTGTACAGTTGCTTAGATCTCCCTCAAGGACACTTAACCTAACCCTAGGACTTCATGCCTTGATCGTCAGTCCCCAACAAACAAAAACTCTCCCACAAGTACATAAATACATATAGCATAAAGAGAAAGTACTCGTAAAGGAAAAATATCACATGGGCTTGGTCCACAAGAACGTTCCACGCAACAAGAGTTTCCCACACTAGATAAACACATGGCCCTCTTGGGCTAATGAAATAATTTATGAAACGACCATTCAACAGCATACTACTGAAACAAACCCTTGCTCCCGACATAACTTTACTGAAGCATAAAAAGGATCAAGGTTGAGGACTCCTCTAGCCCTACACTAACTGCATTAGGTTATTGGGTAGCCCCCTGCATAAATAGCAAGGGGTGTTTGAAGAATATGATGATAAATGATCCTATGTGTCCATGATAGAATAGGAAGGTGATCAACTGCAACCTGACTCATAATCCACATTAACCAGTGCTGGAAAAAATGGGACGTGTCAATAAGAAATCCCCAAAGTAGCCCTAAACTGATATTATGAGGTAATCATAAGAGTGCCCCCCTATAACCACAATTGAAAAAGATATCCTCAACAAAAGCATAACTGGTGAGGGAATCTGCAAAGCAATTCCATTGTTGGGGAATAAGATGGCAAGTCACTTCCTAAAAAAGATGCATCATATCCAAGCTTGCACAATGGTACATTTGTAAAATAGGATCCCTCACACTATAGGTCCCATTCAATTGATTGATCACTAGCTGCAAGTCACCTTTTACCAATAAGTGATGGATACCACTATTTTGTCCCACGATTAAGGCCTTGTATCCTGCTATGTTATTTGTAAAAGCAGTGCCAAGATATGCTCCCATTTTCAACTCTATGCCGAGGATCTTTAATGACCACATTAATACTCACATGCTTAGTGGACCCTCTAGAAGCTCCATCAAAATACAAAGTATAGACCCAATCTTCATTGATAGGCTACACCATAATGATCAAATCACTCATACTTATGGTGATTAAAGTCGAGCCAGGAGAGAGGATGTATAACATGTACAATCCCTCCTTCCTTTCTGAACTCAATAGGAACACTAGAATCATTTGACAATGGTGGTAGTAAGCCTTAATATCCCACATGAAAGATTCATCTTTCCACTCAATAAGTTAACCTTTACTCCACCAGATCAATCGACCTTGATGGTAACATTTCTCTAAATAGGGATGGTCAGGATAAGGAAAGAGTCTTCCCATTCGATTGTCTTGGTACCTACTCTAAGTTAAAGTTGAATCCTAAAGGACCTGCACAGGCACCAAGCCCAATGTCAGCCCTTACATGTATTAAGGCTTCAACTTATTAAAGATTACCTTATTTTTAAACTCTACCCCCTGCAAGTTTGCTAAAAGGGATGTAGAGCCATTCTTTCCTATACATACAATTTTATACGACCCATCCCATTTGGGTTCTAGTTTACAAGGAAATAGTTCATGATGAGCACCATAGTATAATACCAACTGACCCTTCACAAATTTATACTTCTTAGCCTGAAAGTCGTGAAGCACTTTCATTCTCTTCTTCCCTACCTCTTGATGTAATAGAGCCTACAATTGAATTTCATCAAAATGCGCAAGAGAAATAAATATTTCCTACAATGCTTCTGCCTCACCCAACGAATGATTGAGAGCAAATTGTATAGTGGGCAGCTCTATTTCTAATGGTAAGACACACTCTTCCCCATATACCAGCTTGAATGGGATGTGGCCTTTGTAGCTCTCTTAAATGTTGCATTGTAAGCCCAAATTGCCACATACAATTTCTTATCCCAATCTACCTTACTTTTAGATACTATCTTAGATAAGATCCCTACAAGCTATTTATTCATACTCTCGAGTTGACCATTTGCTTGTGGATTATATGGGGTGGTTTTATTGTGTTTAATATTCAAAGCTTCTGTTAAGGTTACTATAACCTTATTCAAAAAATTGTGTCCCTTCGTTAGACACTAACTCCTTAGGTGGACCAAAACAGCAAACAATTTGCTAAATAATAAAACTAGCCGTCTCCTTAGCGTTATCCTTCACCATTGCTCGAGCTTTAGATCACTTTGAAAAGTAGTCCATCGCTACAATGATATAATGCTTCCACGTAGTGGATGAAGGGTATATTGGTCCAACAAAATCGATATCCCATTTTTCGAAGGGTAACGTAACGAAAATAGGATTCAACGATTGCTTATACCATTCTCCCTAGCATCATGTCTTTGACAAACATCACAGCGCTTAACATAATTGAAAGCATCCTGGAAAATCGATGGCCACCAATATCTAGCACATAGAGATTTTCATAGGCAGTAAGCCATCCAACAAAATGTCCCCCACACACTAAATCACTACATTCCTCAAGAATAAATGGTACCTCATCAAGTGCTACACATCGATGGTAAATTTTATCCACACCTTTTCGATACAAGACCCCCGCTATTATCAAAAAGTGGAGTGCTTGCTGCTTGATCTTTCTCTTCTTAAATGTTGGTAGAGTAGCCCCAACCTGTCATGTAGATAGATAATGCGTTATAACAGCATACTAGGAAGGGATGGAAGTTGTATCAATTTTGAATAAACCTTTGATGTTACTTTCTTCAGTTAGAATTTCCTTTGGCTCCCCAAAATCCACGAGACATTCCACAATGCCTTGCAGCTTTGGTAGCGTACTCTTAATCTCATAATTGAAATCTTGCAAAGTGATTAACCACTTTGCTAAATGGTTAGGTGGTTGCAACTTGTTCATCAACAGTCTAAGTCCTTTCGCCTTCATAAAAAATACCACCTTCTCATAGAGAATATAGTGCCTAAATTTCTTTGTCGCAAAAACCATTCCAAGGCACAACTTCTCCATATAAGTATAAGTAACTTTAGATACCCCCAATTTATGGCTAGCAAAGGCAATTGGATGATACCATTTGTCTTCCCAAATTTAGGCTAAACAGTAGCTAATACTATGGATTCTTGCTGTGCTGAAAATATATAGAAGACCTCATCTCTTTTGGGTGCTTTTAGGACTGGCGCTTTTGTTGCTTCACATTGTCAAAAGATGCTTAACATGCTTCACTCCAACTAAGTTGACAATTAAAAGATAACAGGTTCATTAGAGGCAACATTCTTTCTACCAATGCATTGATAAATCTCCGATAATATCTCATGGATGAATGACAGAAAGATATGTACCTTTTTTGGAGTGCGTGGTAGACTCATAACAACTACGACCTTAATCTTTTCAGGGTCAGTCACAATACCAGCCGAACTAACCACATGGCCCACTAACAACCCATAGGGCATCCCAAAGACACGCTTTTGTGAATTAAGAGCAATGCAAAATTGTATGCAATGTTCAAAACATTTCCTTAAAATGACCAATTTTTTATCCCTTATGGTGGCTGCCCCCAGATCATCGATAAAGACTTTGAACTCCTTTGGGGGAGATGTCATCAAAAGTCTTATCAGCTATTCGTTGCCAAGAAATAGGCGTGTTGCATAACCCAAAGGCTATCACATGATACACAAAGGTATCGAGGAAGACAGTGATAAATGTCATTTTCAGCTTATCCTTATTTGCAATAGTCATTTGGTTGTATCCAATAAAGCAATCCATAAATGAATAGATTTTCCTACCCGCTACTAATTGATCTAAGATATTATCAATGAATGGTAACCAATAGTAATCCTTAACCAACTGTTTATTAAGCTCTTTGAAATCTACACAAAGCCAAATTTGATTATTTTTCTTCTTCTTGATAACAACTGGTGAACACCACTCTATGTCTTGTACTGAAAATATTATGCTAGCTTTTTGTAATTTTGTCAATTCCTTGAATAGGTTTTCCCTTAATTAAAAAGGCATATGGCTTAATTTTTGACGTACAGGGCAGCTACCTTCCTTTAGGGAAATGAATAGCCAGGCTAGGAGGAATACCTCTCAACTCGTCATAACTCCAAGCAAAGGTGTTACAAAATTCCTAAATCAAGGACACATAGTCCTCCCTTTCTTCCAAGTTGAGCATGGACCCTAATTTAATTGGCTGTGAATCATTCATCATCCCAAGGTCCAACTTAATTACATACACATCTCTTTTCCTATCTCGAGCCTCTATTAGTTCATTCAAAGTTACTTGATAAATATCCTATGTAGTGGATCCCTCTTTTTGGATTGTCACTTGATGACGTCTCACTAGTAGATAGACCATCTTGTGTTTCTAACTCTAACGAAGATAACTCTCTCACTTTGATGAGATTTAGGGTAGGCATCTACTACTACATGTCTGACACCTCTACAAAGATCAACTGACTAGCGGGTATATCAACCTGATAGTCCGCTTGTAATATCCATGGCATATCTAGCAATACTTGGTAGCTAGGATGCACTGCAAACCTAATAATCCTAAAGTTCAAAATACATTCCACATTAATGAGAGTGACATGGACTTTAGTGATGCAACCTTCAGGTGATCTTAAACTGTCATTAGCCATTTAGAGAATAGTGGAGGCATCTTTTTGGATCTCTAACCCTAGCCTCTCCATCAATTCCGAACTCATGATGTTGATGGAGGATTGTGTATCTACAATAACATGTTCCACTAATATGCCATCAATATATATTGCTACCCTTGGACAATGCTTTTCAACATGCTCAAGCCACTCATCTCCTTCCCATGCTATGCCCAAGGGCTCAAAGATGTACCCGATGCGTAGAATATTCTTAAACTCTTTATGCACTATTAGAGATAGCTTATTCAACTACAGGAGATTTACATCCGCTCTAACCTTACAAAGAGAACTGCTAAATCAAATTCATGATAGTTAGCAATAGCTCTCTCCTCTTGCTAGACCCTTCTCTTCTTTGGTTGTCGTTGAATAGGCTTTGGGGCCCCTTTCTTGGCTTTTGCCCTCTTCTTAGGCAATTCCTTATCCTTTTTGGGGTCAGCCTTGCTATCAACAATGTCTAGAGGTCCACCTTTCATGTTAGGATTAAGGACCAACATCCCCTTATCATCTTGCTTAAGATTTCTCTCAACAAGTTTTACCTTGTCTTTATCACCATCTTTACCCTTTTGACCTCTTGTAATGACTCGTATATTAGAAGCTTCAGTGCCATTAACATGTGTACAACTTCAATAAGACTGACTTCATTGCCACTAGGTAGCTACTCTATAATAGCCTTCCCTCTTTGCAGCATTTGTTTCGGTCCCTCATCTTGCTGGAGATTATTCCCTTGTGCTCAATGGTTGACTCGACCTAGCTGTTTATTTCCTTGCTGGAGAGAGCTAATCTTGCTCCAATAGGTACTACCAATAGGTACTAGCTAAGTGGCCGGACTTACCGCATATGTCACATTTAATATTTGGACAATTCCTAGGGAAACGTTGGTTGCCACACCACTTACAACTGAATCTTGAGGGGGCACCCTCTTTAGGGTGTCGACTCTCTATCAAATTCTACTACTTCTTAAGGAAATTGACATCAACACCTATTTTCCTATATTTTTCGAGGTGATCATGTCAATATAGTGTTTCATCATATCCTTAACTTTGCCAATGACATTCGAGGCACTTGACTCATAGCTGTGATCATCTACTTGTCATTCCATTGGCCTAACCACTTGATTTGGAATTGGCTACTGATTCCCTAGAACAACATTAGAATTTGTCATTTGGCTTCCAACATTTGGTAGATCCATTTGACTAACCATAGGCATGGTCACATTGGGGAGGAGCTAGCAACATTAGAATTTTACCACTTGGCTTCCAACATTTAGTAGATCGAATTTGACTAACCGTAGGCATGGTCACATTGGGAGGAGTTGGCAACATGGGCACATTCTGAATCATGCTTCTATCCCATTGGGACTAATCATGGGTGCCCCTTGATCTCCATTTGTCAATGCGAAAGGATTTCCAACACCTAGACTCGGATTCAAGTTTGCCCTAGAGGTATATGCCACTTGTAATCACAACTCTACCTCCTTTGCTCGTGTAATAGTTGTATCAGTATCCGCAAGCGTAACACTGATCAATTGCACTTGGATATTAAAGTCTAGCCCATGTAGAAAGTATTGGAGTTGAATAGCATGGGAATGTAAGTCTAAAACTTATAAAACACTTCCTTCAACTTCTTGGCATAGCCTCAAATGTTTTTGTGAGGTTCTTCACGTGTTACATTGAAAACACGTAGCCAATACATTGACCTCCCCTCTCAAGGGAAAAATATCTTCAAAAGGCCGCAAAAAATAGATCAATTATAGTTACGGTTCCAACCTCTAGGCTGTGATACCATACTTTAGTTTTACTTCTAGAGTCATATTAAAGAACATCATCAAGTGTGTGAACATTAACTTTTGGAACTCATTAATATGAAGTTCTGCATCTTCCTTTGCTAACCCATTCAAAATGGGCAAAGGAAATCCTAAGGCTAGCAAGTTTGGCATTCTTGCTGGGATGGCAATGGATTGTGCCATTATGACCAGATTCACTAAGAAAGTTTGAATGGATGGCACTACTACCCCACGCGAAGTGGACTGACTAACTAGAAGAGAGGAAGTACTGAAACTTCCTCCTCCTAAAGGACTATTCATCAAACTAGGGTTACTAAGATCCCTCCCTTGTAGGGATATCAAAACACTCTGTTGCTGAGAAGAATATCTCCCAATAATTTTGGCATGCCCCTCTATCCCTTTTAGCTCTTTCTTGCTTCTGAAGCTTAGCTTGACGGTCTTTTGGATCTATATCATTGCCTTTTAGCATGCATTGCAGATAAACTGGTCTCTATCGATCGAGATTCGGACACCACCACTTATTAGGGGCTCTTGAAGAATGCACCACCTGTTGGGACCTAGAATGGGCCTGACACTGGCTCTAAGGCTCTAGCAAGGCCTCTATGCTCAACCAAAACACCCCATGGCCTTGTGGCCTAGGAGCGTTCGGAGGCTACATACTGATTTAACTTAAATAATAATTTGTATCATTTATAGTTCAATGGACCCTTTCCAAACTCCTCATAGGGAGTCCCTACATATATTAGTGCCATACACCACGTAAAATAGACATAGGGAGCATCCCTTGACTAATTGTTGCAGCCCCTCTACGGCTCTCCTAAACCTTAGGGATTGGCATCGAGATGCACCGCGGACACATAAAAACCACACATTCAAGAATTTGGGAATTTGCATAAAGTTTGAGAATTCCTGATGTGATTAATATTTGGATACATGGTCAAATATTATCCACTTACTTGAAGGTGAAATTTTTCCTAGATATTATATAAGCGATTCCCCCAAGTCCCACTCTCAAATATGGGGTTAAGATTTAGCCACTTGGTCAAATCTTTACTCCTTAATTTGAAAGTGGTGTCGCATGGAATACATGCAAGAGTTCGTGAAAGTCGCTTGATGCAGGGATGCTTTGCGAGATGGGAGTAAAGGATGATGAAGAGTACTCAATTCAAGGTAAATACATATTGGAGTAAGAAGAGTGGTTAGGTTTCACATTCAATTGAATACATATGAGGGCAAGGTAAGGCAAAGTGGGAATACAAGGATTATAATCTTCACAATACATCATTTCAGTTTAGATGAGCATGTTCATGTTTAGGTATGAAGAGTTCAAGGTGTAAGTGACGGGGTCATGGGGGTATGATGGAAACACATTTGAGAGATGTTCCACAAGCTAGCTCAAAGTAGGATAATGTGTACTTGTTGTACATGATGATGACTGTCATGATCATGATAATGAAGAAGATGTTTTGATTGTTGTTGATGATGATTGAGTGCAAAGTGAAGGTAGTAAGATCATACATCACCTTCTTTTTCGGATTGCTATTGTACTTATGCTCAACTGACCTAGAATGAAGACTTCCCACACAACATTCAACTTTGTTAGTAGATATTTGAAGGCTAACTCTTGGAGTTTTTTTAGTATGGAGGCATATTTTCCTCCATGTTTGTTCAAGAATGAAATAAAAGACGGTGGCAAGCTCTCTGGTTTCAAAATCCACGAGGCTGCAACAACATGGAATTGCTTGCAGTCTGCCTTTTTCGTCACCTTTAGTCCCAATTATAGTCCTATGGAAATAATGCTCTCTCACGGGTCTTTGGCAGAGTCTTTAATCATCATCACGCGTATCCATGGACATATAGTCAGATATCATCACGTGCACATTCTGCATCTTCCATGAATATCTGAACCCAACTTTTTTCAGTCTTCACATGCTCCATGCTCCTCGACTCAGCCCTCTATATTTGTTGCAGTGTAAGTCACGCTTGATTCGATTCATATTGCCACCAGTTCCCAGCCTGCATGTTTTTCTCTCTGAATCCTAGCTTTTCCCCATATGCATGTTGAGGATTGTTGTGCCGCGCGCGTCACAGTTCCAGGATGATAGTTCATCTAGTTTAGTCCATGAAAAGCTTCACAGCTTTGGAGCACGAGTAACCTTGAAGACTCTGTCCTCTTTCACGATCACTCTTGATTGTTTGATGCCAACTGATCAAGTCACGTCAGCCTTCACGACGTACATGCCAGAAGCATGATCAGATCCAAGCCCTCGAATGTTGATGTCTGAATTATCCTTATAGAAGTCGCCTGCCACCATATATATGTTCCGCACCCGCTAGAGAAAAGCTTCGAGTTCAAGGCTGCCATGAAGCCTGGCTTTGCCACCTCCTTCTACAATCACAAAGAACCACCACCATGAATACCCTCAAAGCTCCATCTCCTTTTTTCACCACGCGGCTACCCAAAAAGCACGGAGCTTGCTTTTTCTTTAAAAAAAGCTCAAGGCTTTCAAAATCTTTTAACAAAGCTATTCTCCTCAGTCGCCAACTTCACCACGTCGCCATATCTCTACGTTGCTTCAAATTCGTCTTTGACATCTTTCATAGGCTGTCATCATTGATCGTGCTCATCAGATGGTCATTCTTGCTCATAATTAATGCAACTAAATTACTCCGAATATTCTGCCCTCATCTCGTCAAAGCCATTGTGTCAACTCTCTATAACATGATCTTTATGTCGTTTGTATAACATCCGAATTGATCTTAGAATGCCGCCATAATTAATTGAGTAATATCTGTAACCCAGGTCCTTGGATAACCATTCTGCTAAATCATTGCAATGTTTGCATTAAACCAGTGCTTGCTTCTCCAAGTTTGGGTTCAAACCTATAAGCAAGTGGTTGTCGACTACTCTCAACCTCTCTTTTTGGGTAATCTTTGTTTGGCATTTAAATATTTGTTCCAATATCTTAGGGTTTTTTGAGTTGTTGTTGATCCATTCGACCCGCCATTGTAACCTCGAACCATAAACTCTTCAGTTTGTGTTTTGCCACCATATTGTCACGTGCACTAGTCCATACATTGAAAGAAAATGTCAAGGTATCTCAAGGAACCTCAACATAATTGTCCACAGAGTATATTTAATGTAAGGCCATCCAAAGGCTTGAACCTTGCATGTCAATTCCATACAACTCAAAGAAAATCCACATTTCGGCACACAGAACAATCACTAATTTTCATATTATTGTAGATAATATTCTCCTCATAGTTGTGTCCTCCCAATGACATTGGATGCCAACTAATTTGACGAAGCATGCCAAACTTCCAACACATTGCCACTAACCAATTCATGTAGGCCTCATAATAATCATTGCTTAATCTATCTCAAAACTCTGTTTGTGATTCTCAAAATCCAAGATCAATCAACAATAGTATTGTTCTCTAAAACACATCCCATTCACAGTTCAAATTGAACGGCAAAAAAGACACACACAATGGAAAAAAAGTTCCTAATGATGCTGACTAGTGAGTTCAAATTCTTGGCGAAAAACTACCACCCTTAGGTTCGTAGTGGTGGATGTGCAACGTCACGACAGCGGAACTTGGGAGATTCCGGAATTCTCTAATATGGTATGTAAAGTACATACGATTCATACTCCTCTCTTTTCAACAATTGCTCCAACACTACAACAAAAAGTCCTCTTAGACGCACTTTTAGACGCGATTTTTGAATATAGAGAAAATCTTACGAGCGCATCTACCCGCCCGTTTATTTGCACATCTACAAATTCGCGTCTATAATCGCATGTATTAAGGAATTTACACGCAAAAATAGACGCGCAACAGACGCACGTATACACGCGTGAATAGAAGCGCATAAAAAAACCAAAATTGTTATTTATTTAATTTATTTTGTGCGTCTACCAGCGCGTCTACCTGGAAAATTAGACGGGCATATAGACACGCACGTAGACGCGCTTTTACAAGCGTCCATAGACGCGAACGGAAAACAAAAAATCTCATTTTAAAAAAAGATATTTAATTTCTTTTTAAAATTTGAATTATGTAGCGCGTGTACTCTGCATTTTAGACGCGCTTATAAACACGCATTTTTTGCAATTTAGACGCGCGGATAGACGCACAAAATAGAACTGGAAATTTTGTTTTTTCCCCCTCCCATACATTAGATTGTGCATTTGGAAAAAAGACAATGGATCTAAAAGCACGAGAATTGAAAATAAAAGTCCATGTATTCATTATGGATCAAAAGTATTTACATGGGGAGTTTAAGTGCTTGCGACCTAAAGCGTGGCCGCAAGCAGTAGGCTCAAAGATGGATAATACATATACAAGAAAACAAGGTCATAGAGGAGGTATGGTGCTCCTCTACGAATCTGAAGAAGAAATATCTTTGCTAGCACCACCATGGCTACTAGGGTCGCTATCCCCCTCCTCGCTATGCTCCACACCTACAAACACAAAAGATCAAGGTTGCTTACGTACACATGGTGGAGAAAAAGTTATAATTAGCTATACTTTTAATAGGAAAGTAAGAAAAACATACCTCCTCTGGCTGTCGAATCCTCATAGCCCGGTTGTATTGGTCCTCAGTGATGAGACCCTCCTCATAGAAGTGAAGCCATGTGGCAGCGCGGTTATGGCCTCGATAGTAACCTACCTCTCTATGAGTAGGTATCCTACCAACGATAGTAGTTTGCAAAACAATTATGATATATACAAACAATTATGAGACACAATGTATTAGAATAAATTATATAAAGAATTGAAAGAAATATAAAATTTAAAAAACTAGAAATCAAAATATACTTACAAACTCTGCCTCCCACGACTCTCTGCCGCCCAATCCATAATGCGACGATCCCATGGTTTCCATTTGGATGCGTCGCGCCTCTGCGTGCTGGCGACTCTTCACTTTCTCTGCTGCTGTCTTCTTGGCTTTCTTCCACTCTATGCGATGGCACATAGGTGGTTGGCTATAGGCTCCATGCCCCTCCTCCTATCTCCGCATTGAGTTCGTGGCGTGTGTCATGAGGTGGGATCTTTTGTTGTGAAGCAAATCCCTTACTTTTGTGCGTCCCCAATCATCCGAGAATTGCTGACCCTCAGGATTTGGGTACCTCTATGGACTGCCCTCAACACCTCTTGCCACAAGCCGCTTTTCTGATTTTTGAAATACATGAAACAATCTTTATACATCGCATGCACGACGCTCCTCATGTACGCCATTACATCCCTTCCTTCATCATCATGGAAGATGCCACCAGTATTTGTAACTCTATAGTACTGGTGTACAGGCTCCTCTATGCGATCTATTGGTGAGGGTGATTGCTCGCCACCTCCTAGGCAACCCCCACACAAGTCTCGTCCTCCCCTTCGACTCTCCCTGCTCTCTCTCTGTCGACTACCCTCTGTCTCGTTGGATGATGCACGTGCTTCTGAAGATGCACGTGCATCGCTGACACTTGTGCTTCAGTCGATGCATGTATAGGTGCTGCACATGGAGTACCTGTAATTGGAGTTTGGGAAGTAATGCCAGGCAAAGATGTCAGACGCATTTCAGACATGACACTGAACACCTCGTCTGCTATGGGAGAGTAGCCAAGGTGTCTGGTCATCTCTCCCATGAAGTCTTCCCTACTAGGAAAACCTCCAAAAAATGCATTGACCCCTCTGCCGAACAAGCCCAACGTATCATTCATGCGATCCAAATCCGGGTCATTGCTAGATGAACCAGGATGCGACATTTGCAAAAAAAACGCAGGAAAAAGATAAATTTGTTTGCATACAAAAAATCATATATTACCTTCATCCACACCTAAACATTTTCAAAGAGCCATAATCCTTGATCCAATCCAATATTAATTATGAAAAATCATTCAGTGAGCCTAGAATCATTATGTAATTAGAGAAGGCTTTTGATGCTCACACATTTTTATTTTCTTCAAGTGTATTTTACAAGCACTTACTAAGGTTCATTTAAGTGAAACAAAGGTGTAAAAATCCCATAGAAAAAATACATGGATGCTCATGGCACTTGAAAGTGCTAATAATCTAGCTTTCTTTAGACATTGAGCATAAAACTTAAGTGCTAATGCTTCTCATAAATAAGAAATCTCTGGGAGTCCCACTCTCAAATATGGGGTTAAGATTTAGCCACTTGGTCAAATCTTTACTCCTTATTTGAAAGTGGAGCTTGGAAGATTTCCAAAATCTCTAATATGGTATAGAAAGTATAATGCTACCTAATTCACTACGTTGGAAGGCTAAAGCTTCTAAAAATTTGATCATGAATCAAGAAAATTTATAAACACAAACATGGGATTGGTCACATTCATCATTGCATGATAGACACGCTCTCAGACACGTCCCTAAAGTCAACCCTCTGTTCAGAGTACGTGTATATCCGCATCTGAGATGCAGTATAGACGCGCTATTAGATGTGATTTCTAGGTCAATGCTTCTGGCGTGCGCGTGTATTCTCGCGTATCGACTGCAGAATACATGCGCCTAGAGATGCGACCCTGAAGTCAAAGCTTCTAGGCTGGGCACGTGTATTTGTGCATCCCACATGTAGGATACACGCGCCTGGAGACATGAATATGAAGTCAAAGCCTCTTCTGTGCAGAGTGTGTGTATTCTCGCGTCTTCGACGCAGAATACACGTGCTCTAAGACGCGGCCTCAAAGCAATGAGAGAAAACATTGCTTCGCGTCTATCCCTGCGTCTGCACTGAAATGTTGACGTGCTGACAAACGCGCTCAGTCGGCTGATTTCGGTCCCGACGACCGCCATTCATGATTTATTTGTGCTATACAAAATGCAATCATAAATACTAATACACAGAGAGAGAGAGAGAGAGAGAGAGAGAGAGAGAGAGAGAGAGAGAGAGAGAGAGAGAGAGAGAGAGAGAGGACTCACCTTGGATATTTGGTGTGGTGGGTGGTGGCGCTTCTTCCTTCTCCTTCTTCCTCTCCTTGGTGAGTTACTCTCTCTTGATGCTTGCTTGCTATTTGTTGTCTCTTCCCTTTGCTTCTTCTTTCTCTTGTTCTCCTCTCTCTTGTTCTCTCTTTTTTCCTCTCCTTGGCTTTCCTTTTTTCCCTCTTGTGTGTTTGAAATGAAAAAAGAGGTGAGTCATGAGGAGCTGAGGCATGAAGAGATTGCATGCCGACTAAACTCGAGCTTTAGAACCGTAAAAAATGTAGGAAAGGAAAGGTGCAGTTTGAAAAGAAATGATGACTTTTTTCTCAACTAATCATTTGATTTATGAATATTGTTTACATTCAGTTCATACTTCCTACTAGCATATCCCATTGTGTATCCAAAGATGTACGTGAAATCATTTACAAGATGGGAGAGCTTGTGAGGTGTGTATACATTGTATTTTTTCATTATATATCTTTGAATTTCTACACAAAAGTAAACAATTCTCAAATACATCCTGACAGATACGTGAGCTCGAAGGAAATTGATCCAAACACATTGCAAGATGCTCGAGTATTATCTGTTGAGGTGGTTTGTTTGGTGGAGAAAATTTTTTCTCGATCCATTTTGACTACTCAATTACATTTACTCGTACATTTGATTGATGAGATCGCACTTTGTGGGGCAGTTAATGCAAGGTGGATGTTTTTTCTTGAGCGCTTCATGAAAACCTTGAAAGATTTTGTGAGGCAAAAAGCACGGCCTGAGGGAAGCATGGCTGAGGGTTGGTTAGTGCAATCATCCCTTGTTTATATCTCTGAATATCTTGCTGAAGTGGACCCCTCTCATGCAGCCATAGCAATGACTGCTCTTACAGTTGCCATCCTTGCAACCGGACTGAATGTTTCTTCATAATCAATGCCATATGTTTGTGCATACCCCTTGACTACTAATCTTGCATTGTATGGAAAGATGATGAAGACTTGAGGATAACCTCTATAATACCTCAAGGAAAAGGAATGAGTAAAGTGCTAACAAAAGAAGAACTTTGTAAGTTAAATAGTTTTTGTGTGCTCAATAGTGATATAATGAGCAAATGGGTTACACTATATAATGAAGTAAGGGCAAGAAGAAAAAGCGAAAGACAAGCATTTTGCACCAGATATGGAGGTAATGTCTCATTTCTAGATCATCTAAATGCGCTCCCACGTGATATTGATATAGATTGGTTACATGAGGAAATGGAGAGAATGGAAAAAGAGGATAAAATTAATATATCTCAAGAAGAGTGGGAATACGCATGAGATTGCTTATCAAAGGTGAGACATACTATCAATTAATTTGTTTCTATAAGTTATATTTTATATAAATAATTGACATGATTGATCTTAATCTTTTACTACTAGTACACATTATTCAATGCTATTTGGTGTGAGGGTAAACATCTTCGAACTCAACGTATAGATGAAAAAAAAAAACCCAAGATTGTGGTTTCCTTGCTTACTTCGAGAATGCCAATGGTACCATGGAAGGTTATTGTGGCTTGATCCAAGATATTCTGAAGCTTGACTTCAGACAATTCTTTATATATGTACTAGATGTGAAGTGGTTTAAAGAAGTGGTAACAAATGGTGAGCATTGCACAATCAGACGTCATCCAAGTGGTTTTGTAATCATTGACTCTACAAAATTTCACCAAAACAAGAATGACACATTAGTACTACCTCAACAATGCGAGCAGGTATATATGCAAAAGCTAAATTTTTTATATGTATACATGTGATACATATACACAATATAATAAGTATTTAAGTTTCTTGCTTTTGTTTTTCAAATACAGATTGTGTATCATCCAATGATAAACAATAACCGATGGTGGTATGTCATCCCTATATCTAATAGTTCAAAACCAATATATGGTAATATTATTGACATAGAGATAGCGGATGACAATCCAACAATTAATGATGATGTACATGATGACACCATAATGAATGATATGCACGATATAGTATAAGATGAACCTCGCGAGGATGTTCAAGGAAATGCAGAAGATGACAATAATGTGATTGTCGATGATATTGATGAAGTTATTGAGCAATATAGCAACACATCTGATAGTGGGATAGACTTATTTGTTTCGTTACCTCTTGGTAACATAGACCTAGAGGTAGATAGTTTAGCAAGGGCTGATCTCATTGAAGATGAGATGGATCATTCACTGTAACATACTTAATTTGCTTAATGATTTAATGTGTATTCTTAATTCTATGGTTTTTATCATGCGCACACGTGCATACTCAATAATCAATAATCAAGTTTAAAGCTAAATTCAATTTTTCATAATAAAAAGAAAGTATTTTTTATCATCTTCAAGTAGAGAAATTACGAGATACCTATTCCAATGCTTGCTACTAATTGTATAATAAGGTTTCTGTCGCTTGCCGCTAATTACTTATATCAGGCTTGTCAATTGGAGAAACTGCCATTCATTAGAGAGCAATGCAAAAATAAGTTATTCTTAATTCTATGGTTTTTATCATGCGACACACACGTACATACTCAAGAATCAATTTTAGGTGGTTAAATAATTATTAACTCTGGTTTTTTTATTATATTAAGTCCAATTTCAGGTGGTTAAATAATTACGTGTCTGAAGGCGTGTCTATATTAGCGTCTATTTACGCAGATATATAGACGAAAAATTCGCGTCTATTTACATGCACATATAGACACAATGATAGACGCGCCCGACTTTGCGCATCTAACATGCGCGTCTATGCCTCGTTTCTGTTGTAGTGCAAGAGGTCAAAGATAATCCTCACTGAACACTCCCCAAAGGAAACAAATATCTAGCCCTACGGCTTCTTAGGATACCTCACTCTCAGCGTGGGTCAATATTTATAAAGACAATTGCCATGCATCCAGGATGATACCATGTGTTGAATGCAATGCAAATGTGAATGATTCATAATGTTCAACCAGTTTTATTAATTTAAAATAGCATTGTGATCGTGCAGAACCATTTCTTTTCATGCTTTCATTCTAAACGTAATTGATGCGTTGCATAGGGTTAGCAATGAGCATGCTTGTGCTATTGAACCCTTTAATTCTCAAAACACGCGTATCATATATGCAAAGTGCATCGAAAAAAAATCAGTATATGTAATCAACGCTTATTGACAGTCGCTAATGCTCCTCCAAACATTGATCTATGCTCCATCATGTCTCAGCATCATCTCCCAATCTAAATCTCTCAAATTAGCCTAACCCCCTTCTCTCATAGAATGATCCATAAAAACATGCACTAAAAAGAGAGAGAGGGAGGAGAGAGAAATATTAGATTTTGTTCTTCTCATCCCGACAGCCATTGATCAAGTGAAGACAAGTGATAGAGAGCAAAAAAATAGAGGATCGGGCTGATGTCTTTCAATTAGAAGGGTATTTTAGCCTCCATATCCCCTCTTCCACCAAATCGTTGCCATGGCGCCTCTTTCTGATCACACCGTGTGAACCTCCCCCCCAAAGGGCCATGCCCTTTCAAATCTTGGTCATTATTTGACCCTTCACATGTCGGGCCTCCCGCTTCTTCTCCGTCTGGTGCAACTGATTCATGATCCAAAAAATCTTCTGCATTCATCTTAAGGTCCTGAATGGCCAAGAAGTCATATTACATCGATTTGGCACTCAAAAAATTTATGAAAAATCCGCAACCACCGAAAAGGTAAAAAATTTCACTCCCGTCTTTACGAGCACTTAAGATCATCGAATCCACATCTTTCGCTTCTGTTGGACTTTAAATTCCACGTAAATTTTGCATCATTCCACTTCTTTTTGGCAAGTCTTGGGCGTTTAAATTATTCTCTCAATTGTGTTAGTCAGCCCATGCTTTGCAGGTTAGAATATTGAAGTTTGCTCCCTCGTCGATGAGAGCATCAACAACATGCCCTTGTTTTGCAATAAGTTCGACCCTAAGATAGGAATGAGGTATTATCTCATTTTCTTCTAGATCTAGGTCTATAATCCCAATATTTGATGTTCTAGCTAACCTATCGACATAGTTCCCATATTAGAGTTATGACACATTTGTGCAATGCTACTTGTAACACAATCAATGCCAGTGTTGTTGAACCTATTCAGTTTTATGTTTCTCTTCTGATGGAGTTGTGCTCCATTCAGATTGAGTGCAACCTAAACATAATGTGTAGATGTTTTTGTGTGGCCTAGTTGCTCTTGATTGGCTGGCATGGCTTGTTTAATTCTATGGCCTCCATTTTCCCCCCATTATGTGTGGGATTCCTTTGTATTAGAATGTTCTTTGGCCTCTTACATTTTGCCTAAGTTATTAGTTCTCTTATTTGGGTCATTTTCCTTTGGTGGCATGGACATGGTTTGTTATCCCCTTGTTGTTGTTTTACAAGTATGATTCTTGATTCTTTTCTGGAGTATTCGCAGTCACCATCTATTTTCTAGTTTAACTTCTTGCAACTTCTTGATGATTGATTTCCCTAGATTATGTGGTTCCTTTTCCAAACTCTTATGACAATCAAAGTATGCACATACAAGGTTTTTCTCTTCTTATCCAATATGTTCAAATACAAGTCCAAGTATCGTATATTCACGTTGTGCTCAATTAGGCTTTCCCATAGTGTATTGCGATCATGCACAAGTCTTCAATTTCTATGTAATACGGTCATTGTTCTTAGTTTTATGTATGCTATTATCCTCATTTTAGTGTGGTACCTTGGATTATTTGGTCATAGTCAGGTAGACTTAATGCAATGTAACCTCCTTGGGTCAAATTGTGGCTAGCTAAGAGAATAATGAGTAGTTATGCATAGTATTGAAAGTGCCATTCTAGCCTAGGCTTTTTGGATTATTCGTTGGTAGGTCAGTGATTGTTGGACTCTAGTAGAGTTGTCCCAAAAGGTCTATTTGGTCAAGTTTGCAAGAAGAGAAGGGTGGGTTGAGAGAAGAGGCGAACAAATGAAGCACGATGACAAATGGTAAGCGATGATTAGATGGAAAATGGCCTCTAAGGCCTTACAAAGGCCTCTTCGGCCATCATTGAGTTAATAGTGACTAAGGCCTTAGTGAATGGACTCTAAGGCCTTACAACGGCCTATTCGGCCAACATTGAGTTAATAGCCACTAAGGCCTTAGTAAAAGACAAATGGCCGAGTCCAATGTGTTGGGACACAAAGGCCTAGTTAGTCAACATTAAGTCTCTAAAGTCCGATT
Source organism: Lygodium microphyllum (assembly GCF_053477565.2). Lineage (NCBI taxonomy): Eukaryota > Viridiplantae > Streptophyta > Polypodiopsida > Schizaeales > Lygodiaceae > Lygodium > Lygodium microphyllum. The sequence continues at coordinate 34,009,505 of NC_141163.1, read as the reverse complement.
ATATGACCAAGGCACTAAGGCTTTTGTAAGGGCATAGTTAGCGAATGTTAAGGAGAATGGCCTATAAGGCCTTTGTAAAGGCGTTGTGGCCAATTTCTCTTCCTACACAGGGCTTAATGGCCTATATTACGACCAAGTGATTGATTCATCTCAGTAAGGCTTTTTATACTTGTTGAAGATCTTAGACAATAGCCAAGCCTAGACTTGCAAGCATGCCCTTTTAAAAAATCCCATAGGATATAAAACAAGGACCAAAAACTTAGATTTTTTAAATGTTTTTTATTTCTAAAGTTTGTCCTAAGGGTACCTTAACTTGTTATTCTACTTCAAATCCACATTTTCAACCCAAAATCATTTAAATTTTCCTACTCTGTTCGTCTTACTCTAGCTCACACTTATTTCGAGGTCCAGTTTTGATATCATTTGGAGTCCATGCTTCTATTTTGTTTCAAAGTAGTGCTTCTATTTTGATGCATAATGAAGAGAATGTATACCATCATGTCCCAAAAAATGAAACCAAAATGTTGAAGCATTTGTAAGCTCAACCATTGAACGTGATGGAACACTTATTATTTCAAGTGCTTCATTCGATTTGGCAATGACTACCTCTCACATAACCTATATATGCTCTACACTCATTGATCTATCCATTCTTCTCCCAAACCATAAGAAAGAAAGAATGAATAAATCGATGAGGGTGTAGTAAACTCACCGCCTTACCTTCTCTTGAAAATCATGAAGAGAAGGCTCAATGGTGGCACCACGATCCATGGGGTAGTACTTGATTCATCTTCTCTACTCCATTGATCTCGATTTGATCCATAGGCACCTGATCCATGAGAGGAAATGTGAAGAGGAAGAAATACAACACGATCTCTCCTCTAATCTACCTCTTACCCAAGAGGGGGAAGAAGCGAAGAGTATGTGCAAGAAGAAGCTTCAACTATGAGGAGAAGAAGAGAGCTTCAATACCACATCCCTCACTTTTTCAACTCTCAACTTCACATATTCTTGCTTGCATTAACAACTCACCAAGAGGATGGGATGGAGAAAAATGGGAAAGGATGCAAGGAGCTTCTCATTATTATGTTCCTCACTCCACACATACTCTTGCACTTCCTCTCCTTCACTCTCAGTCATAGGCAATAGAGTAGCAAGAAAGCTAGAAAGCAAAGTTTCTACATACATGAATAATTTGTTCCATTAGTTATCTCTCTTATACATGAGTTTTTAGGATTAGGGTTTTCTCATCCCCGTTTGGTATCCATCTCCATTTTTTGACTTCATAGCTAGTCTTCCTTCCTATTCCATACATCTAAACCTTAGCTTTAAAAAAAAAAGATAAGATTGTGAGTAGCTTCTTTTCTATCAAACCTTGTCCATTTTCTTTTATATCTACCTCCTCAAAAAATCACTTTCTTTCTTTTCAAAGAAAAAAAGACTCCCTCACTCATGCATCCCTCACTCTTAAGATGGAGCACAAGTAGATATAATGGAAGAAAGAAGGAGAAGCATGGTATCAAGTTTGCACACCACAAGAATGAGCTTATTCATTCAATTTTTAGTTTTTATGCATGGGGTTTTGAGTTTGGGCTTCCACTTAAGTTGAGTGCTCGTCTCTCCTATTTGGCTCTTGGCTAGTCTTTCCCGGTTTATGTGTACATATTAAGATTACAAAGACCATCATGAAATCAGTAAATAAAAGCTAGTGCTCATGCCTTTGTGTCGAGTTATGGGTCTTTTTTCTTGGCAAAAAATATTACAACTTGCATGAGCTCTATGCTCGGCTCTCAAAATAATATTGTAAATAATTGTGCGAATATGAACATTGACCTAAAATTATTGCAATTGTGCCTTTTTATTGATTTGCACTTCTCTTTGCTTTTGTTGCCTTTTCCTGCCTTTGCAAAATTATTGTGCCATTCTATCGCCTTTTCATTTTATACTTAATAGATCCTAAATATTTGCCATGATGAGCCATGCATATGACACTTTGTAAGAGAGAAAAATTACACATCATTGGTTCTTGATGGGGCTAGTTGTTCGTAGAGATGCTAACCATTGAAAACACTATGATACAAATTAGAGGATGGGTAAGCCTACCGAAACCAGTGCCATACAGTTACAAAAAATCCTTTTCTTCAAGCGATTGGAGAAGTGGGGCATTGAATTTGGTGGATCCATTGATTCTCCTACTTAAAGAAAGTAGAATGACTTGGAAAATGTACTAATAATTTGACAAAGGTGCGAAGCAAAAGCCATATAGCATTGTTGAATAACTAAGGATTAATATTATATTGGTTTTTTCATTACAATAATTAGGACTTTTAAAAAATAGGGATTCATTGTCTTCAAAACTATTGTTAGAAAAAACGAAAAACTCATATATAAAATAAATAAGACAAAGGATACCATTGAAAAATAACTAGAAATGGAAGATAATTTAGGCATCCCTCTATTGTGGACCTCCACCTTTGACCTTATCGATGCATACTCTATTTTGAGTTTCTTGATATTCTCTATTAGATGCTTGTTTGTTGTATTAAGAGCGGTATCTACTTCTCTCTTTTGTTTTTTGATGGCACTCAACATCAATATTGATCCTCTCCATCCTCTTGTATCGTATTGAGAAAAGTACAAGTGTCATATGCTTTGAAGCAAATACTCTATATTTCCTTATAATGCCGTTTGCCAGGGTTTTCCATATACATGCTAGCCACTTCCATTGGATAAGCAATGTAAAGATTTGTAGCAACTATGCCATACATCAAGGTAACAACTATGGATGCATAAGATCCTTGGCTATGTCAACCTTTTGCTTGGCCAAGGGAAAGAGTCCACATTTGGTCATAATAATAAGCTCTTTTGGAAACAAGTAGAGTTTCACCTATCAATCCATGTTAAAGCTTTTGTAAGGGAGCCTTATCATCAAGATGTGTGCTGATTGAAGAATTAATTGCAATTACTATAAATCCTAGATTGTAAATATATGAATAAGCAAAAATTTTGAGGATTATATTGGTTTGAAAAAAAATTTAAGCAACATAAAAATTTTGAATTGATCCTATCAATACCAATTACCACAAAAGTATCAAATGAGCTTGAGATAGAATTTGCATATTGATTTGAATTGGTCCATACCCATACATTTTTAGGGGCACTCTAGATAGCAACATAAGTGTACAAGATCATCAAAACTCTAGATAGCTAGCAATATAAGTGTATAAGATGATCAAAATTCTACTTTCTTTTACCCCAATAGAGCCAATGGCCAAGTCAAAGTCACCAACCAAGTTCTCTAATCTATCCTTACTAGGACGACCACTGTAGTGCACAAATAAGATAATGATGCTCAACTTATAGAAGCTCCCTAGGCATATAGAATTGAAAAGATAGGAGTCATCCTAAGGTTTAAAGAGAAAGGGATAAAAGAAGGGGAGATAAAGGCCATTGCACCATAGTTGGTACCCTTCCCCTCGCCATCGTCACACGACATCTCTCCCCCTCTTCTAGATAATAGTGTTGCTTTTTTTTTTTTGGAGGGGGGGAGGGTTGCCCTAATGCTCCCTCCCATCACCATCCATGTGCGAGCCACCCCTCCCCTCCCCCTTAAATCATCATTCTCCTCCTTCCACCACCAACAAAATCCCTCCTAGTGCAGTTAGGATGCAAATATGCCCCCCCCCCCCCCCCCCCCAAATCCCCCCAAATAATTATTAGGTAACCAACAAAATCCCTCCTACTGCAGTTAGGATGCAAATATGTCCCCCCCCCCCCCATAATTATTAGGTAATATTATTAATTTAAATTAATTAATAAATTATCTCCATCCACTATATAAAGAGAAACACTCCATCTCTAAGGGACATGAAGAAAACCTTGAGGTAAGAAAAGTGATAAAATAGGTAAGAAAAATGTTGCTTGAATACCTTACATATTTAGGAGGTCGGAGGGGCTATCTAAAGCTAAAGCTAAGTGCCCATGTAGGCCAATTCGAGAACATCTTTCAAAGAGATGTAAAATTTTCACACACACACACACACGCGCGCGCGCGCGCACACATACACATCACTTAGCTATATATATTATTTAAAAAATATGAAAGATATTTGCAACTTAATAATTGATTTTGACATATGCCAAGTCTCTCTCTCTATCCATGACTGATGAAACGATAGTGCACTTTAATATGCTTCATCATTGCATGATAGATTGGGTTCTTTGCCAACATGATGCTACTAATATTATCACAATGCATGATAACTCCACCATGTATCTCAATCCCTATATCACATGGAAGTAATCTCAACCATGTCTACTCACATGTTGCCAATACTATACCTCTATACTTTGCTTTCGTGTTGCTTGACAAAGCAGCTATGGGTTACGTCTTGCTACTCCAACTCACCATGATTGAACCAAATGAAAAATCATAACCATTGGTGAATCTCTTATCCATGATTATTCTTGCTCAATTTGCATATATATATATATATCCAAGCAATATAGACTCAATTCCTTCTTATAGAAGAAGCCAAAGCTAACTATCTTCTCACATATCCCAAGCATCGAGTACTCAATATACACACAATGTATAACATTTCATATTGGACAAAATGGTATTACTTTTATGTTACAAAAATGAAACATGTATTCATGAAATCTTTGTGAAATCAACCTACATTTGAAAGCTTCTAACCATTTCATGAGAGCTTGGTTTCCCAAACAACTGCAATTAATGCTTAAATAAAATTCAACTCAATTTATATCCAACTTGAAGTGATTATTTTATTGCAAATAAATTCTCAACACCATCATACATCCACTAAAATTGTAACATGGTTATCATACATCCACTAACATGAAAGTTATTATCACACATCTTAGCAATCACCAATTGGTCAAATTGAAGAAATAGTTGACCCAAATAAGCCCCCATATCGATCAACAATCCATTCTCTACATGCACATAACATTGCTATATTAAAATATCTACTCAAATTCTATAGCTAAATTTATATTCTCACATTTTAATTCTAGCAACACATATGAATCCACATAAACAAGATCCATTAGTAATTATCCTTCTGTGATATTATCACATATTCCAATACAATAATTAAACTTTAGCAATCCATTCATATTTCACATGAACAAAGTCTCAACTATCTTTGTAATTTTCATATTATCTTGATCTTAAGCACACATAAATGATCATAAGGGGATTTTTTGTCAGACCACCCCTCTTCAAGAAACTTGCCATCTAATGTCTTGCTATGATTATTTATCAGTTAAGTGAACAATTGTCTTAACATGGTAATACTTGTATTTGCTAGCATACTTTGAACACTTTTCTATATAGTCCCATTCATATTTTCTACCATCCCATTTTGAACTAGATTTTCATGTTTAGTCTAAGTCCCTCTTAATACCCTAAACCTCACAAAAGTTCTAGAAGACACATGCACACACCCCACCATTATCAATCCTCGACATTTGAATTTCCGTGAGACTAATTCTCATGGACCATTTCAAGAGAATACATTAGAAGTCAATAATCAAACTTCACTTATGCTTATTGTGAATTGATTTTGCCCATGTCACAAATCTATAATGCTTTTATTAGGATATTTTTACAAGTTTCAAATATTTTAAGTGATTCATATTCATGTTTAAAGCATTCAAATTCCATTTGAAGTGCCAACTCCAAAAGAAAAAGTATGAAAGAAAATGAATGAATGTTACTTTGTTACAAACATCACACCTTTGTATTTAGAGATGCAAACAATTTAAGAAAATATTGCTATAACAAGTATAGCCAATGGGGTTTTGCATGTGGGTTCAGTTTGACAAGTGCATAATTTCAAACCTTGGGCCATTTCAAAATGACTCTTACATGAGTTTAAAGCCTCCATCATGTTGCTCTAATGACAACTAAAAATCTATTTGCGTTAAAAACAAATGTTATAACTACTTTTTTCACAAAAAGAAAGATTATTTGACATGCAATTACAGATTACACAAAACGCATATCATATTTGCCTATATCCAACATGAAGCTATTCAATATACAAAAATCATACTATTCTTATAAATGGATTAATAAAAATCTACAAACTAATGAGTATTGCACTTGCCTATATTGAAGATGGTAGGCGCTACATTGTAGAAAGTTTGTATTGCCACAAACTAGCCAAATGCAAACCTACATACATATGAAGCACAACCATTGCACTACTTTATTTGGAGAGCCTTACTAGAAGAGGGGAGTTCATTTCCATATGGGATTTCTAACATAAGTTAATACATCTAAGAATAGCTTTAACATATTTGAACTCTTACATTTCTCAACATATTCATGTTGTGTTTTAGCTTACTAACATATTTGTGTTGTGTTGCCAATACACTACATAATCTATCATTGGGTTAAACTTTTAGGTAAAGACAACGGAAAATCTAATATTTAATCATCTCCACAAGACCTTTTACCTGCAAAATGAAAAATGAGAACATAAACTATTAGAGATGATGTCAAACTTACCGTTCTCAATGGTGCAAAGTATTTTCAATGCTAAATTTGGTGAACACACGTTAACACAAGTTTCCTTCATCCTCTCTTGACCTCTCCATCACTAACAGTGTCCAAATTGAAAACTTTGACAAAAGAATTGCATTTATTTGACCCCCCAGCCCTCGCCATCATGTATAAATTATCTTGCAAATAATATTTGATGCACCCTTTGCTTACAATATTCAAATCATGGATGTAAATTATTGCCCATATAACCATGACTAATTGAAAAGGTCATAATTTTATTTCCCTTCCAAAAGGGATCCAAACAAGTTTCCAAAATGTTTACCCCCTTCCCTCTTCCCTCACTTATTGTTTTTATCCCAAGATGTTCTGAAAGTATTCCTACAATCTTTAGGAGTGAAATAAATACCGTCTCTCACCTCCACGTGTCAATGAAACAAATAGGAACAAATACAATCTCTCACCTCCACCTTTCAATTCCATGTTTTTTGACATTCAATGTACAAATATTTAGCAACCCCCCCCCCCCCCCCCCAAAAAAAAAAAGAAAAAAGAAAGAAAAGAAAAATGTCATGCTTTTACCATCCATAAACACTTTTTGATACAATTCCCCTTTGCTTATAAGTAGAATTATCATTCATGAGCAACACATCCAAATTTATTCACATTGTAGCGTTAAAGCCCCTCATACGATTTCGTTAGTATGGTAAGTCTTAGCACTATCTTGAACCTAATTCAAGCATTGACGTTTTAGAGTTTCTGACACCCACATATGGTGGTTCACATGTCAAACCCTCTAATGAATTATCTAAATTTGTCTAAATAATGTCAATGTCAATGTACTACCCATATAGAAGCTTATGTATCCAACTCTCTAATGATGTTAAAATAGTAATGTCTTGAGAACACTCAAGATCTAACTCAAGTATTAGTCTACAAAGATTCAAGTAAGCTCCATCAAATTCTTGGATTTTATTTACAAATTTAATCTTAATGAAAGTAAAACTTTGTGTACTTGTTTTTCCTTCACAATCACTACTAGGCACCTCACAATGGTGGCTCTTTACCTATGGTATCATATGTTAGCTTGCAACTATTAATATTCTCAATTAGGAAATAGTGTAAATGCAACAAAAATATTAGTGAAAATGAAACAATAGTGTTAAGCAATAAAAGTGTAAAGCCAATAAACAATAACCGATAATCAACACCATGCAACACCAATATTTTTTCATGGAAAAGAGAAGTACATACCCAAGCCCAACCCACCCCAACATTTTTGGGTGAAAAAGAAAGCAAGCAAATACCCTCTCTTGATGAGGGCACTTGGGGATTCACTATATCTAGAACCCTACTATCATGTGCATTCGAGGATAATTTTAAAAGCCTTTTGTCCAATTTCCAAGTATAAAACACACTTGAAAATTTCCCATGGATAAAACCCCACATTTTCCTATTTAACATATGTATTCCCAGTACATGATACCCCTCTATATGTGAGGAAGTTCTAAATATTTTTAAAATTCCCTTCCATTGAGTCCATGTGACAAACTTACATATTTTTTTAGTAACACCCCAAGCTTTGATACAAGACTTCACAAACACCACCTTCAAGTCACACACCCATATTGCATGCTCTGTGATTTTTTTGTACTTTTATCTTTTGGTCTTTACATTCCTTCCAAATGCTTTTCAGATTAGTTAAAATTCCATGCTTATCAATATGTCGAATACCAATTTACTCCCCCTTATCTATTAACACACTTGGCTCTAATGTATGGAGCAATGCATTGAAAAATTCTAACCTAAATTCTACTACGTTCAACATCCATGTCTATTAACGTCCACATATTTTGTTTGGCTATACAATATTTACCAACTAGACTAGTTGCTTTAATGTCCACACATCTTATTTGGCTGCATAATATTTGCCAACTAAACTAAAATAACTAGTAAGAATGTTTGAGTTTGAGGCTCAATCTTATGGGACTCCTAAGAATGTTTGAGTTGGAGGCTCAACCTTATGGAACTCTATGAATTGGCCACGATACCCTTGTAGTCCATGTGGTAAACAAAGTATGTAGCTTAAAAATCATTCCACTAGCTTCAAATAATACAATCTCTGCCAACTAAAGTACAAGCAACTAGCAATAATGTTCAAGGGGCAATCTCATGGAACTTTTATGAATTGGCTACAATAACCTAGTAGTTCATGGTCTAAACAAAGGGTGTTCATAAGAGTGCCTCTATTAGTATTTGGCCACTACTTTTCTAACATGTGGCTAAACAGTATTGAAAGTGCAAGCCAACATATAAAAATCTCTCTTGGGTTTGGGTTACAATTTCTAGTACATTTTTCCAAATAATTTCATGCAACCATGTTGGGAAGTCCCCTTAAAAAAGGGAGCTTAGAAAACACATACTTCAAAGGTTGAAAAGTACTTCAACTTAGGAAAAGGAAAGAAATAACTACAATGTCTTATTCAATAGAGTTTCTCCCATAACACAATCATTTTCTTGCAACACCCTCCATGAGTTTATTTTGCCAATATTTAAACATCAAATACATCTAAGTTAAAACTAAAAACTCAATTCATAAAATGGGCCTCCTTGTATAATGTACAAAAACATTTCCACTATGAAACCCATTCCATGATTCAAGTCTCCATACTTTTTACATTCATTAATTCTAACCTCCACATATACAATAAAGCTATATCTTGAAACTATGGTAATTTCACATATTTTGTTCTACTACTATATTCTACAATTATACAATGTAATAAATCCTATTTAAATCCCTCACATACATTTCTCCAAGCTACAATTGCCTTCAATATGTCATTTCCTATCCACTCTCATTGTTATCCTCTCCAAGAAGTACTTTTACGGAGGAGAATATTAAGACGTGGCCGAGACAAAGAAGGCTCTACATCAAATTGGCTACATTTCATTGGATAGGCTAAGTCAAAGAAGACTTATCATTGGATTAGATGGGCTGAGATTGACTAGATAGACCACAACTTTTAGGTTTAGGAGAACAAGTCCTTTTATAGTGTGTACAATTTGGTGTTGGTGACAATATAGTTATGCAACTTTATTGTGTACAAACCACCTTCCTTAGCCACTACTACATATGTCCTTTAGCTTGGTAATTGAAATCTTTTTTTAGTGTTTGCACTTGAAATTTGTTAGGTTCCCAAAACATTATAACATTCTTTCACACTTGGAGACATGCCACCTAAAACCTAACTCCTCTTAATCAATTACAATTCCCAACCCCCAATTACAATTCTCTTGCATTGAGGCCGATCAAATTAAAAATTTGGCCATAATTTTAGACACATGATTCAATCAAACTACTCTCCACACCATTTCCTAGAGTCTTAGTAAATTAAAGTGAAGAGCCAACTATGATTTTAGACACTATGTTTTGATTTTCCCAGGTGACAAGGAGCTGCAAGCATTTCACTCATACAAATTGCTCTTATTGGCTTGCCTAAGGAGAAGCCTCAGTGTTTGGTATAAGTGGTAAATATAACCTCTTTTTTCAAGACACTTATAATTTAAATGTTAAAAAAAAATTCAAATCTCTGTATGCAAATAAGAAAATATAATTTTTATGTTTCACTATTGTATTTATTATCTATATAGTAGTAAGGATCACACAAGAATATGCTCCAGAGATGGGCACATGATAAATCAAATATACATCAAGATAATGTGAAAGATGTCATCCTTGTTGCAAGAAAAATAATGTGAAAGATAATGTGAAAAATAATGTCATCTTTGTTGCTCCAAAGATAATGTGAAAGATGTACAACAAAAAGTGCCTATCCCATAGTTCCAAAAAGATCAACTAGAAACTCAATGTTTAACCACCCTTAGAATGATGACAAACCAAAGTTTCAAACTAAAAATGCATAGTTTATGAGTTTATGATCATGTGCCATTCCCTCGAGAGAACACCCCAAAACAAGAAAATAACAAACAACAAAAAGATCAAAAACATAACCTAAAATCAAGAGTCTTGGATATATCACAAGGTCCAAACAATATGTTGGTTCAAGGAAAGGACTTTGAGGTCCTAAAGTTTCCAAATATGATTGCTAACTTGTGCCAACAAAGTCATGCTCCAAATAGTGTGTTGATCCAATGAAATAATTTTGAGGTCAAAAGTTTTTGAACACAATTGATAACTAGTGCACCAAGAAACTCACTAAACAAGAAAAATTAATAATTAATAATAACAAGGTTTAAAAACAAAGCCTTTGATTTTGGGGCTTGGTCGCCACATGGGATTAGAACACACCCATGCATGCACACATTAAATGGGCTTATCTCGCCTAAAGAACTTGAAAATTTTAATAATAAAAGGGATATCCAGGTTGGTTGTTACCAATATTCATCATCCACTCTCATCTTCTTCAAACCATAAGCTCATTCTATAGTTGATGGCTGTAACAATAGAAACAAGATTCCCTAAATTCCAACTCTTATGGTTGGTGGTGGTAACAATAGGAGCAAGATTATACAGTTCAAGGATTTAATCCATTCTCAAATTGAAAAAGCCCCTATGACTTCCTAGAGTACAATATTTTAAGTTTTAAGGACTTAAAAATGTAGCTCTAGTTTTTTTTTTTTTTTTTGGCGGAAGAGGGGTGAGGGGAGGGGAAAAGCCATTATACTTATGATATTTGGAATTATGTGTGGGAAAGAGAGAGCATCAAATAGCCCTATGTTTAGGGATTTTACTAGAGGCTGAGCTATAGGAAGAGATAAAAGCATAATTTTGCCATGTACATTTAGTTCAATGGAGGTTGAGCCATAATATGAGAGGACAATGAAGAATAAGTAAAGGGGAAAGCACAAGGAGAAAGAGGGAAAAATAAATAGACAGAAAATATGAGGCCAAGCAAGATAAAAAGTATTGCCTCCTATAAAACTGTATCAATGGCTAGTTTGTAAAAACTCACCTCCTACAAGACTATATTAGATGGAAAAGATGAGGCCAAACAAGATAAAAAGTATTGCCTCCTACAAAACTATATCAATGGCTAGTTTGTAAAAACTCACCTCCTACAAGACTATGGCAAGGACTACTTTGTGGAAACTTGTTCATGTGAGTGAAGCATGAAAAAAGCTTTGTTCTACAACACATGTTGATTGACCGACATGCATCGAAGTATTCTTGCACATTTTAAGAAGGAACAAAGAGCCAACATACCTTGAATCAAATTTGGACTATTATCAATTGTTCATTTGGACCAAAGTGAATAAGCTAGTGCTTGAGTTTGAGAACGCAAGTTTGATGCTTCTATTATTTGGAATCCAATTATTGAATCTAAGGACTCGAGTTTTGGACGCAAGTCTGATGTGTCAGTAAAGTTGGGACTACATGTGTAGCTTTTTGAGGTCTTGGCTCTAATCATTGAATTTAGTACCACAAAGGAGAGCTTCCAATGCAAACACATTGTATTTGTAATAATGCTAGCTTGATTTATTTGGCTTGAAGTGAATAAGCAAGTGGTCGTGGTCGAATTTGAGACTACATGTTTGATACATATATTGTTTGGGATCCAATTACTAAATTCAATAACTTTTTAAGAGTTGGACATTTATTAAGCTTCTTGTTGTATATACATGTATCTATCTCCCTCCCTCCCTTCTACACACATCCACCGACCCCCATCCCCACCCAAACATCACAACTCAATGAGTAACATATTCTTGAATGTAGGTAAAATAGTTTAATTATTAGAGATATTCATTCGATCTATTGGATTGCTTCTACACACTCATTTCCATGGCCTATTTCTTTGATGAATGGGAACTCCTCTGTGAATAAAAATATAATAATTGGACCACAAGTTTTAATGATTTTAGTAACAAAAATTTGGAAAATCAAGTTACCCAAACATATATTCCACTTCCTTTAAAATGCAAAGACATACATTTATTATTGCACTCTAAGAATGTAATGGCAATAGTTGGAAAAGGACAACCCCCTATGGTTAACCTTAGCAATAATCTCACTACATATGCATATGTATGTGCAATTGCAAACACAAATGAGAGAGAGAGAGAGAGAGAGAGAGAGAGAGAGAGAGAGAGAGAGAGAGAGAGAGAGAGAGAGAGAGAGAGAGAGGCAACAAATAGCCACACCATTGTTTGTACTATTCAAAGCCACCTCAGCAAAAATGATCTTAACACATCATACAACTTGTATACTTTTTCTTGAATGTTGGTATAATCATTTCTTGAATGTTAGTACACACACACACACACACACACACACACACACACACACACACACACACACACACACACACACAACACGCATCAATAGTGTGGCAATTCATTATTCGAGGTCTCTTATATCACCCCCCCCCCCCCCCCCCCGTTTAGAGAAGGGTTCCCTTACGATAGTGGGCCAATAGTGAGACAATTAACTGTTTGAGGTCACTCATATTAGGAGAAAAATTTACTCAACCTCATGCTTTGGATGCATATTCAAAATAAAAAAGAATAGCAAAATCAAAGTCTTCTTATGCAAGAACTTATGACACCAAGCAAAAGAAAATTTGTGAAATAGAATGTAGAAATGTTGGCCACACAAATGAATATAGAAGCAAGCTTAAAAGGGTACAAGCTTGAAAAAGTAGAGGAAAACACATAATCTACATCTGCAACTACATCTATGACTGAAGGTAGCACAAAAATGATCATCACAAGCCTTGCTAGTGTTAAGCAAACTACGACATTACCCCTCTACCCTAATGAGACACTAAAAATAGGCATTCACCCCCTTAAAACTCCTCGTTTCAAAGGAGATCACATTATTATTGGGCTACTCATGCTTAACAAATCCACGAGTCGTAAATTAATAGCAAAAGTAGATTTCCAAATCCTCTTTAGAAGAAGATCACCTTATTATCGAGCTACTCATGCTCAACAAATCCACAAGTCCATATTATAATGGCAAAAGCCAATTTCCCAATTCACATTTACCTTATTTTTTCTCTTTGTCACAAATTATCTTTTTATCTTTTCCTCTTTAATATTGTTGTCCTGGCGTCATTTCATTTGCCTAACGTGTAAGAATAGGTCAATTCACATTATAACTTCCATTTTAATCTTTGGTATAATGTGCATATTTCTATTTAAAAGTGACATTAGAACTTACAAACAAATTTAACTCTTAGTAAAGTCAACCTTCTATCATCTAAGGTATTCTTGTATCAAACCTTGAAAGAGTAAGGTCCAATCACACTTTTCAATAATAACTAATAAATGATGCAATGGTCCTTCGTGAAATAACGCTATGCTTATGAGTTAACAAGGTACAATGGTCATGCATTTGCACCATTGATAAGGTTATGCTTTTGAGATGTTAATAAAGAAAAATCAAGGATAAAACAACAAGGAAAATTGAAAGGATAAAATTATGCTTAAGATTGCTATGTGGTGGAAGTAAAAAAAGGGTTGCAATGGACATTATATGCATCTTGTACAAGCCCATGCTTTTAAGATAAGCAACAACTAGGGATAAAAGGTGAACTATTTGCTCCACATGCATCCCGATGATTAGAAGGCCCCTTAACCCCCTTCATTGAAGACATCCTTGTTAGGACTCGAGTACTATCTAAGCATTATGATCAATCTTACATTCAAATATAAGCTAATATCCTATTAATACTATTGCTCTTATTAGGAGGAGAGATTAAGGCCATTTTGTGAAGGAGATGTGTGGAATATCATTATCAACAACTCCATAAGCAAGCTTTGATTTTCATTCAAGGCTATTGCATTAAAGAAAGCGATTTGTAATACTAGAAATGTAAGGTGAGGTTGTGTTAGAGATGTAAAGTGAGCTTTTGTTATCCTAGGAGATGCCTATGGAACTCGATCCTCGATACAAGGTGAGCTTTCATTTGAGATGCAAGTTGAGCTTTGTTACCCTAGGAGATGCCAATAGAGCTTAAAGATCAATAATTGAGGAGGCCCTTAGAGTAAGCTTCGATTTCTTGACCTCGTCTAGATCAATTTAAAAGTATTGATTGCATCATATTTCAACTTTGTATGGATGGATCATAATGCAAGTGAGAAGCAAATGTAGATAGGTTGTATGATATTGCTTAAAGCAGTCTGAAGTGAATTTTACTATTGACAGGTAAGGATAGACCATTCGGTTGAATGTGATCTTCTCACAAGCTCGAGGAAAATGTGGGTTGGTTCAATGTGATCTTCTCCAAGCTCGAGGAAAATGTGGGTTTGCTCCATCCCACAGCTTTGGTAGCCAAATATGTATTAAAAGTTCCACACTCCATGAAATGAAGGGCCTGCTTCATCCTTGAGCTTAGAAAAGCCTTGTAACCAATCTATCCTAGATATTAGGAAAGCCTTCTTAACTTCTCAAAATTGGTTAAGAGAAGGAAATATAAGTAGCCTAAATATCCCTAATTTTAGTTAGGGATGTGCAAGGATATGAAAGACAAAATTTTCGAATTCTACCATTACGGTTGGTTGTATCCGAGTGGTTTGAGTGAGGGTTGAGGACAATGGATGCACGACCTTCAAACCTTGAGTTCTAAGGTCCCCAATGGGACAAATCATTTAATAGCATTTAAATTCTGAGTTTCATAGTAATTGAAAATTTGAAATTCCATAGTCGAAAGGATTCACAACACGAACGCACAGAGAGAGAGAGAGAGAGAGAGAGAGAGAGAGAGAGAGAGAGAGAGAGAGAGAGAGAGGGAGGCAGGCGCATACCCACAAGGGGAGGCCGGCTCCGGCGGCGAGGAGGGAGGGGAGGAGGATGGAAGAGTACTTGTCACGGGGGTAGGCCAGCCACACGGGCCTCTTCCCATCCACCTCCTCTACGAAGTACCTCTGCATGGGCTTGAGCCGCTTCGCCGCCTCCAGCCACATCAACCGCTCCCGCTGCAGCTTCCTCACATACCACTCCCGCACTGGCGTCCTGGAGCGCCGCCCCACCACCACCATCATCCTCCCCCGCACTCTACTCGCCAGACCCTCCACCTTCAACAGACCCCCCGTCGACATTCTCTCTCTCTCTCTCTCTCTCTCTCTCGACCGAAAACGCTCCCAGCCAGACGCTTCTCTCTCTCTCTCTCTCTCTCTCATATTTGCTGCCCAGTCTGATCACTCGTATCGGGGCCTTGAAGCCTCTGGATCTTTCTCTACAGCCTTCCCTCTCGGAAAGAAGCTCCACGTGGCTCACCATCCCATCCACCTAGGCCGCCTACACATTATTAACAATAACAATAACAATGTCAACCCCTACGCTTACACATCCCTACCCGCCTTTCTTATCAATTTACAGAACTTTATTTTTTAAAGAAAAAATGCGGTAAGTATTAGATAATCGAATTTTTACATCAAAAGGAGCTGAAAAGGGACTTCCCTCAAAACCTCTAGCCGTATCTAGAAAAAGTTGATAGTAGGCTATCTTAAATACATGAGCTTTCCTTTTTAGAGCCCTAAATAATGCTAAGCAGTCGTCTTGTTCACGGATTCTAAACAACTCTTTTGTAAGAATCATGGATTTCTCTTTCATTAGCACTCTATTTCTATTAGACCATAGTTGCTCAACAGCTATACCTCATGTGATATTCCACAATCTTAGGGTTTCCTCGTTAAGGCTTCCTACAACTCCAAAAAGAACTATCCTCATTTTCACCATGTCATTGACCTTGAACTAGCTCCTAAGTTTAACCCATAGAGCTCTTGCCTCTTTGCAACACTAGAAAATGTGCTTAACTGTTTCTTTGCATCCCACACATAGGACGCAACACAAGTTGACTTGTTTCATTTTCCCTACTTGATCCTTGGTGGGCAACTTCCTTGCCATCATCTCCCACACGCAGGTTGAGTTGCTTGCTCATAGTTGTTGTCCAAGTTGCACCCAATCTCTTCCTCCATGTGGACACTTAGTTGTGGGGTAAGATATCTCTCCATGTCATTGAGGTGGGTACACCTCGGAATTGTTCCTCTTCCTCATCTTTGACTCCTCGCTTTTCCTTATGGTTAACTAGGCATCTCCACACATTAGTTGGGCACACTTTGGTGGAGGGAGGCCAATCCTCGCTTCTCTTAGCAACCAACACACTTGCCACATATAGCTTCTCTAACTCAAATAGCTTATATCTTCTTTCTATGTCCTCTAGTTGCATAATTTCACAATTGTATTCATCACATATGTCCCATGGGCCACCACTTGAGAATGCCTTAGTTGCCACCTTGAGGGCTTCTTGGGGACCTTTCATTAAGGTTGGTTACACACCAAATGATGAGTGCCCAACCCCTACCCAAAGTATGGGCATGCAATTTTGGAAATTGGCCACCGCAAACACGGGCATGAAGTCTTACACACCAAAATAACACATTTTGCAAAAAGTAAAAAATAATATGTTTCTTATTTCTTTGAATGGCTGTAAATCCAAAAAGTGCACCTTTGTCTATCACTTTACAAATTATGCGGGGGAGAATCCTTGTCCAAAAGTGGGTGAGGAGTTCACACATTTAGTAAGTAAACAACATGTCATTTTCTCTCTAGTGTGTAAAGAACTGCAGACATGCAACCCCTAAAGAAGTACTTTGATTGGTTAACACTTGCAAAGTAGGCATCCACCATTTGGTGTGTAATTAGCCCAAGGGCGTGCCCAAGTTTCCATATACCTTTGGCAATGACCAAATACATTACATCAGGGTGATATCCACTTTGCGGTTAGATTCACCTCCCCACTTCAACTTCTTAGTGGTCTCTCTTCAATTTGCACACTAGGTATTCCTTACTCTTCTCTACAAAGCCCATAGGCTGCTATATATAAATCTCATCATGTAGGTCCCCATATAAGAAAGTCATCTTAACACCCATGTGATAAAGCCCCAAATCCAACTAAGCAACCAAGGAGAAGACCAAGCATAGGGTAGCCATCTTGACTATAGGAGAAAAGACTTCATTGAAGTCAACACCATGCTCTTGCTTAAATTTTTTTGCAACCAATCTAGCCTTATGTTGCCTTAGGGTGACTAGAAGTACTCTTCAACTTATACACTCACTTCCATGGCAATGCACATTTCCCATTAGGCAAGGAAACTAAGTCCCATGTACAATTTTTTGCAGTGAATTAAGATTAGATTGCATTACGCTCACCCAAGAATGAGAATCACCTTTGTGTATAGTCTCCTCATAGGTAAGTGGCTCAGTAGAGTTTGTCACCATGACATAATCCATAGAGAGCTCATAGCAATCAGGAGGATGTGATGCTCTAGCAAAGCACCTCAAAGAAGCTAGCTATAGGGCATGTCCGACATGTCCTCTCTATCTAACAACATGATCATACACAACAAGTAGATCCTAGGTCACTACATCATCAACTGCAAGTCATCTACCTAATTGTATTGTAACATGAGACTCCTCTTGAAAGACCACCTTGCGTACCTCAAATGCTCAAGCTGCATATGCATATTCTTCTCATAGAAAATCACATCATGGGATACGGTTAAACTTCTGAGCCTGTGGATCCCAAAGGTGATAGCCTATCTCACTTGCATTCCCATATCCAAGAAAGATGTATTTAACATGCTTCAAATCCAACTTATCGCGCTTGTCTTTGGGAATATGGCAGAAGGCCTCACATACAAAGACCCAAAAATAAGCATATGATAGACATTTCTCAGGTTGATAGGGAAGATTGGAGAGTCACAAGAGTAGCAAAATAGGGAAGTGATTCGGGACTTACAGAAGCTTCGTGAGCTATGATGGTGGGATAGCCATGTGAGCTTTGGAAAGGGTAGACTAGTGAGATTGGAGTTGTTATTTTAAAAGAATGATTCGGGGGGTGCGTGTATGGTTTATAAAGGCCAAGGCATATGCAGTGGTCAACGGATGCTTAATACCCATTCATTGCAAAAATTCTTAAATGCCTTAGAGACATATTCACCCCCATTCTCGGACCTTAGGCATTTTAGGCTATACCCAAACTGGTTCTTAACAAGGGCAACAATATGCTGGAAGGTAGCTAGAATATCCGATTTTTGCTTAATAGGAAAAGCCTAGATCTTACATGAATAATCATCAATAAATGTCACAAAGTGCTTCTTGCCACCCAATGATTGATAGGGCATGGAACTACATACATTGGAATGCACAAGAGCTAGAGCCTCACCTATATGCATAGAACCAGACTTCTTATGTGAGTTATGAGTCTACCTGCCATAAAGACAATGATGACATGAATCAAAATGTGAGTAATCAAGAGGTGGAAGATACTACAAATGAGTGAAGAATTTCATTCCTTTCAAAGACATGTGCCCAAGGCAACGATGACATGAAGATACATGCAGTAAATCGATTAAAGCCAAGACATGGTCAACAAACCTAGATACAAACAAAGGATAGAGGCTACTAGCCTTGGCACCTCAAGAAAAAACAAGGCAACCACAGGTAATCTTCCATGTAGAATCACCAGAAGAGACATGATAACCTATATCATCCAACTATCCAACAAAGAGTAAGCTCTTGGTCAAAACATGTACATGACCTACTTTGTGCAAAAAAAAAAAAAAAAGAGCTGGCAGCAGCAAGTTCTAGTCTAACATCCCCAATGCCAATGATATCCAATGTGGGACTTACTACAAGATTGCCTATAAGATTGAGACTTGCCCTTGTTGGGATGAGAATCTCTACCACGGTTATTATTACCATTACCACCATTTCTACCTCTAACAATCAACGCATGAGAAGTATGTGTTGCATCAATGTTCTTCTTGTTGACCTCTTTGGTCAGTAGAGCACTCTCTACATCACTACATTTAAAACAACCCTTAGGTGGATACACATTTATAGCAATACGAAAGGTATCCCATGACTCTAGTAGTATAACAAGCAAAAACAAAGGCTTGATAGTATCTTCAAATTGAATGCCCTACAATACAAGTTGCCTAAAAATGGAACAAGACTCATTCAAATGAGTAGACATAACCATACCCTCCATGCAAAGGTCCACAAGTTTCTTCAACCTGTATAATTGAGATATAGGACTTTGTTTGTCATAAAGATCAAAAATATTTTTTCATAATGCATAACCACCACCCTTAGTGTCAATGACATTAAACAAAACTTCAACACATTCTTCATATTCTTCATTAAAAGAATAAAAGAACACAAAGAAATGCTCCACTTTGAATGTAAATCATCACATAGTATTCATTTCTCTCACATAGAAAAAGAGAATAAAAGTTAAAAATATGGCTCAGCTTGATCTTCACTTTGAATGGAAATCATCACAATATGCCTACTTTGATAATGACAAAATGATAGTAGATTTGCATAGCTCATTAAGTATTGCCCAATTCTCTGCATCATAAAGCTCAATCTTTATGCTCTCTAACTTCAATAGTTTAACTTGCCTCTTTTGCACCAAGACTTGCCATATCTTCATCTTCCAATAATGGAAGTTATTGCCATCAAGCTTTGCAATATTGAAAATAGCACCATCAAATAATGAACCTACTATAATGATTGTGAGTGTCTATAAATGATAGGTATATGGGCTGCTATAAATTCAGCAAAATAGCCACAAGCTGATCCAAAAGGGTAGGTAAGAGGGTGAGACCAAATGAGACTAGAGCTATACAAACTACAATCAAAAGAGTGCCAAAGTAAAAGGTCTACTCTCCAAATGAGTGTAGGAAATTGTAATTACTGCACTACTATAATAAATGGAGCATTATGCATGACTAAGGCCACCATGGGCAAATAAAAATGGTACTAAAGTCTGTCATACACTCAAAGTGTCAGTAAGCAAGACATTCCATAGGCATAGGCATCATGTATGTAAGAGATCTCTAGACCAATTGCAGAGATCCATCAAATACATAATAGATTGAGCAAAAAGTAATGAAACTCAATACATCACCGAGAAGCATGTATACATCACTGACAAATTGATGACAAAGATAAGTGGCAATGTCCAAAGTATGTAAAATCAAATCAACCTACTAGTAGGTGTAACTGCATCCAAGAGCATCCAAGAGAGCATGTACATAAGGCAAGAGACCCATTGTCTCAGTAAACCTATCTTAACTGCATAGAAGATCCATAGCTCTAACTCAAAGTATCCAAGTAAATGTAAATATCTCAAAGTGCATCATTGAAGCGCGTTTAGAGTGTAAAAGAGAAATTCAAGGCTCAACACATTAAGTACATAACATGTGAATATAAGGCTCAATTGCATAGACTATCCAAAGCTCTAATGCAAAGTATCCAAGTTAATGCAAATATCTCAAAGTGCATCCATTGAAGAAGATTTGGAGTGTAAAAGAGTAATATAAGGCTCACTACATCAAGTGCATAACAACTAAGTGTCTAGAGACATCAATGAGTAAATTCGAGAGCATAAAACCCAATAAGTCTTTAAACTTATAAGTGACAATCATTGAAGCAATTGAAGCATATAGCCAAAGCTCCAAGACATCAAATGTAGCTCAAATCTGGGTGCCAAAGCATTCCATAATCATATTCGGGTCCAAGCACCAATACTTAACATCAATATATCCAAGTGGTATACCCAAATGGCATCAAACCTCAATAGACACACCTTCCTGGCTAAATACTTGTTGCCAAATAGTGTACAATATTAAAACCCTACATAAAATGATATATTTGAGCTCAAAGAAATCTAATAAGGACCTCAAGTCATTTCGATAAATCTAAACATCAAAGCCAAGCTCTAAAGGCATCACATAAGCAATGAGAAGCTCAATGCATGTTGTCATAGAGTGTTTACAGTAGGCCTGCATTGTTCCACAGTTAATGGCTGTTAACCGGTAGACGAACAAGGTGGAAAATCTAGAAAAGCTAAAGTAGAAGACAAAGGCCAAGGCAAAGTGAAACGGAAGACGAGGGCGCGCCAAGAAAAATCTAGAAACACAAGAAGCACAAAAAAGTCCTTAATAAGGGAAAAAGGTGCACAAGGAAATCCACAAATCAATACTTTTGTAAAAGAGCACAAGCATATCATGATTTAATTTAAGGAGCGTCGGGCTCTCACCCGTGCAATTTGTAAATGTAGACGGGCGGTGGAAAGGAAGCTAGGAGAATAGAAAGACAATGGGAAAAAGGGCCTAGGTCACAGCCGGCCATGTAAAAAAGGGGATAAGAGGATGACTGCCCAAAAGGGATTTAGGGTTTTGTATATAAAGTTGAAAAGTGAATGAGAAGCTCATTCTTGTGTGTGGCCAAAAGTGGGTCTCTTCTTCTTCTTCTTCTTGCTTGCTTGAGCTTGTGCTTGAAAGAGGGAGTGTGAGAGTGTGAGGGTGAGGGACTGCGGAGGAGAAGCTCTCCATCTTCTCCTCTCTTCTTCTCTTCTCTTCTCTTCTCTTGTCTTGCTCGTGGCTATGGAGCTTGGAGCATGGAGCTTGCTTGAAGCTTGCACTTGGATCGTGGAGCTACCGAAGTGCATGGGAGAGGAGGTAACTCGATCGGCATGGAGGTAAGCTCACTACACTCGTAGATATGGATGGCGCGTCAGCTATGTGAGAGGTAGCCATTAGTGCTTGGCTTGGAACGCTTGAAACAATAAGCGGTCCATGGGTCTTGGTGGTTGAGTGAAAGCTCCCACATTTTGCTTCTGTTGTCGGGACCAATAGATTCAAGCCTTGAGCACTTGCGCGCTTCGAATCCAGCATTGAAGTAGGGTTTTTCCTGAACCGGTGCTTGAGGTAGATAGGTAGGAAGCGATGGATTTTGAAGAGGTATTCGATCTCCTTAGCAAGTAGATGTTTGTTGTTTTGGACTTGGGAAAGCATGATAGAGTAGTGTAGGTATTTTCCTTATAATTTTTTCTTGCAATTAGAAAGGATAGGAGAAAAACATTGGAGCAAACAGTAGGGTTTTCTGTTGTTGTATAACAGGTTGAAATAGGGAAAAGAAGGGAAAGAAATGAAAATTTGGGTTAAATGTTAGTAAGGGAAGCAAGATTGAGGTGAGTACAGGCCTGGACAGGGTGATAAGGGGCCAAGAGTGGCAAGAAAGGCCACATTGTGCATTGCAGGGTTTCAGGAGAGCAGGAGAGAGGAGGAAGGCTTCGTTGAGTGGATCCGCTTCGATCTGGCCATCCGGGA
The DNA here is from genome assembly GCF_053477565.2 of Lygodium microphyllum. Lineage (NCBI taxonomy): Eukaryota > Viridiplantae > Streptophyta > Polypodiopsida > Schizaeales > Lygodiaceae > Lygodium > Lygodium microphyllum. The sequence continues at coordinate 33,986,818 of NC_141163.1, read as the reverse complement.
GTTATTTGCCCAGCCCAGGTAATTCTACACCTTCCCCTACATGAGTAGGTTGGATCTGGAGCTGCTCGACCAGGGGGGAGGCCTCCAACGCTCAGCACGGCGAATTTTGTGAAGTTGGACTAAAAAATGCACTGCGCTCAGCGTGTCCAAGTGACGGCGATTCAGGGCCAAGTCCCAGAATCGGCCCTCGGACCACTCGAAAATTTGGCCCTTGGCCCTACCGACTCGGCCCACTTGACTCGGCCCACTACCACTCGACCCGCTCGACTCGGCCCTGGGCCACTCGGCCCTCAGACAACCAGACTCGGATTGGCCGAATTTGACATTCGAACCAGTCACATTCGGCCCTTTCTACTCGGCCCTCGGATGGGCCAAATTGGGCACTCGACCCCTACAATTCGGACCTGTTGGGCCAAATTTAGATTTTTTTCAGATTTTAACTTGACAGTGAAACTGACCGAGAGACCATATAGAGCCGAAACCATATCATAGATCGATCACACTGGACTGAAACTTAGAGCAAGCAGTTCAAAATTTGGCTATAAATGGTCTTTCAAATCACGTATGGCATTTACCATAACGGCTCTGCCCCCTCCGCACCTCCCCCGAGTAGGTTGGAGAGAAAATGCTCACCGTGACAAGTCCTACAAAATAGACCCTAGTGTAGTAATGGCTCTACACGAGCATGGATTCTCACTTGCAAAAGAGCAACCAAAAGCCCGTACCCAAACAGAGACAAATAGAGACCCTAGAACCTCAATGGGCCCATCTAGCCAACAAGGGCAAAAAGGCCACACTGCAAAAACACAAACGTGTTGCATTCGGACTGGATCTAGTGAAAGCAGAAAGCAACAACATCAAGTTACAATAGTGAGAATGACTAGATATGACAGTCCTGACGATAGATGCTGCTTGAATAGCAATGCACTGACGATCCAAGACACCAGTGGAGAATCCACATCTGGTCGTGCAGTTGGGGACTCAAGGGCATTTGTCAGAAGGCTTAAATTTACAAGCCAAGACCCAGAAGATGAAGACATGGTAGCACCTGCTTATCTTAGGGTCAAACTCACCGCGAAAAGAGAGCATACTATCGATGCTCTGATTGATGAAGGAAAATATTTTAATATCTTGACCTATGAATCATGGACCTTACTAGGCCAACCAGAGCTCACACCGACTAATGCAACTCTTAGTCCTTATGGGGGATGCCCACAAGCACTCATAGGGAAGTGCAAAATCCTTGCAACAATTGAAACTGAAAGCTTACCTATCATATTTCATGTTCCTCCAAATAGTGCTAATTGCGAGAAGGGAACCCTCCTTGGAAGACCCTTCAAAAGGGCGACCAAGTGTGAGGCCGACTATGTAGCATAGAGGATACACCTGACACTACCAGGTGTAAGGATAGTCACGACCTTTAGCAAGGGTGACCTCATCAAACCTTAAGGGAAAGGCAAGGAAGGTGATGATATAACAGTCAAGTCTACTAACGAGAGCAAGGACTTGTTGGAAGAGTTGATATAAGCACAGGTCGAACAATGAGAACCAGTGAGTGAGGCCATGCCTAAAGCAAGAAGGTCAAGAGACAATGCGAAGGACGGGCTTTGGACTTAAAAAATATCGTAGAAGACCCTAAAAGAAGCCCAAGCCTTATAGACGAAGGCATCGATGGAGAGCCAATACAACGCCGAGATGGATATCCAAAGCGTTGCTACGTGCTCAAGGTATTATGCAAGTAACCGATGGATTTGGGGTACCAAAACCCCCTGCTAAACCACCTCTATTGGCTGAAGGCTAGATTACATCAAAAGCAACGAAGCACATGAGGAAATCTAAGAGAAACTCCAGGTCTCGAGGCAAAAAACCAAACATGAGTGTTCAAAAGAAAGAGCCTCAGCCTAGCATACTTAATAAGCAGATGTCATATGTAACCATTGAGCGTGCACAAAGACCACTAGTGCTCAAGGAGCTTTTGAATTTTCAAAAGAATAATGAGCACCAGAGGCACAACGCTGCTCGTAAGAAGGCTGATTGCTCAACAAATAAAATGGCACAATCGTCTACTAGCCTCGAGCAAATCATTCAGCTAGTGCCACGTCCACCTAAGAGTCCTAGATCTCCTACACCCTCTTTTCCCAAACAAAGAAGCACAACAGCAGTCATCAAGGGCGACTGCTCAATCCCAATCTCTATCTCCATCTAAGCTTCCAAATTTCCAAGAGATGGGACAGGACACCATCCGTAGCTCTCGGCCCAAGGATATGCCTGTGCAACCTAATGTGACTAGATCAACTCATGCTCGATCTACACAAGTAAATGCTCAAAGGGAAACAAAAGACATAACCACTTCTGATCATCCTAGGGACTTGACACTGCAATCTACTAGCAGTACCAGTCCACTGAAATAGCTGCTACTACTTCCAATCAGGGATCACAGCAGTCACACAGCCCTTGGCCGCGACAATGCCCCTTGCGAAATGTGTCCTTAGTAGTTCACCTGTGGAGGAGGTGTCGCAACCAACTTCCTTGACAACTCTAGCACTTCCAAAGCACCTAAAGCCTAGGCTGGAGGAGTTAAATAGAAGCGAATTGGATGAAGAGCTAGACTCTCCAAAAAGGGAGGCAGTTGCACCCTCACAACCTAGCGAGGCTATTCAGCAGGCCATGGCTATGTCTCATGAGGACACATTAGAGAAAGAGAATGCTGAGGCCGAACTAAGCACATCAATGGTTGACCTAGTTCAGGGTCCTGAGTTGTTAAGTTATGCACCTTCACTGACCAAGAAAAAGAGGAGAAAACAACGAAAACAACAGCAATCACAGGTGGTTGTGGACCCCAATAATATTGAGACCAAGAGTGCTGGAGAGCTGACGAATAAAGCATCGAGTCCATCCACCAATAAACCCATTGATGTCTCTCCTAATAGCGGTGAAACCTCAAACACATCCGTGTGCTCTAAAAAATCAAAGCAGCCGTTACCATCAATGGTTGCTTTCAACACTCAATCCACTGACAATAGAACTCGCATTGACCAACCAAGAGTGGATACAACGCTGTCACAACAGGGTGACAAATTTATACTAGTCACATCCAAGGAGAACCATGATGCAATAACAAAGCCTCAGGAGAAACATGGAAACCCCGAGAGCATAAGAAATCCTAGCGTTGACCAATCTTGCTCATTTAGGCCTGAGCTCCAAGCTATGCTAAAGCCTAGGCAAACTCCTAGAACCTTGCATGAGATAGCAACCGAGCAAGCCCTCGTTGAACGTAGAAGTGTCGCAGAATGCTTAAGTGAGTTGGATGCTAAGCTCAAGGTGTTTGCACGTGTCTACGTCCTTGCGAACATGGGCGCATTCCCTAAGGAGCAGCTTGGAGAATACTTGCCATTTTCCCTATCCTGGGAAGAGCAAGAACATCTTAACGAGCACTATGACAGGCTCTTGCATGAATGCATGTGACTCATCTTTGATGAGGAAGCTGACGAACTACGCTTAATTATAACATTCAATGATGTGCTCTGCCAACCAAATCCCTTAGAGATAGAGCAACTAAAGCGACAATTAGAGGGTTGAAGTCAATTTGAAAAACGTTGGTTTGAAAACCGCGTTGCAATGGCCGAACTAGGAGCCCAGATTATGACAGTCTCAAAGGAGCGATTGGCCAAATGGCGGTCTCAAAGAGACCCAACCTATGTGGTGCCAACTTCCTTTCGAGTGCTAATTTCCATTCAGGGTGCGGACTTAGCTGAAACTAGCCAAGAGAACTCTCTGTCTGATAAGATTCTCACTGAGGAGGAGTTACATATTGCCAGTAGACTTGGACAAGGTTCCATGCTACTCGATGTTGCAAAATATCTATCGGTATTGAGTAAGCTGCCACGAGTACTAGATGCGTGTGCCACACTTTAGTACAATCCAGAGTTCTACAATTGGCTTTTATCCTCATGAAGTGACATGGATTCGTAAGTATGTATATAAATAAACAATGAAATTTGTGACACTGTATAGACAATATCAACACACACAAGCAATGTTAGTCAAGCGCAGGGAGAAGAGTTGGGTTTGACAGGCTAAGATCCTCAGGTCCTCCTCTCACCACACATTTAGAAGTTGCGTGACCATTCCCGCCTCTAGGTGGAGGGCATGCAACCCTCATTACCGCCATATGAAGCCCTGACCAACATCTCTGATGGTGTAGACAGGGTACCGTCCCTTTCTATACACCTTTCCCCCTTTCTGGTCTATCCTTCCGAGGATGAGCCCTGCCCCACTCCATGACAACCAGTCCATGAAACTTAGCATAAGCCAAGATCTGCTAATGGCTGGAGGCAAAACGAACATCATCATGGGGGCCATCCCTCTACAACAAACACTGCATGCCTCATCTCTCCCCTCCTCATCATATGAGCTTGATAACCCATTGTATAATCCCTTCCATGAGAATAGTTTTATCCTACCTCAAGGCCTAATCCTTGGTTCGCATTTTGCAGGTCCCCCTATGATAACCGACATGAGGCACCCAGTGCAATTGGCTTGCAAGGATGCTATCCGCCGTCGAAGGGAGCATGTAGCACAAGCTTCTCCACTAGAACACTACGTACCTACCCTTAAAAGGTATGCAAAGAAACGAGGCCCCAAGCAACACCACCTCGGATGTAGGCCAAAAAATCCCTAGGACAGGGGAATAGAAGCTCAAGGGAGCACATGGGGCATGGCAACACCAGTCATGTAGGCTCCCACTAGACGCTCGGGCACCACGTGCTCAAAAGAGGAGAGGGCAGCTCGAGACAAGCAGGAATTTGATGCATTGTTTAAAAGCATTCTGGAAACAATTGCGGCTAGGGACTACACCATTCAGGTCCCGGTCGACATTTTCCCCGTCCAGCCTCACAGGAGCCCCTCACCAATACAACCTCAGTCGCCCGACCACCTAGACTCGCCCGCCTCGTATAAATAGAGTAGCCCCATGTTGTATAAAAGGTTTATCAAATGCTACCTAGCCATGACTTTTTGTCTTTAAATGGTTAAGTGCTGACATGTTCCCCAATTATACAAACTTTTCATATTTGCGTTTAATATATTTCACATCTTTAGCAAAAGAAAAAGCTAATCAAGCGCATGTGATAAATATCTAAGCCAACACCATGGAATTCAGATAAGTGATGTCTCCTTGCATTGCACTGGTTTATTATAGTTGCGGCATATGCCGTGTATGTACTCTCATGAAGTGACAAGTGGATACAGGATGACACAGGTCTTTGTGCGAAAGTGTTAAATGCCCAAGTCACCGCAAGACCACTAACCCCACAAAGAGCCGCGACAAAGCCACGTTTCCAAAAGCAAAAATCACCCATGCGAGTACCCACGTCGCATGGCCCAAAGCATGTTCTTAACCACTTCCTCTTTTTGGGTTACACTCTATGCCGGGCACTCACGACAGATGTTACCCCAATTGTACCAACATCGCACGTTCCAAAGAGGGTTGCAATATCTCAAGTGTATCTCCCTATCTCAACGACTGCTTCTCTAACAACAAGGCTAGGGCACAATCATCACTGTCATATCCATTTCCTGAGCCTTTGAAGCTTGACATTTCCCAACCCATTGAAAGGCTGATAGCCTCAACATATTGCAATGGTTGTACTTAGGCAAGTCCCAAAAAAAAAAAAGAGAAAGAAAGAAAGAAAAAAAGAACAAGAAAAGAAAACAAAAAAGAAAATGAAAAAGGAAAAAATAAAATAAAATAAAATAAAAGGAAAAAAAACGAAAGCATACGAAGCACCCACGATCACTGCACAGCACCTAGGGGTCCTCAAATTAGGTATGTCCAGTGACCTTGGTCGGCTGGCTCCGTCACTAGTCCCCTAGCCCTTTAGCATCACCCACAATTGTTCAGGGCACATCAAGGGCAGGACATACCTAGGGAGCTTGTCTCACCTATGGTTAGACTTGTCACGTTGACCCATTCGCATGATTCCCTCATGCAGTTTGCCTTAATACTATTGCAATCAATCATGGTAAGCACCGCACTGTCAAGAATTGCATGGTGGGGGGACTTGCTCAAGATGTTGCGCCAAACACACACAGAATGCACAAGGAGAAGCTCACTCAAGAGACAAGAAGAGAGATGGAGGCCAAAACGTTTTCTTGCTGGTTTTTTCTTCTTCTTCCACACTCTTTACAATGTACACAAAGTATAGATAAGATACAACATAAAGGAAAGTGGCCTACTAAGTCAAACAATGCATAACTGACTACACTAGTCGACTAGCGCTATAACTATGCCAACTGTAAATAGGTGTAACAACTTGAATATAATAAATAATGAGTCAGTGGCCATGTGAGAGTCATAATGACCACCAACTGCTAAGTGTAGACGTGTGGATCCATCTAACCAGGCGGTCCATCATTAATGTCTGCATGTGTTGAGCTTCTCATCTCAATATGCACGAATGGCCATGAAAGGTACATCGTCCTCATCAAGCAAGTCCAATAGCTCCCAGCTTCTACCGAAAGTGTGGTGTCCCTGTGTTTAATTATGCTCTATCATGTAGTCACAATGCAAAGGATGTCTCATACACCTTCCCGTGTACTTCTTCTCAACATGGACAACTTTGCTTCATCCACACATTGTTACGAGAAACTAGGCGCGGTCTTCTAACTACTTAATATCTAAGTATGCACAATCACTCACAATATCTACACCAAAGTATATACATAGTTTGGGTCCTTAAGTGCAGGGCAATACTCTCAGCTTGCTTAGAGTTCGACCTATCTCCCAATCTAATTGAACTATGTCTTGTGCACGATAGAGAAGACTAGCACTACCCCTAGGGAGAGACCATCTATGAGAGGTTTTCAATTGCAAGTATTGAAGACTCCAACGACAGTGTCATTCGCTCTTCATCGACACCCAATTCTGAATTCTTATCCTTTATCATCCTGCAAGCCCGCCAAGAATCGTCATGTGCAGAATCCCCAACAAACCAACACTTGTGTTAGCCATCAATGCAATCCCCAACAAAGAACAGTCCTACCACCAACTCCAACAACCCTACCACCAGCCACCTAGGCCACCAACGTGCCCCCAATGACCTTCCTCCACACCACCACCAACACTCCTCCATGGCAACCACCGATGTCCCTTCCACCCACGTCTTCAGTGCATGCCAAAGCCTGCTACCTACGACGGTGAGTGCCATGGGATTGGCACTCGTGTAGGAGGGGGGTAATGTTAAACGGTAGACAAATAAGGTAGAAAATCTGAAAAAAAAGCTAAAGTAGAAGACAAAGGCCAAGGCAAAGTGAAACGAAAGACAAGGGCGCCCCAAGAAAAATCTAGAAACACAAGAAGCACAGAAAAGTCCTAAATAAGGGAAAAAGGTGCACAAGGAAATGCGCAAGTCAATATTTTTGTAAAAGAGCACAAGCGCATCATGATTTAATTTAAGGAGTGCCGGGCTCTCACCCACCGTGCAATTTGTAAATGTAGACAATCGGTGGAAAGGAAGTTAGGAGAATAGAAGGATAATGGGAAAAAGGGCCTAGGCCATGGCCGGCCATGTAAAAAAGGGGATAAGGGGATGACCGCCCAAAAGAGATTTAGGGTTTTGTATATAAAGTTGAAAAGTGAATGAGAAGCTCATTCTTGTGTGTGGCCAAAAGTGGGTCTCTTCTTCTTCTTCTTCTTCTTGCTTGCTTGAGCTTGTGCTTGAAAGAGGGAGTGTGAGAGTGTGAGGGAGTGAGTGTGTGAGGGTGAGGGACCGCGGAGGAGAAGCTCTCCATCTTCTCCTATCTTCTTCTCTTCTCTTCTCTTCTCTTGTCTTGCTCGTGGCTATGGAGCTTGGAGCGTGGAGCTTGAGGATGGAGCTTGCTTAAAGCTTGCACTTGGATTGTGGAGCTACCGAAGTGCGCGGGAGAGGAGGTAACTTGATCGGCATGGAGGTAAGCTCACTACGCCCGTAGATATGGATGGTGCGTCGGCTATGTGAGAGGTAGCCATTAGTGCTCGGCTTGGAACGCTTGAAACAATAAGCGGTCCATGGGTCTTGGTGGTTGAGCGAAAGCTCCCACAATGGCTAAAGTTTTCAATTCAAAGATGGAACCAATTACAACTCTAAGAAATGCTGAGATGTGTCACAAGTGTTCAAAGAAGTGTCAAAGAGGTCCAAGAGTTGGGAGCAAAGCAAGAATGTGATGCAAATTGAGCACAAACAATGTGTTTGCTATTGCCCTGAATGTTGATGCCTTTGCCACTTGGAGAGCTCCAAAAAAACCTTGGTAAATAGTGAATGAAGCTTTGTCATGGGATGAAGTAATGCTCAATGAAGCTCCTTGAGTCCAAGCTCCGATACTAGCTAAAAGGTAGATCTTAAGTGGAAGCACACAAGCGGAAGCAAGAGCAAAGGCGAGAGCTGTGGTGGATGGAGCAAGACCTCAAGAGAGAGAGACACCATATGTGGAAACTCCAATAGTCACAATTGTGACTAGCTTTTCCTTTTTCAATAGGCACTAAAAGAATGAAGAATAAAGTGATAGTGATGAGTGCCCACCACTTGCAGTGTACAGGTTGCGGGTATAGTGTATAATGAGAAAATGTGGGCAGTTAGGTGCATACACCTTTATCCACAATATCCATGGTATGTTCAATGGCCAACATCAAGTTGAGTATTGCATGTGTATTTTACGTCCAACTAGTAGAAGCTTCACTCTAAGAGATATTTCCTTGGGAATATCCCCTCTTTTACAAGGGCTACAATTTCTTCTTTCTTCATGCGTGCATTCACAAAGGAGCACAAATCATTGCCACAAGCCTCCCAAATTGCATCATAGACTTTAACATTAATCCCATCTAGCCTCGAATATTTATCTTCTTCATCTTCTTGACCACTAATAAATCTCCTCCATCAAGAAGGTTCTAGGAAGCATTAAAGCCTCATCTAGGTCTACCACCCAATCATCCTTCTACATAGGTTCAACTCCTACTATATTAGGAAGATGTCGGGCAAAGACCCTACTGATTGAGGTTTTTTTTGTATATTTGGCCCCATCTACATCCTCAATCATTGTGGTACATTCCATTCTTTACTTATATTGTAACACCTTGACATATGATAGGGTGGGAGCATCCTTTTCAAGGTAGTAGCTTCCATTTAGTTATGTTTTAGTTGCTTCAATTCTACTACTCTCCTCATTTTAAGGAAAATTTCAACCTCTTGTAAGGTCCCAACAAGAGTAAAACCACAAGGGTTGGTGCTAATAGAAACTAGCAGATGTTCTCTATATTAGATAACTGCATCTAAACTTTTCTTACATTGTGGAGACTTACATGGCCATGTCATTTTGCTACCATAGTGATTGCTTAGATATCTTTTTCTACCTTAGCGATAGCATGGTTAGCCTTGGCACTCACTCCTCTACAACACTCTTTCAATCTGGTCATGAACTCCTTGCTTTGGAGGAACAAGCTATTAAACATGAAGGGGGGGAGGGCCTATGCAAGGGCGCTTGGGGGTTGCAGACTTGCATACGATTTGGAGAGGAGATTGATCAAAGTCAATGATCTTAGTTAGTATGTTGGTTAGAGTAATAATGTACAACACACAACCAAGTGCTTCGAATAGTGCTCCGACCTCTTTATTGAGCCAGTCAAGGAGGCTTGGGTATGCAACTAAAACTGGGCACTAATGCTAGAGAAAGTATTATGGATTGAAGTGTGGGGACCATGGCAAGGTGTAGACAAGGTTACCTTATAATCCCAATGCTGACATGATGATGCAATCCCTTTCTTGTTATCTACCCACCAAGGCAAAGTAGAAGCCCTTTCCAAAGAACTTGAACAAACTCATGGAGAATTGCTTTGCCATGGTATCTTTACAAAAACCATTTCTGGAACTCCTACTTAAGGATCTTGGCCATAAGATAAGGAAAAAGCTCACAATTCTTGTACCACTGGAGCTTTGAGTATTCTCGCCTTGATGTATTCATATGCTTTCCTTCTTCACTCATTGAACATTTTGATATTTTCTTTAAGTTGTTTTTCCACATCTCCCATATTCAACTTGTGGTGCTTAGTAATAGCCATGTATTCCAATTACATGGACTCATTGTTCCTTGCACATTCCAATTCACTTTCTTAGCTCCATCACCATTTAGTGACAATTGAATAATGGAAGACTAGTCACACATTATGACTATTGGAGTTTCCACATATGATCTCTCTCTCTCTCTCTCTCTCTCTCTCTCTCTCTCTCTCTCTCTCTCTCTCTCTCTCTCTCTCTCTCTCTCTCTCTCTCTCTCTCTCGTTTTCTTACTCCATTTGCCATAGCTCTTGCCTTGCTCTTTCTCTTGCTTGTGTGCTTCCGCTTGGGCTCTACCTTTTAGTTAGTATCAAAGCTTGGACTCAAGGAGCTTCATCGAGCATTGTTTCAACCCGTGATAAAGCTCCATTCCTTGTTTTATGGTAGCCACAACTTCACCCTTTCTCTTTCTACTACTTGTGTGCTTCTATTTAGTCTCTAGCTTTCAATTAGTATCAGATCTTGGACTTAAGGAGCTTCATTGAGCATTGCTTCAACCCGTGATAAAGCTCCATTCATTGTTTTATGGTAGCCACGGCTTCAGCCCTTTAAGGTATGCATTATGCTTATGCTTCCTTCTAGCTTACTTCCACTTTGCTAAGGCTTGTTCCAAGGACTCTATAGACCTTGTTGATCATTGACGAAGGCTCGGTAGCAACCAAAATAACTAGCAAATGGACTAGCACATGCAACTGATTTGTACCTGTTGTGATGCCCTATTTCTTTGATTCATTGCATCCTTCATACAGCTCCTAAATCTCCTAGAAGTTGGCATATACCTAGGCAATTATTTGGACAATGTGTGGCTTGCTCGTGGCGCATCAATAGAAGTGTTATTGGTTAGCCATTGCTTCACTATTTTGCACAAACCTATTGTATACCCTTGGACAACAAATAGTGAGCTCCAATATGCATGTTTAATGCTTCAGTAGTAATGCTATTTTGGTGATTGGATGTTATGGTAATGCTTTGAGTTACTATTTGGATTGTTTGGAGCTTGATTAGCTTAATTTTAAATAGATTCATTGCTATCATAAAACAAATTGGATAACAAGCATACAATAATGAGATCTATGCCTTGAATGCCCATTGTTCCTACATGATATTTTGGGTATGCTATATTTCAGATAGCAAGCATACAATAGTGAGCTCCATGCTTTGAATGCCAATTGTATCTACATGATATTTTGGGTATGCTATATGTCTAGGGTGATGTGTAGCATTGATGTATGACCTTGGATATGGTTATGACATACTTTGGAACTTGGATTTAAGCTACAGTTGATCTACTTGGGCTTTATTCAGTTGTTTTGAGCTTCTGTGCTTACTCACTTATGGTTATTGAAGCTTCACTAGACACTTATGCTCCCGGATGTATTTTTTATGTGCTTGGGCTTCCGAGTTGGTTTGATGTATATGTCTTGAGCTTTGCTTGCTCACTTTGTATTTCAAATTTGCTTTTAGTGGGAGATGCCTATACTTGGTAGAGTTTGGATCTTTGAGACAATGGGAATCTTGGTTTATATATATGCTATGTTGTATACTATTGGACATAGTTACCTCCACTTTTGGGCTGATTTGATTTTGTATGCTTTGGACACTTGCACTTATCTTTGTTTTATCAATTTTTCAGTGATGTGTAAATTGGTTACGTACTTAGTGCCATTGCTATTTGCTTGGTTAGTTGTGAATTTGATAGATCTTTGTAGTTGCTCTTGAGATCTTCTACATGCATGATGTATATAGTTATGGGATGTATGGTTTACTGACACTTTGAGTTTGTGATAGTCTTTGGTATTGGTGGTCCATGCTTAGTCATTGCTAGTTTCATTCTTTGTATCTCGATTGTTACCCAAATATCCTTGGCAATGGGAGCTTGCTTTCTTTGTTATTTGCCCATAGTTGGATTGTTATATATGATTGTATTTATTTCAACATTGCTATAATTACAATTTTTAGCATTCTTTTGGAGAGCCCACAATTGGTTTTGGTACTCTTTCAATTGCAGTTTGTGGACAACTCTAGTCTCATTTGTTTCTGCCATTTTGGATTAGTTTTAGGGTTGTTTTGTTGAATTTACAACAACTCATACTCATCATTTGTAAACATTTGCAATCATTATGAAATGTCCATCCATTCATAGTGCAATTTTCAATATTGAAAATCTTGATGGCAATAACTTCAAATACTGGAAGACATAGATATAGCAAGTCTTAGTATAGAAGAGGCAGATTAGACCATTGAAGTTAGAGGACATAAAGCCTAAGCTTTATGATGCAAAGGATTGAGTAGAGCTTGATGAGCTATGAAAATCTATTATCATTCTGTCATTATCAAAGCACGTGTATTTTAATGTCATTGACACTAAGGGTGGTGCTTATGCATTATGGAAAAAGATTTGTGATCTTTATGACAAACAAAATCCTACATCTCAATTATATTGGGTGTGGACATTCACATGAAGGAGAATATAGCTATGTCTACTCATTTGAATGAGTTTCATTCCATTTTCAGCTAGCTTGTATCATAGGGCATTTAGTTTGAAGATAATATCAAGTCTTCATTCTTTCTTGTTACACTATCTAGGTCATGGAATACATTTTGCACTGGTATGAGTGCTCATCCCTTTGAGGGTGGTTCTAAATGTAGTAATGTACAGAGTGCCCTTTTGACTGAAGAGGTCAATAGGAAGAACATTGATGTAGTCCACACTTCTCATGCATTGACTGTTAGAGGAAGAAATGGTGGTAATGATAGTAATAACCATTATAGAGACTCTCAGTCCAACAAGGGAATGTCTCAGTCTCATGGGCAATCTTGTAATAGTAAGGCTTGTAACATAAGTTCTCTTTGATATGTCATTATTGTGGGAAATAGGTCATATTCAGCTGTAGTGCCATAAAATGTGCAATGATAGGTACAATGAGAAAGGAAAAGGGAAAGCACATGATAATATAGAGTCTGATGGTTGTAGCATTATCCCTAGTAAGTCTACTGTGAAGATTGAAGATATAAATGTAGTGCAGGTTGAGTTTTATGATAAATATATCTTATTTGATCGATATTTTATCTACTTACTCTTAGTGTTGACTGCTTGATTTGGGGGCTTCTTTCCATGTTATGTCTAATTGGGATTGGTTTCATACCAATTGAAGCATTATATGCTTTATGAAACTAGGAAATGATAGTGCATTAGATATCATTGGCATTGGGGATGTTGGATTGCAGTTTAATTTAGGCATATATTTTATTTTACATAATTTACGTCATGTACTGGCTTTGACCAAAAGCCTACTCTTTGCTGTGGACTGTTGGATGATGTAGGTTATCATGTCTCTTTTGGTGATTTTTCATGGAAGATTTCCCATGATCATTTCATTTTTGCATGAGATGTTAGGGTTGGTAGCATGTATCCCTTATTTATATCTAGGTCTATTAACCATGTCTTGGTTGTGACCAAATTTTCACATGTATATTTATGGCATTATCACATTGGGCACATGTCTTTGAAAGGAATAAAGGTCTTGACTCATTTGCAATATTTTTTTACTCTTGATTATTTGCATGTTGATTCATGTGATCATTGTCTTTTTATGGCAAGCAAACTCGTAACTTACATAAGAAATCTAGTTCTATGCTGTTTACGTAGCACAGAGGATCGGAAAATGGAGGAGAAGTGCGAGAAAAATGGAAGAAGGGGATAACCAAAAAGGTACAGGACAAAGGAAGGAAAAGGCGCCTTGGATGGAGGGGATCAGAAAATGGAGCAGAAGTGTGGGAAAAATGGAAGAAGGGGATAACCAAAAAGGCACAGGACAAAGGAAGGAAAAGGCGCCCTGGATGGAGGTCAGACCCTGAAAATTTGAATGACGATCTCTCCACAAGGCTTCAGTGTCTCCTCGAGAAAAGAAAAGAGTAAAAGCGCACCATTAAATATGAAGGCGCTCCCGAATCCTTGTAAAAAGAGTGCCGGGCTCACTCCTATGCAAATTGTATGCATTAGTGGGAATGGGATAAGTTAGAACGGTGGGAAATAGAAAAAGAGGGCCTAGGCTAATGGCCGGCCATGTAAAAAGTGGGGATGATCGCCCAAAAAGTAGGGCATGTATATAAAGTTCAAAAGTGAATGAGAAGCTCATTCTTGTGTGTGGCCAAAGCTTCTTCTTCTTCTTCTCTTGTTTCTTGCCTTCTTGCTTGTGCTTGAGTGAGGGAGTGAGGGAGTGAGAGTGTGAGAGTGAGGGATCATGGAGAAGAAGCTCCCTATCTTCTCTCTTCATCTTTTCTTCCCTTCTTCTCTTCTCTCGTCTCGCGCGGCTATGGAGGATGGAGCTTGATGGAGAGGGCTTGAGGTTGCTTGAACTTGCCACAAGGATCGTGGAGCTACCAGAGTGCAAGAGAGAGGAGGGAACTCGATCAAGCATCAAGGTAAGCTCACTACACCCATAAGGTAGGCATTGCACATCAGCTATGTGAAAGGTAGCCATGGCCGCTCGGCTTGAAATGCTTGATCAATAAGCGTCCGTAGGTCTCAGGGTAGAGCTTCGTAGATCCCCTCCATTTTGGTTCCATTGCTGGGACCGACGGAATCGAGTCTTGAGCGTCACGTGCATCGAATCGAGCATAGAAGTAGGGTTTACAACCTGAACCGGTGCTCGAGATAGTTAGGAGATTTGATCCTTGGAGCAAGTAAGTATTTTGATTTGTTGTTGAATATCAGAGTAGTACCATCCATCTCCATCTCTGGTTTTGGTTTTTGTTGCATTAGGTTAAGATTAGGATAGGAAAAAGAAGGAAAACAGAAGGGTTTTGCTGCTGCTGGAAATAGGAAAATAGGGGTATAGATTCAAATTTCTGGCTAGAAGAGAGTGATGGATTAATTTATGAGGTTACAACAGGCTGGGATGGGGCAATAAGAGGCCCAGGGAACAAGGAAACACCACGTTTGACATTTTGCCTTCTGAGAAGAGAGTGAGCTTGAGATCCAGGGAGAGAGCAAGAGAGAGAGAGCTGCGGGGAGATTGCGAAGTGCTGATCGATTCGAGCACCACATCGCTTCAAGGTATGCCAGGTAGTTCCCTCTATTGCTTTGCACCTATTTGGAAGGCACGGCACAATTTCGTGGAGTAGGCATTGACCTTGAGGCATCGCGCGCAACCCGTGGGCCATCGTCCGCGCCGTCGGACCAGGCCATCCGAGTCCCGGAATAGGACTGCTTGATTCCTGGAGTCAGACCATCCGACTTCGAAAATTGGACCACTTTTCCGATCCAACTCCCAGAATCAAACCACTCTAAAAATCGGACCACTTCGTCCAACTGCTATAATCGGACACAGTGTCAGAATTGGACCATGTGTCCTAGTCCCGGATTTGGACCACTTGACCCATTGCAATAATCAGACCACTGTTCCCAGGATCGGACCAGCCCACTGGTCCGGTTCCCAGAATCAGACCAGCCCACTAGTCCGATTCCCAGAATCGGACCAGTTCACCAGAACTCTAACCAGAAAGTTTTTAAGCTTTCCCCACAGTCCTGGCCACTTTGATCACATCCCTGATCCCCTAGGGAACCCAGTTTGGCCCTTGGAAGCCAGAGGCCAGGCGGGATAACTAAGGATTCACCCCGAACAGCCAGACACTGAGCATACCAAATTTAGAAATTGACTTGACGTTTGGCGACTAGCCAACCTACCAACCCTGAGGCAGAATAGAGAATGCAGCATGGGACTTTCAATAGAACTTTAGATTAGCCAGAACCTGCGCTTAGAGCCACATCAGGCTACGAACGTGAGGCGAAGAGTGGAGTTTACATTGAGCATTTTGTGCATTCGCACCTTACTTTTTGATTTCATCACCTAAGGTGCACTACAAGAAAAGGAAAAGCCTGTTTGAGCACTAGAAAGCACGAAGCACAACTTGTGAATAAGATTGACGACTGCTTCCAATAACAAGGAGCTCATCAGGAGACATAATAACATCAAGGAACCCACTACTAGGAGAAGATCCCAAAACATAGTTGGCTACCTGAGAGCCCCATCAATAGGACCCTAAGAGGACATGAAGATCCGAAAGGTGACAACATAGAGGATCGGACGCTGTCGGAGCTACTCAAATTGATCGACGACCTTGTGGAGCTGGAAGTGGGAGCAATGTCAGGATCACGAGGCGGACAAGGAGAGGACCGAGGAGAGGACCGACTGGACTTGGGAGAATTCCCAGTCATATTGCAGGAGTTAGTCAATGAGTATGGCTTGTTGACTAGGACGGTAGTTCAAGGCAAGCTAGTAGAGGAAGTAGTAGAAAACCTAGAAGAGGAAAGAAAGGTGATCAAAAAGGCGCTAGAGAGCATAATTACCTATAACCACGAGCAAAGGGCTAGGAAACTCCAACAAGATGTAGATATGTACGAGGCCTGGCGTGTGCTAGCCCTGGCTGGTGCAGTCAAAGCAGGACCAAATGCAGAGAGAGAGCGAGCAGTAGAGGCTGACTTATCATTGAGTGAACTTGTAGCTAGGCGGCTCATGGACAGCATGTCTGCAGAGCAGAGCGCAACAGCCTTAGCCATAGCATTACTCTCGGGATTAGGGGTCACACAAGGAGCAAAGGGGCAATCTAGGATCCATGTTGTAGCAAAGCAGCTAGACAAGTATGAACCTAGCAATGACCCATATAGATTTGTGGAGTAGTTCAAACAAGTTTGCAAAGCAAACGGTCTCAGACCTTACACAACGCTCTCAAGATTTCGGGCTGTATTTAGGCGATAAGGGGAGAATTTGGTACACTAGTCTAAATGCAGCCGAGCACACAAACTTTGCCCATATTAAAGACCATTTTATCAAGAGATTCTCTGAGGCAGGGTACTCTGACAATCTCATCGTCCGGTTGATGAATGCCAATCAGAGGGAAAAGGAAGACGTAAGAGACTATGTCATTCATGTGTGTAACCTTTTCAAGAGGATCCCGGCCAATGAGTGACCTAACGAGAAGGCTGTGTCTACCGTGTTTATAAATGGAATTCGAAGCGAGGAGCTCTACAAGGCCTTGGCTAGTAACTCCAACCTACACAGAGATGTGTTAGCTAGAGTTTTTGAAGAGGCAATAAGGGTGGATGATTAGCTTAGGGAGCGAAGCATGAGGAACTCCAGTCGGGACAATACAAGCTAGAGAGCTCTAGAGCGGACAACAGCTTTGGGAGAGAGAGAGAACTCTAGTATATGGGATAAGGGAAAAGGTGTTGACCAAGGCCAGGAGCTGGCTAAGGTAAGAATGGAGCTTGCACGATTGCAAGAATAGATGAGGAAGCATGTGCGGTCTCATGTACAATGTATACACTGTGGTGGAAACCACCTCCCAACCGAGTGTCAAGATCCTAGATCTAGGCCATGCTCGAACTACGGTAGGTTTGGTCATGACGCATTGCATTGGAGATTGCCAAGGAGATTCCCATATGCGCAGCAATACAACCCTCCATACTCAGGCAATAGGCCACCTAACCTCTTTGGCAAGGGAGCCCAGCTTCCAGCACCAAATGATGCAAGACCGGCCATTCCTAGGCTTGAGATGAACCCAATAGGCATACCCAGACCACCAGGGCCCTATGTAACCCAACCACCAAGTGACGCTCCTGTTCACTACATGGAAGAACCTAGTGAAGAGGAAACCTATGTGAACCCATACATCTCCTATGATGAGGAAGGCAATCCAGTTCTGATGGACTATTGACCAGTGCCGATAATGGCACTAGGTAGAGGAAGGGGTAGAGGCTTTGGAGGACCAAGCCAGGATCCAATCTCATGCTGGACTTGCAGTCATCCAGGCCATATTTCATCACGTTGCCCGGAAAGGGAACAGGCAAACAAGGACAAAGCTGACCTTCGATGCACTGAGTGTGGAGTCACACACCTATTTCCTGACTGTCCTAGATGGAAACCATCAGCTAGTTCTGCCAACGTGCCCTCCGTACCCTTGGGGCTATTCGGTGTGGAGACCTTTGGCAGTGAGGATACACCCATCCCACTACATGTCATGACGCATATACAAAACAAATAGGCATCTCGTTGCCTGGGCCAAGTAACCTGGATGCAGCCTCGTTGGGAAAGAAAAGCCAGAGGAGAAGGAGAAAGAGAACATACGTAGTTCCTCATCTGAGAATGGTAGGTCAACGGTTGCCAAGACATGCATCCAATCCCTCTCATCCTCAGGGCAGGGAATGTACTTGGTCAGTGTCCCATAGGGCTTGCGCACTTGGGCATCACCTTTTAGCATGGTTGAGATAGCATCGAGGTTGGCTAGGGTAGTCTTCCATGTGTCCATCTCAACCCTTACCGCTTTCATCCTATTCCCCAAGAATATGAGGTTGTTTCCCTAGTCTTCAACCACTCGTGCATTCCTCATCCATGGCCAGCCTAGCAGTATGTTGTAGTCCACCCCCTTCATGACAATGAAATCTACGGAAAATTGCACTCCTGCGACCTTCACTGGCTAGTTTTTTAAGACCCCGAATGGTCTAACCTTCATTCCGTTGGCCAATGTAACATTAAACCTAGCTGCTTCCACAGGTGGGTTTTCCTAGGCCTGTAGAACTGCATGGCTCAAGACATTGACCCCGGTGTCGGTGTCCACAATTCCTTTCCGTGTTGCGTCCCCCAAGGCTAAAACAGGTAGGACTGCATGCATCTCTGTGCCTTCCCAGAAAGCATTGATGTGCAGTGACCTTGGAGCTAAGTGCAGCGTTAGGCTTGGAATTTGCGTGACTGCGTCCTGCTCGTGCAAGTCAGTGGTAGCATGCTTCCCCTTCCCCTCCACCCAGTGCCTCAATTCTTGCCACAATGGAGGGTGCTACCAAAGTAGGTCTCCCAAACTCACGGTCACTGGGGTGGTTACTAAGGTGGTGAGGAGGTTGCTGGGTAGTTGGCTTCCTCCTTGGTCACCACTCTTCGGCCACATGTCGTGGCTAGCTTGTTGACAAGCTTCTCCCTAGTCTTGCCTTTGTGGCATCTCTCATGGTGTTAGCGCATTCCCCGATTGAGATCGCGATGGCGAATGGGGTGTGCTTGCACTAGAAAGGTCCTCCATCGGATCCTCCAATATGGGTTCTACATCTTTAAGGTGTTCTTGGGCATCCTTGACCCACTCCTTTACCTTGGCGATAGCCTCGAGTTGCCGTCTAGGATGAGGGTATTCCCCCACCTTGGCACTACCTAGTTCCATTGTCTTGGGGGTGGAGATCTCTACCTTGGCATCTGTGACCCCCTTTCTCGCCACTAAGGTTGTAGCTTCCTCAGTCTTAAGAGTGATCCTTGTGTCTATTCTCTTTCTCGTTCTCCTCTGGATTTTCTTTCCCAGCGAGGTTGCGTCCAGGTTAATTGGCCCAGGCAGTGAGATGCCTGTTCGTCTTGTTTGCACTCGCATCATGACATGCAGTGGGATGGGTGTGTCCTCCTCGCGAAAGGTCTCCACCCCAAATAGGCCCAAGGGCACAGAGGGCACGTTGGCTAGACTGGATGATGGTTTTCGCCTAGGGCAGTCAGGAAACAGGTGTGTGATCCCACATTCGGCACATCGAAGGTCAGCCTTGTCCTGGTTTGCCTGTTCCCTTTCTGGGCAGCGTGATGAGATATGGCCTGGATGACCGCAGGTCCAACATGAGACTGGGTCCTGGCTTGGTCCTCCAATTCCTCTGCCTCTTCCTCTGCCTAGCGCCATCACCAGCACCGATCGATAATCCATCAGGATTGAATTGCCTTCCTTGTCATAGGAGATGTATGGGTTTATGTAGCTCTCTTCTTCACTAGGTTCCTCCACATAGTGAACAGGAGCATCACTCAGTGGTTGGGTTACGTAGGGTCCTGGTGGTCTGGGTATGCCTGTTGGGTTCATCTCTAGCCTAGGGATGGCTGGTCTCATGTCGTTTGGTGCTGGAAGTGCTAGTTGGGCTCCCCTGCCAAGGAAGTTAGATGGCCTGTTGCCTAGGTAAGGAGGGTTGTATTGTTGCGCATATGGAAACCTCTTGGGCAATCTGTAGTGCAACGCATCATGTCCGAACCTACCACAGTTCGAACACGGCCTAAATCTAGGATTTTGACACTCGGTTGGAAGGTGGTTTCCACTACAGTGTATACACTGCACGTGAGCTTGCGTAGGCTTCCTTATTTGTTCTTGCAAATGTGCAAGCTCCATCCTCACCTCAGCAAGGTCCTGGCCTTGGTCGACTCCCTTTCCCTTATCCCGTGCGCTAGAGCTCTCTCTCTCACCCGACGTCGTTGACCGCTCTAAAGCCCTCTGGCTTGTACCGTCCCGATTGGTGTTTCTCATGCTTCGCTCCCTAAGCTGGTCGTCCACCCTTGTTGCTTCTTCAAAAACCCTAGCCAGCACATCTCTGTGTAGGGTGGAGTTACTAGCCAAGGCCTTGTAGAGTTCCTCGCTACGAATTCCATTTATGAACACTATAGACACAACCTTCTCGTTAGGTTGCTCATTGGCCGGGATCCTCTTGAAGAGGCTACGTACATGTGTGACGTAGTCTCTCACATCCTCCTTTTCCCTCTGACTGACATTCATCAAGCGGACAATGAGGTTGTCGGAGTATCCTGCCTCAGAGAACCTCTTGATAAAGTGGTCTTTAAGATGGGCAAAGTTCCTGCGCTCGATTGCATCCAGGCTAGTGTACCACACCCTTCCCTTATCGCCTAAGCACAGCCCAAAAGCTTGTGAGTGTTGTGCAGGATCTATGAGGCCGTTTCCTTCACAAACTTGTTCAAACTGCTCCACAAAGCTATATGGGTCGTTGCTAGGTTCATACTTATCCAGTTGTTTCGCCACTATAGGGATCCTATATTGCCCCTTTGCCCCTTGTGTGACCCCTAATCCTGAGAGTAAGGCTGTGGCTAAGGCTACCGCGCCTTGCTCAGTGGACATGTTGTCCATGAGCCGCCTGGCTACAAGTTCACTTAATGACAAGCCGGCCTCCACTGCCCGCTCTCTCTCCGCATTTGGCCCTGCCTTTGCTGCTCCAACCAGGCTAGCACGCGCCGGGCCTTGTACATATCCACGTCTTGTTGGAGTTTCCTAGTCTTTTGCTCATGGTTATAGGCGATCATGCTCTCTAGCGCCCTTCTGATTGCCTTTCTTTCCTCTTCTAGGGTCGCTACCACTTCCTTTGCTGGCCTACCCTGAACTACCGTCCTAGCCAACAAGTCATACTCATTGACTAACTCCTGCACCATGATTGGGAATTCTCCCAAGTCTAGTCCCTCTCCTTGTCCGCCTTGGGATCCTAACATTGCTTTCACTTCCAGTTTCACCAGGTCGTCGATCAACTTGAGTAACTCTGGCAGCGCCCGATTCTCTATGTTGTTGTCCTCCGAATCTTCATGTCTTCTTAGGGCCCTACAGATGGGGTTCCCTAGTAGCCAGCTATGCTTTGGGATCCTCTCCTAGTAGTGGATTCCTTGATATTATTATGTTTCCTGTTAAGCTCCTTGTTCCTAGAAACCATCGTTAATCTTATCCACAACTTGTGCTTCGTGCTTTCTAGTGCTCAGTGTGGAAGTAGGCTTTTCCTTTCCTTGTAGTGCACCCTAGGTGATGAAATCAGAAGGTGAGGTGAGGATGCACTAAATGCCTGATGCAGACTCCATCCTACTGCCTACGTTTGTAGCCTGATGTGGCTCTAGGTGTAGGTCCTGGCCAATCTAAAGTCTTACAGAAAGACCCTGCTGCATTCCCTATTCTGCTTTAGGGTTGGTTAGTTGGTTGGCTGGTCGCCGAACGTCACGTCCAATTCCAAATTATGTCAGCCCGGTGTCTAGCTATTCGGAGTGAATCTTCGGTCACCTTGTTTGGTCTCCAGCTTCCAAGATTAAACTGGGTTCCCTGGGGGATCAGAGACGTGACCAAGGTACCCAGGACTGTGGCCTAGGTGAACCACCTTCTATTCAAGCTTTGGTGCATTGATTCGATCCTAGGAATCGGACGGACTGGTCCGATCTTGGGAATTGGACAGGCGGGTCCAGTCTTACTCAGGTCTGACTTCCCTTAGTCGGACGGGGATGGTCCGACCACTGCAATGGGTTGAGTGGCTCAAGTCCGGGACTAGGACACATGGCTTGACTTGGTGGGCTAGTCCGATTATAAGAGTTGAATCGGACCAACGGTCGGATTTTCAACTGGTCCGATTATAAGGGTCGCATCGGACCAACGGTCTGATTCTCTTTCGACTAGTTTGATTATGGGAGTCGGACTGTCTGACTCTTGAAATCGAACAGTCCGATTCTAGGAATCGAGCGAACTGGTCCGACGTCGCGGTCGACGGCCCGCAAGTTGTGCACGACACCTTTAGGTCAATGCCTACTCTATCAAATCATGCCGCACTTTCCAAATAAATGCGAGCAATAGAGGGAAACGTCAGGCATACCTCGAAGCGATGGGGCACTCAATCGGTCAGCACTTCACGATCTCCCGCAGCTCTCTCCCTCTCTCGCTCTCTCCCGGGCTCTCAGGCTCACAGTCTTCTCAGAAGGCAGGGTGTCAAATGTGGCCTCCCCTGGTCTCCTGGGCCCCTTATTACCTCCCTTAGTCTACTGTAGACTCAGAGACTAATCTCATACACTCCACCAGCCAAATGTCTGAATCTATGCCCCAACTTTCCTGTCTCCAATAGCAGCAGAACCCTTCTGTTCCCTTCTTTTTCCTATCCTACCCTTAACCTATTGCAATAGAAATCAAAAACAGAAATAAAGACAGATGGTCCTACTCTAACATTCAGCAGCAAATCAAAATACTTACTTGCTCCAAGGATTAAAACCTCCTAATCCTCCTAACTATCTCAAGTACCGGTTCAGGCTGCAAACCCTACTGCCATGCTCAATCTGATGCGCGTGGTGCTCAAGGCTCGATTCCGTCGGTCCCACCGACTGAACCAAAATGTAGGGGAGCTAGGAAGCTCTACCCCGAGACCTACGGACCGCTTATTGATCAAGCGTTTCAAGCCGAGCGGCCATGGCTACCTCTCACATAGTCGATGCGCAATGCCTACCTTGCGGGTGTAGTGAGCTTACCTTGATGCTCGATCGAGTTCCCTCCTCTTTCTCACACTCCGGTAGCTCCATGATCCTTGTGGCAAGTTCAAGCAATCTCAAGCCCTCTCTATCAAGCTCCATCCTCCATAGCCGCACGAGACGAGAGAAGAGAAGAAGGGAAGGAAAGATGAAGAGAGAAGATAAGGAGCTTCTTCTCCACGATCCCTCACTCTCACACACTCACTCCCTCACACTCTCTCAATCCCTCACTGAAGCATAAGTAAGAAGGTAAGAAGCAAGAGAAGAGGAAGAAGAAGCTTTAGCCACACCCAAGAATGAGCTTCTCATTCACTTTTGAACTTTATATACATGCCCTACCTTTTGGGCAGTCATCTACACTTTTTTACATGGCCAGCCATTAGCCTAGGCCCTCTTTTCCTATTTCCCACCGTTCCCACTCATCCTGTTCCCACTACTCATCGCTCTTTTTACAAAGATTCGAAAGCACCTTCATATCTAATGGCGCGCTTTTACTCTTTTCTTTTTTCGAGGCGACACCATCATTTAAATCATTCAAATTTTCGGGCTTCCATTTTTTTCGCACTTCTGCTCCATTTTTCATTCCTATGTGCTATGGTAAACATCAAGGGATTTCGAATGGTCGATATGAACTAGGCCAACAACAATTCGTGTAGACCTGACTAATGCTTTGCCATCACCAGTTGGTTGCAGTGCCTAACATCACATGGATGTAGAGAATCATGTGATTGGTGGATCACATGCTAATAATGTTCTGACACTTAACTCCCAGAGAGGGATTTCAAGTCATGATAGAACCATTAGGGGATGTCACTGAAGGATGCATAATGTTCGGAGTATGCCTTTTCACATTGAGATTGCAAGTGGCAATAATTAACTAGCTCGATGACAATTTGGTGTGCATTTGATAAATGTTTTGCCATCGATGGATGGTTGCAATGGCCTTAATCATGTGATTATCGAGTCACATGCTAATAATGTGTCGATGTCTAACTACCAATATGGGGAAAATCATAATGGAGTGGTTTGTGAGAGTGTGCCTCACCATGTTGAAATTGCAAATGAGGATAATGAGCCTGTTGAAAAGCATGTTGATATAGATTTAGCTATGATGCATATTGATTGAGTTGTGCTAATATTTTAATATCAACAAATTCCATAGTTAATGAGTCACGTGTTGATAATATTGCTATTTTCAATCCCCAAAATGGTGGATTGTGCTCCATTTTAGATGCTTTGCTTGTAACGGATGTTCATCCAACAACAATGGTATTGCTATTTCAAGAGCCGGATGTGCATTCCATGGGGAGTCTTTCTAAAATATGTGAGAGGTGTTTAGCTAAGTTGTGGAGATGCGAGACTTAGGTGTAAGGGTTGATTTTGTTTGGAAAGCATTGCTGTCGAAATGGAAAAGTAATGTTGCCACCGTTGCAACATCCACCATAACCATTGCACGATTGTCACATGGTATGCACCCTCAGAATAGGACATTTAAAAATAGCATATGAGCATACAATAGTGCTCTTGCGTTTGTATAAGTCGAAGCTAATGTTGATGAGTTTCCTGTTGTCAGGAATGCTTACACCTTTAGAGTACACGACTTTGTTTATCACCGTATAGATCCTTTACTTCCTAATGTGCAATGTCAAGAAAGGCCAAGATTTGCACAACTCTATGTTTATAATACCAAGCATTTGTTTAATCAATTGGGGGTTATGCATGATTTTTTGTCAAATTTGCTAGGGGAGCTTCAGTGTATGATGCATCGGCACAACATATATGCACAGGATTTTAGGTCTATGGGTATGCAACTACAAAATAATCCCGTGCAAGAACAAGAATGAGTATTTTTGGTGTTCAAAAAACCAGCAAACGGTACTCTACTCTTACAGCAACTGAGGTTGTAGCTATCATGTTGGGGCAGGGTGACGAGAATACTCTTGATCGTCGGGATATTCATGTTTACACTTGGAGTGGTCGATGTGTTGCTATTTCAAACTTGCATAGAGCATATATGCCAATGCTATAAGTCCTTTTTCCTATGGGAGATGATGGTTGGTATGTAAAGGTTCCCTATAGTAATGTTAGTGTTCCTGCTAACATATATGAATGGTCTAATAAAAATTGTGTTGCATGAATGCAATTTTATGCATCCATCTTTAGGTGCGCAAAGATATTGAGGTGTGGATCATGAGGGATGACATTTCATATGCACCTGTGTTTGTTGACCTTCCATGTGCAGTTCCACTAGTTGGCCAGGAAATATTCCAAGGAATATTTCCTACCCCTAGTCAAGGGCTACTTCCGTGGCCCTAGGATCCAAATTAGAGGTCCCTGATAACTTCCTTACCCTGCGACTTGATGCAGTGTGCCTCAAGTTACTACAAGCTTTAACTATTTTGTCTAACACAAAGGCTAGACCCACAATGGTCACCTTTTGGCCATCTAGTCACATAGATCTCATTTGACATACAAGTAGGGCCCCCAATGTCCAAGCTCACATATGGCTTCTCCTCATAATGGCGGCCTTACAACTTTGAGCACCATGGATCATTGGAGGCACCTTACGAGGGTGGGGCATAGAGCATATCTAACACCCCCCCTCAATGTCCACCCATAGGTGAACTAACTCCTTAGCCCAATGTCGAGTCTCTGAAGATGAACTTGAAGTAGATTCTTAGAGAGTGCTTTGGTGAAGATATCTGCTCCATTCTCCTCTATTGGAAGCCAAATGATGTTTGTCACCATGAACAATCCAAATGATGTTTCTAATCCAATCTCGTTTATGCCAACATATTTGTGGGTTGTGATGGCACAAACCTTCTGCATAGCCAAACATGGTTAATGGCCATGATGGTGGATGGCCTAGGCTAAGGGACAAGCAATGTGCATGGAATGATGTTGTCAACATTGCCATGCACTACTCTACTCATAGAGGAGCTTTGTATGTGACATGGCTTCTTCCATATTCATGGGACACATGTGCGACTTGTTATGTGCCTCGAATGAACCATGTAATTAGGACAATATTACTAGTAATAAAATAAAAAGCTCTACATTAAAGTAATCACAACAAAGATACCAACGCTTTGTTAGATGAAAAAGCCCATTTTAGTTCATTACACTAAATTGTTACTTTGGGCATCTCTTCAATTCTAAACATTTTAATGCAGTGTTACATTTTTTTAATGGATATATTGGCTTTTTTGTTTCTTATTAATTCTTCAATGCAAGCCTTGTGTTGGTCTCCTTCCTTCCCTTTCCCTTCTCAATGTGGCGAGACAGAAAAAATGGGTTCTAGAATGCATAACCCCAAGGCACACAAGCACATTCGGTATTCCCTTTTAAAGTAGATATATTATATTATGTTTCTTTCACTCATTGGAATTTTGTCCTTGCATTCTTCAGACTTACCATTGGCCATGTATAGTTTTCAGAATCAAATGCAAAGGCTTTACATATTGGTTCTACCTTCAAGTTTTCTACTTAATGGCAATTGTTCTAGCATTCCTCATATATGAAGTTTTGATGAGGTTGTTTTATAAGCTTGGATTATATTTTTTGTTTGCAATAAGAGTATAATAGAGACTTTATAAAGATAGGATTTTATTTGAATATTTATAGAAGTTCAACATATCTCCTTAATAGTATCATATTTTGTCAATCTTGTGGTATGATTACATAAGTGTGAGTGGTTTGTTGAACCAAATAACTCAAAAGTGTATATAAACATATGGTCCAAGCCATTAGGACATGACTACGTGGAAATCTTTGGGTGTTGACAAGGTCAATATGTTTATGGCTGTATTTTATATTCCGACATCTTTTTCCATGAAAATTAGAGTATTATATTGAAAATTTGATGCAATCTTCAAGGACATTTTGTGGTTCTCTCAAGATTTGATTTCTACATATGTGTTTTTGAAACCCCTTGAAAGGGTTTTTTATATCAATAATAGGTATATGCAAGATGAACATCTTGAGACTGCTTTCTAGCTTAACAAATGGTGGATGATTCCTCATTCCTAGCTACCTAGATCAAAGTGAAATTGCCTTGAAAATTAGGCATAGACCACCAAACTAAAAGTGGCTTGAAACTCAAGCAATGACTAGTGTTAAACTGTTGTGAGGAGATGCAAAAGGGTGCAATATTGATTGTTGTACCTCTTCATACCAAACAATTGACTCTAAAGCATATATCTCTATCAATACCATAAGCTTTTGTACTTGTAGATGCAAAAGTAAAGCAAGTTACAAGCATAATGTTTTTCACTTCTATCTTCTAAAAGAATAGGCCACCATGTAGCTTTATTTAGCATTGTTCTTAATAATGTACCTACACATGTAGGTTTCAAACAATCTCAACCATGTTCAACTTTATTGTATGGTAGCACAAACAGAAGCTTCTAATAGTTGCTGCTTGATGCTTTGTTGATGTTGCATCATCATAGAATTAATTGTCTCTCGAATTTTGTTTAAATCCATTTATGGAAACATGTCAAAGGCCCCCATGTACACCCTACTACCATAGGCAATTGCAAAGCCAATATTTCCAAATTTGCATACTCAAGCTTGCTATCACCTTGTATGAAATGCTCCACAACACATGACACTTTCCCAAAGATGCATAGAAGCCTCTTTCAAGATAACACAACTGTCACCGTTACATGTTTTCACCATTACATCAAGCTTGCACTTTGCTTGCAACAAAGTTTTCTTTAATGCTATCTCCTCATATGTGACTTCCAAAAACTTCAAAGAGGTTGCCATGTCCTACCAAATAAGTACAAAATTATTTGTTTTTGAGTTTATGTAAGCCGTACTATAAAGGATACAATAAGTTTTGGGCAAGTTGATCGAAAAAATGTTGAGTCATGCATTACAATCACTTCAATAAAAAGCAATGATATAACACAATAATGTTAATGATGAACATGAAATAAATTTCATTGATTGCTCCAAGGCACAAAATGAACTACGCAATGTGTTTCCATCCACGAGGGAGGATAATATAAAAGTGGAAAAGGATGCAACATGTAACATAAAATGATAAAGTGTGTGAATTCCTAGAATTTATTTGCCAATCTATCAATAGATCGAGCAACCTCCACAATCAAACTAGCAATGATATTTGAAGCCTCCAATGCAGTTTCCCTGCATACCTTTAGGTCCTTCTCATGATGGTTTGTGCCGTTACAACTTGCAAATATGTTGGCATAAACGAGATTGGATTAGAAACATCCGTTGGATTGTTCATGGTGGCAATCTCATCATACCCCCTAGGAAGCTCCCTTTCTTTGCATTGAAATGCAAAGAATGGAACTGAGTGCAAGTTCATTCAAAGCCCAAGGGTTTGCACTATGAATCTCTATACACAATGTATAATCTATCAAACATTAGACAAGTGGGGGATACACTTAATGTTAATGCAATGAAATGTAGTAGGAGACTCTATATTGATAATACATTTGAAATGATGAGATAGATTACTTTACTCGAGAGAGAATTGTAACCATTGAAAATTGCACTCGATGCCAAGATCATCCAAAAACTAAAAATAGAGATTTATCTTGTTGATATCAAATGGCTATTGTACTAATATTAGCACAAAAAAATATGGACATGCCATGGATAAATGGAAACGCCAAGCAAACATGTTACAATCAAAATGGTTGGAAATTACATGTGCATCGTTGAACACATGGCCTATTAGAGGCATAATAGATTTAGAATGCAAAATCCATAGAAAGAGAATATTCATGCACAACATCACGTAAGCCAAATAATTTGGCAATTAACAAACTAATGTTTGTAGCTCAAATCAAAGGGGCAACAATTTGCAGTGTTCAACAGAGGGAATGGAATAAAAATTTATTACACATTGTTGCCTTCCCTCATTAGGTTTGTGTACTCCATGAGATCATTTCTTACAAGCCCTCTCTCCTTGCGTTTGAGAAGCCATGAAAACCTCATTATCCCAATCAAAGTAGTACATGTGAGGGTTGCCCATTAGAGGATCACTCAAATCTATTTGGTCTATGAACTCTACATCTTCCTCCTTGTAGTAAGTAAGAGTGTTGTGCAAAATACAACATGCATTTATAATTCTTGTCAATGAATGCATAAGAACAAGATTTTGGATTGTTTTACCTAGATAAAGCTAGGAATGTTTGAATCTACCAACAAAATCATGCTTGACAACAATCCTAGTGGATGATTGCATGTAGTTTTGGCTTTGCTTGTCATCTCATCCCTTTGAAAGGGTGTGATAAGCCATGCCAAAAGAGGGTATCTATTGTCACCAACAAGGTATTCCTTGATATGTGTAGTTGGATGGACTGGAAGGGAGAGCCTATTAATCTTCTTTGATCGTGCCATAGCTTGAAGAATGTGGAGTTACGTAGCACCTTGTTGTCATGAGCAAACCTAGGCCATTCAATGTTGACATGAGAAAATGCATGTTAGTGTCCACAATCCCTTGCACAATCATACTATAGTAGTCATAGTGATTGAACGAGTTAGGTCCACTTTCTAGTGGAGGAAGATCAAGCTTCAAATATGTGGCATCGATTGCACCATAGCAGTTAGGGACGCCATGCAAAGCTATGAATCCATATTTGATATCTTCTAAGCTTGGACTCGGTTTGAGGCCATTGCAACAAGTGGTGGTTTTTTTCCCCAAAGTTGTTGTGAACTCAGTGACTATTTCGAAAACTTTGGATTGATGCTTGGAGATATCTATGCATCTCATGCCTGATGCAAGCTAAATAATTGTGATTGCCAGTTTTTGCTCCATGGAGAAAATCCGCCCTAGGCCTTGTGAAGCGCAAGGGTATCCATGGCATGACTCGTTCCAAACTAAATCACACCCAACCTTGAACAAGGTCATAGGAAAGCGAAAAACTTCACGGAACCTAGCATTATCGGCATGGATGCATAGGAGACATTGTGGTTTAAGCAATAGATAGACAATTTTGGTTTCAAGTACCATGACACCAGAGGCTCTTGGAAATGATGTCGCTTTGTAACTCTAGCCCCATTCCACATTCTTGGCAGATGCTGCAGAATGAGAGTTTTGTAATCATCGCTCTTGTCTCCTTCCTGCGAGTCCACATAATACAAACAAAATTCTAGAGCCCTTCCAATAATTGTCAACAAAGTAAGTAGAGTTAAAAGTAGTGTTATCAATATGAAGCTTGTGTTAGGAGTCATGGATGAGGACCGTGTGTCGAGAGGTAGTAACTCTAGGCTCTGGTCAATGAGAGAGTTTCTAGAAGTGTGAGGAAAACTTTCCAGGTTCTCCATTGCAAGAAGCCTGAATCCAGCAATGCGGCAGAAAGACCTTTTGAAATACTGTCAAATCTGAGTTCTTTAATTTTTGGCTTGCAATTATGAACAAGAGGTAGACTGAGATAGATAACTTCTTTGTGATAGTAAATATCTTCTTAGATGTGAAGGCATTTGGCCATTTTCAGGAATGAACAGCTTACCTCTAGTCCCTTAGGTGCCCTTTTTTCTATCATGCAAAAGGACTGGAGCATTGGAAAGGCGGGCCCCTCAACATGGCAGTCAAGTTGATGGAGTTACCTCTTAAGAAACATGCTAATTCCACAAAATGCAGGGACAAAGTTAAAGCAAAGCACCCACATGAAGCAAGACTTAACTACATCAACCTATTTTGCCCCCTTTTGTTTGCACATAGCTGGGCTCTAGCTGCCTAGTAAACTCGTGTGGCAAGGATGTGACACAAAAAATACCGTTATCCTCCAATTGGTATAGAAACTAAACAATAAAAATTAAAAAAGACGAACAAAAAGAGATAAAGCAAAGAGAGAAAAGTGTAAAGAACCAACCCAATCAACTCCTTTCATTGCAATAGGAAGCTACTCTTCCATCACAAAACGATCACCATGGCTCTCTCTGCTCATCAAGCACGGCAGCTTGGAGCAGAGGTGAAGCCATCTCCCCCTTTTACGTCATCCGTCCACCATAGCAGACCTCCTTGCTGCTCTCTGCAGTCACAAAATTCTCTCCTTCCGACTCCATTGCGCCTATCCAAGAGGCCCAATTCCTTCTCTTCCTTTTCTTCTTCTTCTTCTTCTTTTCCCTTCTCCTTCTCCTCCTCTTCCTTGTCTTCTTCTTCTTGCATTTGTCGAGCTTCCCTGCAGGCCCTGGTGTTCGACTGCGATGGCGTCATCTTGGAATCCGAGGACCTCCATCGCCGCGCTTACAACGCCGCCTTTGCGCACTTCAATGTAGTGTGCCCTGGATCCCCAGAAACCCTTGAATGGAGCTCTGAATTCTACGATCAGTTGCAGAACCAGATAGGAGGTGGCAAGCCCAAAATGCGCTGGTTTTCCCCTTAACCGAGTTGTAGCGCAATTCATATTGTCTGCTCAAGCTACGGAAATTGTCTAATGCTGAAATTGCCAACCGAATTTTAATGGAATTTGTGTTGCCTTCTCATTGCTTTTGCTAGATATGAAAATTGTCTAATGCCGAGTCTTTATAGTGTTAGAATTCATGTTGTCTGCTCGTTCATTTCCTATCTAAAGAAATTGTTTAATGCTGAATTTTTTGACTGAATTGTATAAGGATTCATGTTATCTGCTGATTGCTTTTACTAGCTAAGCAAATTTTCTAACACTGAATTTGATCGTAGGATTCTGTTTTGCTTATTCATTAATGAGATTGCTTTCCTGCCTCCCTTTGAATTGCTTCAATTATTCTCCTCTTTAAGCCCACTGTCTCATAAGTTTCATAAAATTGGGGATAAAGAATGCTGGCAATCTGCAGGTGCCGATTGACAAACGGTCATGGAAGTTCATGGCTATGCAAATATTTCACACTTCCAAGGCAAATAATAAGAGCAAAAAAAAGCAGAGTTTTTTGAAATAATACTAATCATAACAGCTTGCCATTAGCACTAGTCTTAAAGAGAAATGCCAAAATTGTGGACCACTATATGAAGCATGTATCCCCAATGCATTGAGGGACTTGTGATGGCCCAAGGAAGGGAATCAAGTAATGAGGTAGGTACCATGACTTTAACTGACAACTGCTGGGGGTGCCTATCTGAAACCACATCAATGAAGGTCCTGTCTGGCTGAATGGCACACCCAAATGCTTGGTCAATCTAGGCAATGGAATATCTTTTTGTAGATAACCACTTTTGCAGCTCAAGCAGAAGTGGTTACTTTGGCCTTGGCAAAAGTGGTTGCTATAGCTATGGTACTCAGCTGCCTATTTTACACGCTTTACAGGGTCATAATGATGGATGCAACGAACCACCTAGATATATTTGTATATAAGATTGCTGTAGAGGTGCTTGTAGTGTGCATTGTGTGAGAGTGAGTAGCATTATATTCATTGAGGTTTTGCTAGAGACTCACTTCAGCAAGAGTTGCATCTTCTATTCCTTTAATATGAATTGCTTGGTGTGCTTTGGGGCTTGCCTAATATCAATGTCTTTTAACCCTGTCTCTCCTCTTGCCCCACTCCTTGCACTTCCCACTCCCTTTGTGCACCCTAGCACACTCAATCTAATTCTATGTGTTATTTGGTCTAGGGTCACTCTCTCTCACACTCTTTGTCTTGGCCACCTCTCTCTCACTATCCCTTTGACTCACTCTCTCTCCCTCTCTCTCCCTCTCCTTTTTTTGGTTCAAGGCCAGTCTCACTCAATCTATCCCTCTGTCTCACTCTCACACTCTATCTCTTTGATTGTCCTAGTCACTCTAGTTACCCTTAGTCTTTCTCTAACTTTGCTCTAGCGAAACCTCACATTTGGCTCTAGGCTTGCAATAGCTTTCCCTTGGCACCCCTTTGGTGGAATCGAGGTCAAGAAGAAGAGAGCATACTACTTGGTGTGAACCTGGTACACCCTTGTACTACTACAACTCAAAATTATGGTGATCCTATTAGGGGCACTAGCTTCTTGGTGTGGCCTAGCCCTATTGCTGCATGCCAAGCCACTTGCTCTCATAAGTCCACCTCCAATCTAACCAACTTGAGTATGGCTACAATCAGACCCTCCCTTAGGTTCTTTGTGTGAAGTTGTCTCCACTCCCGGTGTGCTTGTCCTTGTGCGTCTTGCTTTTTTCTGTTCTTGAGGAATGGATAGCAATGCTTGATGTACCTCGAGGGGGGATGGGTGAAGGACATAGTTACCTGGAACGGGGAACGGGAACGGGAACGGGACCCCCTGGAACGGGGGGAATGTCCAAGGTCGGGGAACGGGAACGGGGGGAACGGCACATGTCTTAAGTGCCCCAAATATGCCCTGCATGACCCAAATTGCCCCAAAGAATGCCCCTCTAATTGCCCCAATACCCATCAATGCATGAAATTGACCCAAATGTCCCAAAATTGACTCGATTACCCCCATAGCTCCAAATTGCCTTGAATTGCCCCAATTATCCCAAATTCCCTTGAAATTAGACAATATAAATGGATGAATACCTTGGAATTGAGGATCGGCTGAAATTTGATTCTGATTTGCAAGAGTTGATAATGCATCAAATTTGGACTTTGCATGGACTCCTAATTAGCTTATGGGTTGTCTTGACACTTTGAATCTTCAACCCGAGAGAGAGAGAGAGAGAGAGAGAGAGAGAGAGAGAGAGATTAGTGTGTGCACATTAGGCAATGGAGATGGGTGAATATGTGGTAGAAGGACTATGACCCAAGCAAAAAAAAAAACAAGAAAAAACGTCAATTTTCAGTAAACAGGCCTGGAACGGCCGTTCCAAACAGGGAACGGCAAGAAATGGTAGGGAACGGCAGGGGGAATGGCAGGGAACGTTCCCTGGCCGTTTCACCTCCTTGGAGGGTTTGGAACGCGTTAGGTTGTTCCTACAGGCCGGAACAGCCGTTCCCTGTTTCTATGGTGAAGGAGTAATGCGGAAGGTGGAGGTGTGCCGAACCCAGTTCCATAGCCATAGGTGGAGCCCTTATGTAAAGACTTGGCAAGGGTTATTAAATTGCCAACATCCACAAGGATGGCCTTTGAAGACCAAGAAGACCATTTGTGTTGTTGGATTAGGAGCACCTGTTTGAGCCACGAAGTGGATAGAGAGGATGCCTTCTTGAGCCTCTTTCCCTCTACCTTGGAATGGTTAGCTAAGAAATGGTACAGCCAATACTTGGATGTGATCTTTTCCTAGACTAGCCAAGCCTAAAAAACCAATTGATCAAGGCCTTTCTTCCTAGAAATAGATAAGATTGCATAGTAGGAGAACTCAACACCTTGAGCTTCAAAGAAAGGGTGATGATGCCAAAGTTCATGACTAGAGTCAAAGTTTTGGTCATGAGGCTTCCGACATATTCATGAGACTTCATGATGCGCCAATGGGCCATGTGAGCATTGCTAGTTGTGACCTAGCAGAAGATTTGGGAAACCTTGGAGCCCACCGCCACCCTAGAATAGTTCCAACAATTGGTAGTAAAACTAGAGAATCCCCGTAGAGTATCTCAAGTAAAGCTGTGGGGTCTGGGATGCATCCCCTTAAAACATGATGGGTTAATTGAATTGAGGCTAGAACTAGAATCCTTAAGGTGGGACCGAAGCAAGAAAGGGGAAGAGTTTGCCTTGCTTCAACTAGGAAAGGGAATTGAAGAAGTGAAGAAAGGAAAGGAGTAGTCTACAAGTTATGGTGTACCTCTTGTACCTCTTGTAACAACCTTGGTCATTCACACCCAGGCTACCCCTACAAAAAGTTTTGTATCTTTTGTCAGAAGGCATGTCACACAGAATTGGAATGTTATTACCTCAAAGTGTTCCGAAAGTTCTAGCAAGGAAACCCTTTGAGTGATTCCTATGGTGCCTCCATCTCTACCTTCATCTAAAGCCCTCCCTTGGCAGACCCCATGAGAGCCATTGGAATGGGGTTGCCCCAAAATTTCGGGAATCCCTCTATCTTAGCTACCCCTCCCAATTATTCCATGATTCCACCATCCAACTATGCCCTTAACTTGCATACTGCCACTTTGCAACACCTTGCTGTATTATATCATCCGTGCCTTTCAACTCCAAGCGCCACCCACAATCCCACAGTTATCTACCATTGATGCAGCAAGTATAGTCACTACCAAAGCACCCCTTGCCAACAATGTTAGGAGGCATGTGACCGTTATTCTAGAGATTTGTTAGAATAGTTGGTGAAAGCAAAGCGCGACTGCTATAATAGACTGCAAGAGCACAAAAAATAGAGAAGAACATTGCAAAGAACACAAGAAATCAAAGAGAATATGCTTGGGAAATGGAATCCATATACCAAGGCACATGAACAATATGAGTTCTCGGCTATTGGGTCACGGATAGTGTGCATTGGTGTCCTCTCTCCACTGGGATGTAGTCACCCCCAAAATTGGCCTGAAATTCAAATTTTTGGTTGATAGCCCTAAATTTTTGCTAGGAATTGAGGTTGGTGGTGCTGATAGTGAACGGACATGGGCAACAGAGAGGGTTGAGCAGAGTACAAGCATGGGTTGAGGTGGTGTTTGGTGGTGGCATGCATTAGAAAGGTAGGAGGCAGCGATGGCAGCAGCGGTGGCATGTAGTTAGAACTAGGGCTCAAAGTTGTCTCAATTCCAATTATTTGGAATAAGAGATGGCATATGGGGATGCAAGATGGCTCCTAAAATGACATACCATAAACGCTTCTGCACAAACCAAGCCTTCATCACAGCAATCCAGGTCAGATAGGTAGGTTCTTTAAAAGCTTATCATTAGTAGAGTGACATGAGGTGCCATTTGAGAGGAGATGCAGAAAAGATTAAGTAAAGAAGAGGTTTAGAGAGAGATAGGTAGATTCTAAGACTTAGCCCAAAACCACGAGTTCAGCAGTACAGCTCACAATATAGGAGGAACAAAAGTGAAAAGAGTAGAGTGGTAGATTCATGGCAATCGGCATGTGTGATCCTTCCTCTGACAGTGTCGAAATCAGGCTGAAAATGCAAATTGGGAGGAAAAGGCTGTAAGTGACGGACTTAGAGCAGGCATGTGAAAAAAAAGTTGAGAACAGCAAAATCATTAGCTGATCAGTGAAAATGGTAGCAAAGCAATCAAAAGGCCAGCTGGATCAGCAAAAGGCAGGTTAAATTCTGCAAATCAACAGCAGATCTGTTGAAAATGGCAGCAGAACGTGGGCAGATGCTGCAAAATACAGGGGCAAACAGCAAAATGCAGGCTGGCTGATGGCTGGAAACTGCCACCCTGCACTCTGCTCAGCCACTTGGACTTGCCCGGATGTAGACAGCATATATGCAAGCTTTTCCAGCAGTTTATGCGCCTTCAGACCTGAAAAACAGCAGTCACAAACAGCATGCAGCACTAGAACCAAGTAGAACAAGCTCTGATACCATGTTAGAATAGTGGCCAGTGATAGAAACCATGCATCATGGCCATCTGCATTTTCAGTTTACATGAATTTATTGCTTGCTGTAATTAGTGCATAATTAGACCATTCACCACCCTTCTAGAGAAGGAAGGCTGGTTTCATGCTTCCATTGTTGAGAAATTATCAAGTTGAGTGGAAGTCAGAAGCATTGAACGAGTATTGAACTTGTGATCATCTGAGTGCTACAACAAGCATGTCTTCATATAGTGAGATGAGATCAAGCAATGATGATGCCTCTGAAAATTCACAAAATGAAGGACGAGGCACTCATCATGGGCAGTAAGCTGATAATGGTGTGTAGACCAAAATGTGGGTCCTTCTAGGCCTCTTGATGCTGATGACTAGTGGATAATAGTTGATGTCTTTGCCCAATTGGCTTCCAAATGTAGCCAATGAGCAAAGCAATTGATGCCAATGGGGCAATTAATGCAAATGCAAGGCCAACTTGGAAGTGAGAACCCAATGGGTTATGGATAGCAAGGCATGCATGCTAATGTGGGTCAACAAGGGTACTTTGGAGGTGGATCAATTTTCCAAAGAATGCACGGACCAAATGTACATGGTATGTAGCCACCTACGTAGGGTATGCAAGAGCCCAATGTACCTGGGTATGGCAAGTAGAACGCAAAACCCAATCTATAGCAATGTTGGCATGACCAACTATGCAATGGCTAGAGGCATGAGCATTATGCACTAAGAGATGGCTCTTTGATGATGTATGGTTGAATGTGTGTCACAAAGTAGTTGAGGCCAAAGGTGATGACAGAGAATCATGTTCCTTATATAGGGTATAGAGGTATTGATGCTATAGTTAAGGAAATGGAGTACTTTTTCTATTGGCGTGCTTTGAGACATGATGTAGAGTAGTTTGTCAGTGCATGCATTGTGTATCAAGAGGTCAAGTAAGACAAAATGTGCGAGGTTTGTTGCATCTCATGCCTATACTTGATAGGCCCCAACAAAGCATTGCTATGGATTTTATCTTTGATCTTCTAAGAACTCCTACAGGAAATGATGGATTTGGACTATCATTTGTAGGTCCAGTAAGTAGGCCTGCTTCATTCTTCTTAGGAAGAAGATTAAGGATTTGCCCCATGCAAGAGATGGAAAGGTTGTTGGAGGCTGGCTGAGCCGCATTCCAACATTCTGGAGGCTAAAGGGAGCAAGAGAGAGGCTAACCTATTGTAAATGCCTACTTTGGGAGTTGTTCCAACCATTAGGGAGTGCATTCCCTAATTTACAGTAGGAATTTGGGTTTGTCATCCACCTTGGGTCTTGTGCAAGGAAATTGAAGGCCCAATACTTGAAATTAGCAGTTGAAATTTGAGGATTTTCAGAGATTTCTAAAGACCAGCTCATCCCTATTAAATTTGGGGTTCATCTTGACCAGCCAAGGGTCAATTGGAGGCCAAATCCCTATTTGATCAGGGGGAAAATCAGATTGAGGGCTTGCTGATCATTTTTGACAGCAACTGGTACTGGATTTTGAAGGAGATTGGAACAATCTCAATCTACTTACAATTGCAATATAAGTTAAATAAATACTGCAATAGGCACCAATTTTGGGGCCATTGGGAGTCTACTGTGTCCAAGATTAATCGGTAATATCTGTATTTTCAGTTTACATGAATTTATTGCTTGCTGTAATTAGTGCATGATTAGACCATTCACCACCCTTTCAAAGAAGGAAGGCTGGTTTCATACTTCCATTGTTGAGGAATCATCAACTCCTTGACTTGGGGGGCTTGTGGCACTTGAGTGGAAGTCAGAAGCATTGCTTGAGTGTTGAACTTGTGATCATCTGAGTGCCACAACAAGCATGTCTTCATATAGTGAGATGAGATCAAGCAATGATGATGCCTTTGAAAACTCCATGGATCTCGATCGCTCATGATTGACTCAAGCATGCCATGCTAGTT
Organism: Lygodium microphyllum; assembly: GCF_053477565.2. Classification (NCBI taxonomy): domain Eukaryota; kingdom Viridiplantae; phylum Streptophyta; class Polypodiopsida; order Schizaeales; family Lygodiaceae; genus Lygodium; species Lygodium microphyllum. The sequence goes on along the minus strand of NC_141163.1, from coordinate 33,948,359 downwards.
AAATACGTGCTGCAAAAACAATTACGACATATGATCATTTAATCCTTAATCTTCTTTCTAAGAAGAATGAAGCAGGCCTACTTACTGGACCTACAAATGATAGTCCAAATCCATCATTTCTTGTAGGAGTCCTTAGAAGATCAAAGATAAAATCCATAGCAATGCTTTGTTGGGGCCTATCAAGTATAGGCACGAGATGCAACAAACCTCGCACACTTTGCCTTGCCTTAACTATAGCATCAATACCTCTATGCCCTAGATAAGGAGCATGATTCTTTGTCATCACCTTTGGCCTCAACTACTTTGTGATACACATTCAACCATACACCATCAAAGAGCCATCTCTTAGTACATAATGCTCATGCCTCTAACCATTGTATAGTTGTGTGAGAGAGGACATGATCGAAGCTTAGTACAGAAAACCAGTAGACAATAGAGAGTGAAGCACGACACCCAATGCAATAGAGTGAAAGAGTGTAAACTGGAAGTACAAGGTATAACCCTTAAACCTTAGGGTTGTAGGGGGTGTTCATACCCGAACACAGTAAGTGCCTGTAAGTGTGTGTCATAAGCACATACAAAATAATACCATAAGTTTGGGGAAAAAAACCTCTCCTACCGAGAGTAAAAAGTGCCCCAGTGTCCTACTGATCACCAACACTCCTATGTGAGCATAAGCGTAAGTGAGGCGTGAGTGAAATACCCAACAAACCCCCTTGGAGTGAGGAGTGATCAAGAGTACAAGGATCATCCGCCACCAAAGGAGATAAAATTTAAAGCATGGCGAAATGCTTTAAATTTTTCATGAGGAAGAGCTTTGATGAAGATGTCTGTCACATTACTGGTGATAGGATAATAAACAAGGCTGATATCACCTGCATGTAGCCTCTCTCTGACAAAGTGATAATGTATCTCAATGTGTTTCGTGCGTGCATGAAAGACTAGGTTCCGTGCCACTGCAATGGCACTTTGACTGTCAGTGAACAAAGGAGTAGACTCCATAACGGATACATCCATATCAGCTAGTAAGCGTCTAATCCATATGCATTCACCTGTGGTAGTGAAAGTTGCCTTGTATTCAGCTTCACATGACGATGTGGCAACAATGGACTGTTTCTTGCTAAGCCAAGATATGCAAGACGAGCCAAGAAAGAAACAATTGCCACTAGTGGAGTGATGCGAATCATAATCACCAGCCCAATCACTGTAAGCATGTAATTGCAGTGGTCCCCCCTTGGCATAAAGCAATCCAAAAGATCTAGTACCCTGGAAGTAACGGAAGACACACTGTTACGTGAGCAATGATTGAGAGCAAGCCTCACTCATGACCCGATAACGAGACGTTAAGGAGTGCTGGTTGGGGGAAATTGATTTTGTCGGATGCACAACACAACTCAAAATTTTTTTAATTATTCGACAGAACACCACAAGCCACACACGAAACAAATGCCAAACAATGCCTCTGTAGCTCAGGAAAAATAAAAAAACTTAATTTCGGATAGAGCATCACACAAATCCAATACAAAATTAAAAAAAACACCAACAGTTTCGAAGACAAAAACAAGAGTATTGTATTCTCATACCTTGAAAGCCTTGAGCCAATGCTCGGCTCCACAAAATCCAAATTCTTCAACTTCCGAATTAGCACGTCAAGAGTATCCTCTTGCATGCAACCCTCGTCTCACCTCTCTCACAAAGTACAATTGTATAAGAGGGGAAAGGCCCTTAAGCCTTCTAGTTCTCTCCTTAAATAGTTTTTCATCCATACTCAGGTTTTCTCATGCTTTTGGCTTTTTAATGCTAAGGCTAAACGTTTAGGCTAAAAGTAAGCCTGTAAGGCTAAACGATACGTATAGCCTTATGCTTTCTAGCGTTTTGAAAACGCTGCCACTCTGTGATCACGGCGCCATCTTCTCATTATCAATACTTGCAAGTCAACAGTCGTGTGGAATATGCCGTTTTTTTCTCTTGCTTTTGCCATAAACGCCACCTGTCACATTTTGTGAATACCGATGAATCTCCTTGCCATCTAGGATCTAATGCCGCCGTGCATCAACGTTTTAGAATGCTATTTCAGAAAATCATCAAATTGAAAAGCTGGCATCCTCTGCAATATTCAACGGCACATCGACACTGTGCAATTGCCATCGAATCAAATCCCCTCTTTCAGAATCTGATGCCACTGTGTTGACATACAATGCCGCCTTGCTCTTAAGGCCGCTTTATCACAATCGCCTCCATGTTTCATCGTTTCAGAATGTCGATCACTTGTCCCATTGGCGTCACTTGCCCGATCAATCAAGCCATCATATATTAATGGCGATGTCACTGCTTTGATTTAAAAAATTGAATTTCTTTCTGCCTTTCATAATGTCGCCATCCCAAAAGATATGAATTATTGTCTTCATCGCAATCCAACTGCTACACTTTACGATTTCTATTAATTGATCTTCCATTATTGATCTCTTTCCTGCAATCAAATCCCCTCTTCGAAACATAATATCCACCATCATATTCTTCTTCCCCTTATGTCAAGCTGTCATCCTGAAGTGCTGAATTGTTTTGATCCGTGATAAAAATATCCAATCATCTCTCTTGATGAAGAAGAACTTTGCTCTTTCAAGCCTTACATGCCCTTGTATTCTTCATAAACTCCAATGTGGTGTTCACATTCTTGGAATCTTCGTAATGAATTTGTATTTCTATGCAATGTGCCCTAAAGAATATGCTTCAAAAAATGTACATCGTGCCCAATCTTTGACATGATTTGAAGAAGACATGCAATGCTGGAATTTATGCTATGCAACCTCTCAAGCAATGCTCACACAAAAAAATATGGATGCACTGAAGAAATTGTGCCTAGCCTATCTAGATGTGCTTGTGCGTCATGCATAATGCAAACATAGTTCCTTGATTATTTAAATCCTTATCCTCACCTCTTAACACTCTTAAAAAAGATATGAAATACTCCGCTCCTCCCCCCCATAATCTCACCAACACTCTAGAAAAGATGGCCCTCAAGATGTTGACCAGATAAGGACAGTCCATTTCATAGTTGGCGGCATCCTTCACGACCCTTTGACTCTCCCAACCGCCTTACACTCTCAATCAGAGGTTCCTAACTTTGTGATGAACATCCCAAATGGTGCGTGCAAGAAACAATGTGTGCTCAATGACAAGTGCTCTCTCATGTGCGCATGTAACTAAGATTTATTGCATATAGCTGCAGTGGGCCTCATGCCGTGCAAGTACTCAATGATGGTGCGAAAAGTGCTTCATCCCAACCCATGGCATAGAAGTATTTGAATAATTTAGGAGACGACCCCTGAGTGTAATGCATCAAACAAGTGCATTGTGAAGTGCTCGTGAACCCATAATCCCCTTGATGTGCAAGAGTCTCAGTAGGAAAACATACCATGTTCCACAATGTTCGACAGCTACTAGCAAACTCCACCTTCAACCTGTCCAAAAAATTACCAAGCTCGACCAAGGCTATCAAGTTTTACACTCAACAAATCAAACAAAATGATAGAAAAAAATCCTAAGCTAGACAAACACAAGAAATCCAATTACAAAACAACAAAATAAACAGTCATACAAACAACTAAACTAGCAAAAATCAAACCTAACTACAATTCGACTAGGGCTTTTCAGTTTTCAAAAAAACACTTGACAACGCTTAACAACTCGCCAATGTGACATGCGTGGCTGATACATATATGTGCTCAGGGCTGAAACTACAAACTATATGTCTGGCCTAGTGTTGCATAAGTAAATAAGACGTCCAATTGTTAGAGCATATATGCGTATATCAAACAAATCACTGTCATCATGTAATGACAGTTTAAGTCCAGGTTCCATTGGTGTACAAATTGGCTTGCAATCCTATAAGCCAAACTTCTCAAGAAGTTTACCAATGTATCTTGACTGTGATAACCCAATATCTCTAGCATCATGTATGAACTGAATGCCCAAGTAATAATGCAAAAACCCCAAGTCTGATATGTCAAAAGTTTGCTGCAAATGTTGTTTAAATGCTGAAATCTGATCAGCATGTGTCCTTGTAAGCAAGAGATCATCAACATAAAGACAAATGATCAACATGGATCCCCCCTCTTTACATACGTAAAGGGTAGACTCAGATGAGCTGTTTATGAACCCTTGGCTAAGCAAGAAAGCATCTATCTTTGCATACCAAGCTCTAGGAGCTTGTTTCAAACCATACAAAGCTTTTTTCAGCTTGTAGACGAAGTGTTCCAAGCCCTCAATTGCAAAACCAGTGGGCTGATGCACAGTCCATCCATAATGAGCAGCCAAAGCAACCATAGTCTTGATGGTCATCATACGGGAAGTAGGAGCAAATGTCTCCTCATAGTCAATGCCTTTTTTCTGTGCATAGCCTTTAGCTACAAGCCTTGCCTTGTATTCGTCAATGGATCCATTTGCATTCTGTTTCAGCTTGTAGACCCATTTTGTTCCAATGGCTTTCTTCCCAAATGGCAAAGACACCAAATCCCATGTTTGATTCTTAGTGATAGAATCCAATTCAGCTTTCATTGCTGCCATCCAATGCACACTCTATTGTGCATCCTCAAAACATTCAGGCTCCTCATCATCAAGGGTGCTTGTTGCCATAACGAACTCCATGGTATGTGCAGTATCATGCATACGAGCTTGCCTTCTAGTACGACCAGCGATGGGTGCATCCAGATGACTATCTTTCATAGTCTATAAATACCATCTAGGCATTTGTCTTGCCTCCTGACTGTGCATAAGCTCTTACTGAATTTCAGTTTCAGCACTTTCCTGAACATTCAGATCAGCCAATGGCTGATTTTCTACATTTTCCAAAGGAGCAGCTGGTTGAACATTGAGTTCACTTGTTGAAACTCTAGTTGAATCACCAAATGTAATGGGCAGCAGCCCTTCAAATACATCACGGGCAGCCTGATATGTGTCTAAACCAGCTAGGGACAATTCTGATTTTTCATCAAATAGTACATTCCTATTGACAAACATCTTTTTAGAAACAGGATCATAGAGTCAGTAGCCTTTGCTCTCACTGCTATATCCCACAAAAATGCATTTAACAGCCTTGTTATCCAACTTTTTCCTGAGTACCTTTGGAATATGTATATATGATAGGAACCCAAAGGTACGAAAGTGTCCAACAAAAGGTTTCCGTCTGTTCCAAGCCTCAAAAGGCGTAATTTTCTTCAAAGCTTTGGTGGGGCATGTGTTCAAAACATGGCAAGCACACATGACGGCTTCCATCCAAAAACTGTGAGGCAAGCTCTTTGCCTTCAGCATACATCTGGCCATCTCCATGAGTGACCGATTCTCTCTTTGCAACCCCATTCTACTCTGGAGTATAAGCAATAGTGTACTGATGGACAATGCCCTTCTGCTTCAAAAAGGAATTCAGCATAGAGGACATGTATTTCCCCCCTCGGTCCGAACGGAGAGTCTTAATTTTACAACCAGACTGGTTTTCAACAAGTGCAATAAAAGCCAAGAATGCATCATACACTTTGAACTTTTTGATCAAAGAGTAGACCCAACAAAATCAAGTAAAGTCATCAATAAAAGTCACAAAATAGTAACATCCTCCCAATGACTTTGTCTGCATAGGCCCACATACATCTAAATGTACTAACTACAATCTGATTGTTGCTCTAAAAGCAACATCACGGGGAAATGAAAAACGATGCATTTTCCCACAATACATCTACATCCTTCGCACAAGTGCTTAGGAGGTCTCTCTAGTAGAGGTAATCCATCTAGTATCTGCGTACACTATAAGAGCATCAAGCTGCCAAAGTTCACATGTCCCATCCTAGCATGCCATAACTCTGTCTGTATCATAGCAGGAGTAAGAGTGGATGTCAAATACGCTAATTGATCAACTGAAAGAGCATCCAACTCATATAACCCATGACATAAAGTGCCTGTCAAGACCAAAGTCTGTGTTCTTTGTCTCTCACCATGCATCTGTCGTCATCAAATGTGACATTGCAATCCACAACGTGCCAAAGAAGAGATAGAGAGCAAATTCTTCTTTATGCCTGGCACAAATAAAGCATCCTGTAGGCGGAGAATAGAGCCATCAATGGCTATGAGTACAATCTCCCCAATACCTCGAACAGGGTATGATGCATTGTTGGCACACTGTATAGACTTTCCAACTGGAGTTGCACTAACAGAAGCAAATAAATCTTTGCGAGATGTAATATGCCTAGAAGCACCACTGTAAAAAAACCAAGTGCCTGAATCCTCAGTAGAGCTGAATGCTCGATCTACCCAAGAGGTGTCATAACTGCATGTGTAAAAACAATAGTCCCTGTTTGCAACACAGGACACGGACTCAGTAGCAGTGGAAGGAGCATCAGAAACAAACATTCCTGACTCCTTTTTCTTCTCTTTGGCAATGCGCTTTTTGCACTCAGTGATGTAGTGGACTGGCTTCTTGTAATAATGGCATTTGCCCCTTTTTGGCTTGAGTGCCTTCTTTTTTTTGTTTGCCTGTGATGTGCCAGAAGTCCCAGAACTCTGCGGAGCATTTTTCACTTGGCTGCCTTTGCCCTTTTTGTCTAGCCATAAAAGCCTGCTTAGAGCCTATAGCATCCACACCACTATTCCTCCGTGTTTGCTCCTTCTCTAGAAGCAAACTGATTAACTGAAGAAAAGTGATAGGCTGTGCGGCAATCCTCATGGTGAGGTTTAAGGCTGTATGAAAGGCCAACTACGAAGGAGGTAATGAGTTCAAAGTGGTAGATATCATCTGTGCATCTGAATAGTACTCATCAACATTCATGAGTTGCTCTCGCAAGTCCTGAATTTTGTTCAAGAGATTCTGAATAGAATCACATTCATCCATTTTTAATGTCTCTAACTGTTTCTTTAAGAAAGAGATGTGAGTCTCATTCTTGCCTCCAATCATTTGCTCTAAAGTTAGCCAAGCTTCTTGTGAAGAAGCTGCTGAACGAATGTGGGGGATGATTGATCGCCGAACTACCAATGTAATCAGCGACAAAGCCTGTGCATCTCGTGTATCCCATGCTTTTTGAGCTACTGTTCTTTGGGGAAGTGGCTGAAGTGGAGCAGACTGAGATGCCGGTTGTGCACGTCCTCCTAGAGGAGGAGTAGCTGGAGCCACAACTCTAGGTCTAGCTTCTTCTCCACTAACATAATCCCAAAGATTTTTGGCCACAAGTACATTCTTTATCATGAAGGACCAAAGTGAATAGTTATTTCCATCAAATCTGTCCTCCTTGGATACATAGGTGAAAACATCTCCTCCTTGATTTGCCATGATTTTTAATTACCAAATAAAGATGCAAAAGAGCAATGCCGAAGCAGGACTACACTGGAAATCTGAAAATTTCTAGAAATTGCAGGAAATAACTTTTTGCAATTAGTGTACAAAGGTGTACTCTGTCAAAACTGTCTGTTATGCACGTAGTCCAACGTGCAATCAGTGTTTAGCAATACTATACCAGCAAAATCTCCAAAATTTCTTGCCTTGGATTTGTCAAAACAGTCTTTCAGTGGACTGGAACTGCAATGCATATGCCAATGTTCCCAGAAAACATAAAAGCCCAAATTTTTTTTTATGAATGTGTCCAGAAATTGCATTCAATGTGTCCCAGATAGGTTTCCTGAATTTGTGTCTGCTGCGTAGGAACCCCCTCTTCTAGAAATTAATTCTGGTTTAAAAAATGAAAAAAAAAAAACCTTGAAATGATGAGCTGTCACTGACCACCCTTCTAACCTGACGTGTGGTGCTGACAGGTGGCTTTGGGGCCAGATGGTAGCCGTGGAAAAGGCGGATGCTTTCGCAGGCGATTTCAGACAAATGGACGGCTCGTGGCAATTTATGGGCGCAGCGACTGGCGTGTGGCAGAAAGGACGAGTTTGACGGGATGTCTGGTGGAGAGACATCAGGTAGGTGTCCGGCGGGTTGATTGGTGGCTGGGGGGGCACTACAGGTGACAGGTACGATGGCCAGAGGGTAGGCGGGGTAGTGGCGTTGGGCGAGGAGCTGCTGGAGACGGGCAACACTAGTGCTGGCGAGCAGGGAAAGGGCAGGAGCTGCTGCAGAGACTAAACAGAGCCAAGGTAGAGTTGGACTGAGCAAGAAGCTCGTGGAGGCTGAGCAGAGTTGGGCAGAACCTGAGTTGAGCAGAGCAGAGCAGAGCCAATGCTCTGATACCAAATGTGAGAGAGGATAGGATCGAAGCTCAGCACAAAAAACTAGTAGATAGTAGAGAGTGAAGCACGACACCCAATGCAATAGACTGAAAGAGTGCAAACTGGAAGTACAAGGTACAACCCTTAAACCTTAGGGTTGTAGGGGGTGTTCACACCCGAACACGGTAAGTGCCCATAAGTGTGTGCCATAAGCACATACGAAATAATACCATAAGTCTGGGGGAAAGAACCTCTTTTACCGAGAGTAAAAAGTGCATGAGTGTCCTACTGATCAACGACACTCCTATGTGAGCGTAGGCGTAAGTGAGGCGCGAGTGAAATACCCAACAAGTTGGTCATACCAACATTGCTATAGATTGGGTTTTGCATTCTACTTGCCATGCCTAGGTACATTGGGCCTCGCATGCCCTACGTAGGTGGCTACATACCATGTACATTTGGTCTGAGCATTTCCATGGCTGAAGTATTCCCAGCCATTGTTTGGAAAATTGATCCACCTCCAAAGTACCTTGGTTGACCCACATTAGCATGTATGCCTTGCTGTCCATAACCCATTGGATTCGCACTTCCAAGTTGGCCTTGCATTTGCATTAATTGCCCCATCGGCACCAATTGCTTTGCTCATTGGCTACATTCGGAACATCATGAGGCTGCATAGGCTCTTCTTTCAGTACATATTGCTAAGACACCTTCCTCTTCTTGCCTTTTCTGTCCTTTCATAAATTCAACAATCAAGTAAACATAGGATATTTTGCCAATTGGGCAAAGATATCAGCTGTTATTCTCCAACGATCCTTGAATTGGTCATCATATTCTTCATCTTCTTGCTAGTCACCAGCATTAAGAGGCATAGAAGAACCCACATATGGATACTATGCTAAAATTGTTTTTATCTTCCATCCAAAAGCTAATTCAAAGCATAAGACACAGTGGGAGGAGTACTTGTCTTTGATTGAGTTTGGGTTAGAACAATACAATGCATAGCTCCACTGGTAAGGCTCCACTTGAGGTTGTCGAAGGTGGCAAGAAAAGAGAAGCAAAAGAGGGCAATCAATTGCTATAGATGTCCTTTGCAATTTACAAAAGGCGATTATGTTTTGTTGGGTTTTGAAAAGGCAAGGTTGAAAAGATGAAATGCAGAGAGAGATTGTATCCAACATTGAATATGCGTTACTATGGGCCCTTTTAGGTGTTGGAGAAGATTAGTGATGTTGCATATAGGTTGAAATTGCCTCCACATTGACAGATACATAATGCCTTTCATATGAGCTTATTGAGGCCTTTTTATGGTGATGTGCTAGAGAATATATTAGTTGAAATTCAGCTTGAGGTTGAGGAGCTGGATGAGATTTTGGTACCTGAGTAGATTTTGGCATGTAAGAAAATAAAGATTAGAGCTAAAGTTTTTATAAGGTATTTGGTGAAGTTCATAGAATTATTTAGTAATGGATGTTGAATAGATGGAAGTGTGTGACTTGATAGACCATCCATAGTTGTTGTAGCTTTACCTTGATGCTTTATGTTGGAGCTGACCTTAGATTGGCGGGCTTAGTTAGGTTCAATAGAGCAAGGGTCCATACCATTGCTTGATGCCTAAGGGGGAGGTAGCAGTTCTACTTTTGAAGTGATGGACAGCTCTAGTGTATAGTGGATCTTGGATGTATTCAACATGCATCCAAGGTATTTTTGTTGACGGTATGTCTACCATGGGATCACTATTCAGTGTACTAGTCACTGCAATTGGTATGCATATGGATATCGTTTTTACCATGGCTCTGGGACTATACATTTGCATGACTTCTTAGTGGTATTCAGCTGGTTCTTATGTGGACAATGGTGTGTTATATGATGCCATTGATAGTTCAGCCATGGTTTATGCTCGGTCAATGCTTTACTATGGTTGTTTTGAAAATTTGTGACATTTTGGTAATGGAAGCATTCCATGAGGTTGTGGTAGTAGTTTTGGATTCTTTTTATGTATTATGTTTTGGTTATATCGACTAGAAACTTTCATCAAATGTTTGATAGTAGCATGGTTAAGCAATAGTAGCTGATGTTGTTATTCTATGATGCCTTATTGATCCTTGCAAAGTGCAATGTTTTTCATAGAAAATCTTATGTTACTATTCCTTAACAAACAAGTAGGCTGAAAGCACCACCAAGGTGCTATATAGGCTTTTGCTAAAGACATGCCATAGCTTCTTGATCACCTGAGATATCAAACTACATTTAAGGAAACAACCTCAGCAAGCCCTTTTCAGCTCACTTTTGGATTTGAGGCCATCTTGCTGTTTGAACTTGAGACTACAAAAGTCCTCGAATCTTCACATGTGACTCCTCTAATCTATCCTTCTCGCCTCACTCTTCCGGAAGAAACTAGAATGCAGTAGCCAAAGCATTGGCCATGGCTCAACAATATGTAGGAAGGCTTGGCATGATCCACATCTTCGTAAACCAACCTTCATAAATGATGATTTAGTTCTTTTCTACTCTAGCAAATCCTTGAAACATTGCAACAGGTTGACTTGTGCTTGGCAAGGTCCTTTCAAATGAGTGGATGAAACCAGCCTTCCTCCTCGGATAGGGTGGTAAATCCCTGATTACAACTTAATTACAGTAGCAAACAATAAATGCAAATCTGAAAATACAAATTTACCTATTGATCTTGGACAATACACACTCGATGGGCCCCAAATTTGGCGCCCCTTCTGGTATTTCTTTAGCTTTATTGAAGAAAAAGTTGATTTACAATGGGATTCTCCCAATTCCTTTTGGTATTTCAACTCCCCTTGCTGTCCAAAGTGACCAGAAAGTCTTCAATCTATTTTGTCCCTTGATTCGGGCACTTAATTGGCCTTTACCCACTTCATAGATGATAGAAATGCCCCAAATTCAATGGCTGGCTAGTCCTCCACCTAAATTCAACTGAAATTCACCTTCAGCCTTGTTAAATCCAAGTCTTGGAGCTTCCAATTTTTGGCACGCTTCCAAGGCTGCTGCTAAATCCTAATTTCTGTTGTAAATTAGGGTTTACAATGGAGAAATTTGCAATTTCTTAGCCTCCAAGGGTCCAAATACTGAGATCTTCGGAGCAACACTGTGAAATGGCTGGGAGATGAGAGGAAAAGTGCTGCTGCTCTGCCTCAACAGCCTTTAGATGCTGTCTCTTGCTGTTGATTGGTATTCTTTTGCCCCTGGCTGCCTCAGAAGGTCCTCCAATGGCTGCAAATCAGACCAACAGTCTCCCCTTCCTTTGTCTTGCAGACTGAATTTATAAAAATGCCTATTCCTAGTCTCTAAAGACGTTTTTCAATCTTCATGGGCATTTTTGACAATTAGCAGCCTTCCCAAATGGTTTTTCTAGCATTTTCCATAATTAAATATCAATTTTCAGCCTTTAAATATTGACAATTAATCTAATAATTATTTCGTTGCCCTGAAAAATAATATGACCAGCCAATAATTAAATTGGCTAGGCAACTTCCATTCCCGAGTGTCTATGTGCCATCTTTGACCATCAGATTGGCGTTAGGTACCATTAAACGCCACTATTTTGGAGCTTCCAATTTCTGGCACACTTTCCAAGGCTGCTGCTAAACCCTAATTTTTGCTGTAAAATAGGGTTTACAGCGGAGAAATTTGCAATTTCTTAGCCTCCAAGGGTCCAAATAGTGAAATCTTCAGAGCAAGGCTATGAAATGGTTGGGAGATGAGAGGAAAAGTGTTGCTGCCTTGCCTCAACAGCCTGTAGATGCTGTCTCTTGCTGTTGATTGGTCTTCTTTTGCCCCTGGCTGCCTCAAAAGGTCATCCAATGGCTGCAAATCAGACCAGTAGCTTCCTCTCCCTCTCTCTTGCAGGATGAATTTATAAAAATGTCTCTCCCCAGCCTCTAAAGACGTTTTTCAGTCTTGCATGGGCATTTTTAACAAGTGGCAGCCTTCCTAAATGGTTTTTCCAGCATTTTTCATAATTGAATATTAATTTTCAGCCTTTAAATATTAAAAATTAATCTAATAATTATTTCGGTGCCCTGAAAAATAATCTGACTAGCCAGTAATTAAATTGGCTAGGCAACTTCCATTCCCGAGTGTCTCTGTGCCATCTTTGACTATCAGATTGGAGTTAGGTACCATTAAACGCCACTTCTCTAGTGTCACCAACTAACACTTATGGCCAAATGGATGACCTAGGTCAAAAACTGGCACCAGATATCACCAAGTACCTATGTGGCATAACTTATAGCAACTTTTGCCTTTGACATCCCATCATTTCTTCCGGTCCCGGGCTTTTCATTTTACTTCAACCCCAGTTGCACCTCACATGTGCATCATTTACTTAATCATGTGATTAAAAATTAATCCACATGTTAAGTGAGGTTTCAAAAATACATATCCTCATGACAGTGGAAGTCCTGCCCCAATAAGTAATCCAATTGAACACCCTTACAAGTGATCTACTTTCTTTGGGCAGTAACTCCAGAGTTAAAAACTACTTTCTCCCATTTCCCCAACGATAACTTTCCCGATCTAGCCCAACTTCGATGGAGACAACCATTTGCCAACCTTGACATAGTCCCAAACTCCCCTAACCCACTGAAATTCCTTGACATTTCTCACATCCATTTCCCTTCTTTTCTCTAATACCTCTTAGATCTTGGATGTGGTAGAAGAACAAAGAAGATCAAACAGATCCTAGGGTAGCAAGAGAAGCGCCATTGATGTGAAATCCATTGATGATAAATCTCAGTCAAGAAGTAAGACCCCCTCTCTAGATCAAAGCGTGATCCAATGGCCCAATTCGATGGTGTGATCCGACAAGAATCCAATAGGCCAATGGGAGTGGAGAGGCCTCGAATGGATCACTCTAAAAAAGTCCAATTGGGAATAGGTGAGCCAAGCAGCCTTTGACCTAGTTGAGAGACAATAACAAGGAGCTATTGAAGGCACTGTAACCTGCCAAGAAAGAACAATAGGGACTAAGGACCATGAGATGGACATGCAAACGGTACGGGATGGTGGCTTGATGATGAAGGAAAGGGGCCAAGGGTTTAGGGAATTAAATGATTTAATGTCTTAGACTAAGGTTAAAACTGGGGCTGTGCAATGGCCAAAGTTTGGGCAGGGCTATATATTTTTCAATTTATTGAATTAATATTGGCTGAAAACTTAGTCTAGAGGCTGAGTTTTGCATGGGCAGATTTGCCACTTGCCATGCAACCATGTAGAGAGCCATGCAAGGCTGTGTGAAGCCATTCGGGGCAGATTTGAAGGTGAAGAGCTCAGTTTTGGGACAATTCACAGCAGCTGATGCACAATGTAGAGCAATTCACAATTGCAGGGCCTGAAATTTGGGTGGTTTGACAATGTGGCCACCACTCCACGATTGGCTATTATGGCACTCCTAATGCAGGTGCTTATCGTACCCTCTTTCCTGCCTTCAGAAAAGTTGGATGAGATGAACTACCCTCTATGGTTATGCAAAGTCAAGTGCATCCTCGACAATTTTGACCTATGGGATTTTGTGACACCCCCCAATTCCCCAACCTATCATGGATTCCCATGTTGGAGCAACTACAAACTTACTAGCCTCATGGGCTTAATGCCAAAGCCCACCATTTTCTCTTTTTAAGTTGTACAGATTCTGTGCTCATACATATAAGACGTATCTGCACAAGTGTGGAGGAGGTCTAGAAGAGATTGGCATCTCTTTACTAGGTCCAAACATTCGGGCATCACATCACCCTCGAGTTGAAGCTTCAACAAATCGCTATCACAAATTCCCCTATGATGAAGGGTCACATCAACAAGATGAAGAAGATTAGAGATGAGCTTGCATCCCTTGGTAAGATCGTGTCTTTGGAGGACCTTGCTGTGACACCTCTCTCACATCTCCTGTCACCAAATATGACATGTTCTACAACAATCTTCTCACCTCTTGTACGAGGGATACTATCATTTGGAAGGAGCTAGTCTTGATGGAGCAAGATGCGCATCCCCAAGAGAGAGATTCTAATTTATGGTAAAGCTAGAGCATAGAGGTGTTCCTTTGCAACATCATCTTTAGGTAGAGGACAAGCCGGAAGAAGAAGTCCAAGAAATTGGAGTCATCTTTACACTCTAACATTGATTCCAAGGGGAAGCACAAAGGCTATCCTAAGTGTCCACAATGTGGGAAGACCTCGCACCCCAAGGAGAAGTGCCAGAAGAAGTACCCTCACCTTCATTTGGGAGCATAGGAAGGAACTACATCAAACACTCTTACCTCTACTTCTCAATCTACACCTACTATTTCACATTAATCAATGTTTCTTCACATCCATGAGATGGAGGAGCCTTCTTCGACTACCTCATCCTCTAACAGGCTTTGGCCATCAACAGCAGTGCATCAAGTCATACAACTCCACGAGGAGGTTGGGTCCAAGGTATCCATTCATCTGAGGGTACAATCATTGTAGGTGACATTTCATCTATGCTTATTTATGGTGTTGGCACCTTGGCTTTATTGCCTAGCCATCCATCTTCGAGCCCCGTTTTGGAAGTCATACGTGTCCCAAACTTGGGCTTCCATCTTTGCATAGTTCATGGCCTTACAAGACTCGATACTCAGGTTGTTTTCACCACCATGCAGGCTGTATTTGTTGACAATGCCACTTCAAAAGCCATTCTCATGACGGGTTGGTAGGAGAGGGGACTATACAAGCTCCATTCTCCTTCCAAACTAAAGGACTCCCCGAGGCAAATGGGCTTCCAAAAAGCATTTCATATTGTGTCACGTGTCACAAATACATGAATTTTACACCTAATGCTTGGGGGGTGCTTAAGTTGGAAAGAAGTGTCGTGCACATGTGTGAGATTAAGTTGAATGCGAGTTGAGGTGACAAATAATTCTAGCCTAGGTAGTGGGGAACACTAGTAGAAGTTGTGGACAGTTGCCAATGGGGCACCTAGGACAGATCTCGCTCATGGAACCCCTTGGAAAATGACTTTTGGTGTCATACATGAAGGAAAGGCTTGTAGAATATTGCAATCCTTGAAGAATCTTCTCAGGATCTTGTGAATCCCCCTTTAAACACAAAGGGTTAGGGAATCCACAATCACATCTTCAATATTGTCCCCCCTATGAAAGGGATGGGGGATATGAAGAAACCACTAGAGGAGATGGTGGGGGATGGGATAGAACAATGGGATGGGTGGTGCACAAATGGGAACGGGTGTGGCAATCAAAGGACCTCCAACTTTAAGGATTGGTACTATAGTATCAGGTGACCAACTAGCAAGGAAGCCTTTGCAAATTACTATGTTGAATAAGGGTGCCTCTTACTATAGGCGCAATAGACCAAAACTAGATCAACCCTAGTTACTTGGGGCATTGGCTGGGCACAATAACACAATGACTACTAATGAGATGGTTGCCTAGCCAAAGGAGGCTAGCAGCATATAACATGAATGCACTTATGTGTGGACAATCAGAAATAAGGTGGACACCTAATTTTAAGTAAATTCACCTTCTGTTCCCTAAATGACTAATGCATCAGGAAATTAAGATCAGGATTGTGAACAGTTGAGAAATTGACATCCATCAAATTACCAATGTTTGATAAGCTCATCTCTGCGTATCTCAGATTATGAAAGTCTGATTTGTGCCAAGTGTAGACTACTATTAAAGCCAACTGTTTTGCAGGTACTTTAAGACATATGGCTGGCCTTCAACAGATTTGCTCACAGCACCTCCAGAAAGCGATTCTGACAAGGAACAGCTTATTGATACACTTCAGGTAGTTCAGCTGGCACTCAACAAAAGGTCAAGCCTCTAGCATTTTCTCCAAAAATTAATCTGCATGCAAGTTACAATATTCTTCTACATCTTCAACTGCTCTTTGCTTCTATAGAAACCTCTATTTTGCACATTAGATTGTGTGTGTGAACTTTTACGATTTTCTACTTTCCACAATCTAAAGTGAAGAAATTCTGTTAAATATAGACAGATTGTCTTTGCCATATTGTCATCTTCTGTGTTGGGTAACATTCAAAGCCGTAAGTGCATACATTTTGAACATAATTAAATCACTCATGGTTAGTGAATAGGTTGTGTCTGGAGTTTATGCTCACTTGTTATCCCAAAGCTCAGCTTTTGCATGACTGTGGGTGAAAAACACAAATTTGCAGCTTTTCTGGAAGCCTATATTCAATTTGTAGTTTGGATGTTGTTATTCAGGACTGGAAAACAGAGAAATACAAGGAGATCATCTCATCTGGAACAGTAAGTTTTTCTGCACGTACATTATTTCTGTATTATATCAAATACATCAGTCTCCAGATCTTCATTTTTCCATCTGCTTTGCAACAGGTAAAGCCAAGACCAGGCGTTTTGCAATTGATGGATGAGGCTCAAGCAAAGGTATCAGAGTTTTAAAAATATTGCACATTATCAGTGGCTGTATGTCTTTACATGTGATGTGGCAGGGATTGAAGCTTGCAATTTGTTCCGCTGCAACAAAAAGCTCTGTTGTATTTTGTCTCACCAACTTACTTGGGAAGGTATATTCAGACATCCATTTACATACATGTATTTGTGAACAGACTAGGCTTTCTTTGTTTTGTGCACCCACAAACATGGATGACTGATGTGTTTATGAAAGAAATGAATGATTTTTGTACCCAAGTGTCTAGTAGGCCACAAGGTAGTCAAAAGGTAATACATCAATGCATACTAAGTTTATGTAGGGTCTGTCAATCTTAGCCTAACTTTGTGATGATGCCCTCATTGGCTTTGGATATGATTGTTCAAAGCTTCATCTGCTGCATGGAAGCTAAGATTTGAAGTGTGAGGGAAGTTGAATTCTAGAATCTCCCTCATCCTATCTGTGATTAATCTCTGTTTTGCTTTAGCACCACGATTTGGCCCAACGTCTCAAGGTGCCAAGGTCTTTTGGGTGAACAAGTCAATTATGCACATCTTTGCATCTATGCATCTCCACGAAGAAGATTATCTACATCCTTTTGTAGTGTAGGATAGAATGCAAAACAAATCGTTAGTGAAATGTCCTCCTAGGACCCAAGCTGCACATGTGACATGACCCAAGCCATACCCATGACATAGAACATCAAGGGAATGGAATATCAGACTCACCTCCTAGACATAGAGCAGAATGGGCTCACTCCCGAGCCGGGGAGCGAGAAGCATACCAGGCCACAGCCATGTCCCAAGAGCTGGCATCCCATACCACCAGCCCACACTGTCCTAGTGTACAGATGTGTCTGCCTAAGGGCCTAAGTCCAAGAGTGGTGAGCACACAGTGATGTGCTCAAATGGGCCTTGAGTGCTAACTGCCCTAACCCTAAAGTGCCCCAGTGTATTTGCACTAGGTCACTTTATGATCACTACAACCAATGCTGCTAGTGCCCAGCTGGATGCAGATGTAACAGTTAGTAGTCCTAGAAAGCATCAGTGCTTATCCGAGTTTCATTAGCACATTGTGTCCAATTGCAGGATTCACAATGAGCTGAAGCAAGAAATTCATGGAGAGGAAAATATGATGCAACCCTTTTTATGCCTTCGCAATGGACATCAGAAAGATTCAAGACATTGAAATGTGCCCAAATAACAACAAATGCAAAACCAACCTGGAGCTTTTACAAAGGAATGGAGAGCTGTTTTGATATTCTCTGAAATTCAAATGGTTGTAAGATTTGACATGGAGTTAACACACAATCAGTGTTATGCTATATAAACAGATTCAGTACCAAGGGGACTAAAGTTTGTTGTTTCCAAACATGATTTGTATGGTCTAATAATCTCAAAATTGAAGCTCTCTGAAGGGAGTTGTGAATACTGGTATAATGCCACTTTTGAGCCCTTTTCTAATCTGGAAGGGCAATTTGTAGCTCTTATGGTTGCAATATTTAAGCTCTTTCATGCAAATATGTGTGAAAGGTGTGCATCCATGTCTGCTGGGCACACAATGGAGCCATTCTGTAAAAGCTGCAGGAAATATGTCTGATATTGGTCATCTTCCTTCCATGCTGTTGTGCAGGGGTCATGCCAGTCTTCTCCACATCTTATCTCACAAAAGTCTATCCTGATCACTTGCTTCAGCCTGGATGGCTGAGTCGCATACGAGGACAATCAAGGCTGTAGTGAAACAGTGGAAGTGTGTCTATCCTCATTCTATGAAGGTTCATCCAAGTGCACATCTGAGCCAACTTTTGCTGCTAGCTTTTGGAGGATGTTTGAGTGCTTGAGGAGGTGTCACCAAGCTAGTGGGCACAATTCAAAAGTCCTCTCAGCATCTGATCTCACAATGTCCATCTTGATCACGTGGTTCATCTCTGGATGGCTGGATAGCAAGTGAGAACAGTGGAGGCTGTAGTTAAAGGTGGAAGTGTGTATCCTCATCCCATGAAGGCTTATCCAAAGTGCACATTTGTGCCACAAGTATCTCCTTTCACTACAGACTGTTTGGAGGATGTGAATGTGAGATTAGGGCATCTTTGCTATGGGAGCTCCCATAGTCTTTGAAGACATGTCACTGCTTGCAAGAGGTCTTTGTAACCGAAGGTGTAGCACTGATGGTTTTCCTTCTGACCAGTTTTGTTTTCATCATGATCAATGGTCTCTCTTTAGGTTGCATCCATCATAGAAAAATCTTCATTCCTTACTCCTTGATTCTGGAATCCATGCATGATGCATTTCTACTTCCATTGCCCACAAGATTTACTGAGCTTATTCAACAGTTTCAGTTGAAATCTTATCAGTAGGCTAAATTGAAAACTTTGACTGAAAATTTGCAAGACAATTCTTGCCAGTCTCAAATTCTTTTGGGGTTTGCATGCATCTCCCGTTAAGCTAAAAATGCATTAGCCTAACTTAAACAGCCCCAAAACACACTTAATTAATGAATAAACCTTATTATTTAAAAAAAACACGTGATCCTAGAGAGTTAGTGTCCCACATGCAACCTTAATTTGGGTGCCCCAAACTTTCTGTGAATACGCATGCTGTCCACCACTGTCTCTCAATCTCATTTTTGCAGGTTTTAAGAGCTGTATCTCTGCTGCCCACACCCCACTCGTGGAGGACATCATGATTAGACCTTCCCCTTGCTATATGCTATCATGTGGTGCTTGATTCCAGCCTTCGTCTCCACCTGTGAAGTATCGCCTGCATCTAGGAGCTGTCACTTACTATTTGAAGCTTGCGTTTGTTTGACATCATTAGTTCGACCTGCCGCCATTAGTCTAACACTGTTGCCATCATCCAAAATTTGCATTTGCTGAGTTTCTCTCTTCTCCAATTGTTGCATACACTTCTTGCATAGTTGTCTACTGTTTCTAGTTGTTGCCCATTTTTTTCTCCTCAAGTACTTGCGTTTTTGGTTTTTCTCTCTCCTCACTGCTTGTCTATATCAAATCTAGCCTCTCTGGTTGTGTTTGCCATTGTTTGATACACGGAGGTTGTCTTGCTGTATTTTGAGATTAGTTTCGGAGTTCGACACGCTCTCCAGCTCATAACCTCTGCCTTGATCCTAGAGATACCAGAGTTTGAGGTTCAAGATTCCATGCATAGTGTGTTTGTTGCATGAGTACTGTATATTCAATAGTCATTCACACTATTATTCATTGTGTTCACTGTCTTTTAGTTACCCTAACCCTGATTTGTTCTGTGTTTATCAGTTTGTGCTTTGTTGTACGATTGGTTTTGTGTTTTATGCATTTAGAGCATTTCTTCACATGGTATTAGAGCCAAGTTTTTTTTGAGATACCTAGGACTTTGATTGGAAAGCTCATCCGCAGAAGCGAGAACAACAAAAGGGTTAGATGACTTCGAATACTTCCACATTGCTTCAGTCTCCACAACTAAACATGTCTAGAAACAATCAGTTTAGTTGTCTCCATGGTAATCTGAAGTCTCTCCAGCCATACTAGATCTAGCAAAGGCAAGCTAGGATGTTTCTAGACATGTTTCTAGGCATTGGCACCGGCTCCCTCTCTCCACAAAACCTGGAGCCGGGTATATAAAGAAGAAAAATATACCAAAATAGGGGCAAGTTGGCTAGTATAAAATGCCCCAAATAAGCATCATAATAACCATAATAAAATGCATAAATAACCTAGCCATGCTCGGCATAGACTCACATATGAGTTGTCTAGAGTGCTAATATCAAGAGCTGTATCTCTACCACCCACACCCCGTTCGTGAAGGACATCGTGGTCAGACCTTCCCCTTGCTATATGCTATCATTTGGTGCCTAATCCCAACCTTCGTCTCCACCCATGAGCTGTCACTTGCAGCCCTAAGCTGTCGTTTGCAGTTGTGAGATGTTGCTTGCATCTAGGACTGTCACCTAGTATCCTAGAGTTGTTGCCTACTGTTTGAAGCTCCCATTTTCTTCTGATATTATCAGCTGGACCTGTCGCCATTAGTTTGCCATTGTTGCCATAATCTAAAATCTATGTTTGCTTAGTTTCTCTCTCCTCCAGCTGTCGGCTACACTTCCCATACAATTGTGTGTTGTTTCTAGCAGTTGTCCAAATTCCCTCTCTCCTCAGGTACTTGCATTTTTTATTTTTCTCTCTTCTCACTACTTGTCTATATTAGATCGAGCCTCTCTGGCTGTGTTTGCTATTGTTTGACACACAGAGGCTGCCTTGCTATGTTTTGGGATCCATTTCAGAGTTTGACACGCTCTCCAGCTCATAACCTTTGCCTTGATCCCAAAGATACTAGAGTTCGAGGTTCAAGATTCACTGCATAGTGTGTTTGCTACATGAGTACTGCATATTCAGTCGTCATTCCCTTCATTATTCATTGTGTTCACTGTCTTTGAGTTACCCTAACCCTAATTGTGTTTTGTGTTTATCAATTTGTGCTTTGTCATACGATTGGTTTGGTGTTTTCTATGTTTAGAGCATTTCTGCACATCTCCTTACATCTCCTTCCGAAGAGAACATGGTTAGACATTAGCATGCAGAGGGTTGAATGGTTAATGCTGCGAAATCCTCCCTTATCAACTACATTGAATTGAATTTGCAGTCCTTGGGATAATAGGGCACAATAATACTCCATGGCAATGTCACTAGGCATCTAGGGTATCCCTTGGGTTTATATTTAGCCAAAACACTTGCTAAAATGGATTTCACATATTGGAGACTAAGTTTGTTTATTTTGGAAATCTCAGGCGTGGCCATTTCGTATTCATCTCAAAGTGCCACAGACTATCATTCTATCCATGCTTGCTTATTTTTTTGCTTGAACTACCACTACCTTGAATGATCTTTCCAGGCACATCCGTTTCATGTTATGAAAAAAGGACTCCTTGCATGCATGTATTTCTTGAAGCCATGTTTGCATCTTGAAAAACATGGGTGGTGGGGCTATTTTGGATTTTGAGACTCAAATGGTGGATCTTCATTGGCCACTTTTTACAGTATATACTAATCATCACCTGTGGTTCTTTATTGTCTATTTTTTCTAGAGGACCTGCAACTTGTGCATGGTAATACAAGCATTCATGGCTTGTGGTGGCACATTCATTTCTCAACATCTTCCTCTTTTCTGGTGACTCACTTGGTATGCTCATGGAAGTTAGTTCTTTAGAAGGTGCATCGGTATTTAACAAAGGATCACTTGGCTGCAAACTCCTTTCATAAGGAATTACATTTGGGCTTGCTCTATTGCTGATGCTAGTTTGGTGCACTGCAATGTATTGATGTCTTTCCCCATAGCTAGGAGGCTTTTTCGCATCCCTTGCAGATATCCTGACTTATGGGGCCAAATTTTGATAGTATTGTAGTATAGGCAGCCCTTTCCCGCCCTTGATTCTGATCGTCCTTGGCAGGATTGACTGTGATGGAAGGTTGGCTAAACAAGACTTTGTTCAAAAGTAAGGTCGAGTGTTGATTGGTGGACTTCCCCTTGCCTCGGCTCTTTCGAAGTGCTAGATCTCAATGACAATTTTTTTTTTTTGCATTTCCAGTGTGGAATACTCTCCTCACAGATTTATTTCCTGCCCTTTAGCTAGAAAAATATGGACCCTTTTTTTTTACATTTAGAGAGTTGTGATACTACGACGGATCTTCTGTAAACAGATTTAAGTACATAGAAGACTAATTGGATTGTAGAAGGAAAAAGTTTAAGCAACCAAATATCATTTAGAGAACTTATAAATGGAATGCTAAACTTGCACAAAGCTGCATTAGGAAGGCGTAGGAGAGCTGATGGTGATCCACATAAAACACCTCTTGTTTTTGATGAAGAAGATCAAGTTTATCTTAGGGTGCTTGAGCAGTCTAAAACATCAAAATGGGACAATGTGCAAAATTATCACTTACGTATTGTGGTGCATTCATAAAATTTAAGAAAATAGGATAGATGGCTTACAAGCTCCACTTGTTGCCTGCCATAAGTAAGATCCATCCAATGTTCCATGTAAGTTAAAAAGGAACTAGTTCATATAGATAATCTCATCTTAGGGAGTTAGATAGTGGAACTCTTTGATAAACAATCGCTTCCATACGAATCCGAAAGAATTTTAGTGGTTTGTTGTAGACAAACAAGTAATATTTACCAAGAATACTTGGTAAAGTGGAATGATTATTCTAGATAGAATTCAACGTGGGAGTGTGTAAGCACCATTCCAAAATGGTTTTCCAATTTAGGATTAGACCTTTGGAGTTTTGTTTCGATGATGCAAACCGATTATCCTCCCAATATTGGCACGACCCATTTTGTGATTAGTTTAATAATCCTTAGTAACTCTCATGCATGGCTGCCACATTATCGAGTTACTTGGCTTTGGCCCCCATTCACATATGTGGAATGGTGTAAGTAGTGCATGGCTCTCGAAACTATATGTCTGTGCACTCTCTGTCAACTACACCCAATGTTGCAAAACCTAGTGCTAGTCTAGCTGGAGTAGTTTCTCGGATGGAGGATTGTGGCCCTTTATATATGTATATACACACACATACACATACATAGATTGATCTACCATCTCTATAGGTTCTAGTAAAAAGTAAAATTGTGCTGTGACTTACTCACTTGAGGGTATATATGGCGTTGAAACTCCCTAATCTTGGTTTGTCAAGCTTCATTGAAATATCTCTAGACTTGCAAAATGTCTACAAGGCATTTGTGTGCTATGGTAGACCCTTGAGTGAGCTTGAGATGAGTACAATATTGTTTGCATCAGTAGCATGTGTATTGATCTAGCAGTCCAATATCGTGCAACCTCCTCATGAGTTTGACATATGATATGGTGTCAAAAGCTTTTTGAAAATCTACAAAGCAACAATAAATCCTCTTTCCATGTACACTTCCCTTTTTTATGTGATATGTAATATGTGGACTGTTTTGCTTGAAAATATTGTTAAGTTATTTTGGGTTGTGGCCTTCAAAACTGATAACAATGTAAAGTTGTGCAATGCGAATAATGGATCTTGGATTCTTGTGTTAAAAGTTAAGATTGTTTAGTGACTCTAGTCTCTAGTATGCTTACTATGTGTAGCCTTTTCCTACACTTTGACTTTGATTTCCCTTGGCACAGTTGGGATCTTGCTAGCCGTCTTAGTCTTGACAAGGCTTCAACTCACCAGGTGTATCACCTCTTGATTAAGGACAATCATTGGATGGCTACTAAAGCCAATGTGATTTGGGACATGCATACGAAAACAGACAAGAGGGGAGAGAGGTGAAGAAACCAAGAGTACACACAAAAAAGCAATGGATACTTGAGTATACAGAGAGATAGGGCTGAAATCTTCTTCTTCTTTCTTCTTCTTCCTTCACACAAAAGACCTAAGTCTGCAACATGATAAAACATAACCAAGGGTGGACTATGTGGGCATAGTCTAATTGTAGAATTGCTGGCGTATCCTCATGTCAGTTACCTAATCTGCCTGTGAGTAATATCCCGTCACATCACCAAGGCACGTAGTGGATGCCAGCTCATGTAGAGCTCGGCATCTCAACACTCCCCCTCGAGCTTAGCATGAGCTCGTGAACTCCAAGCATAGTCCTAAAGCGTTAAAGTTTCTCAGCTTCCAAGGCCTTGGTGAAAATGTCATCAACTTGATTCTTTGTGCTAATGTAGACCAAGTTAATATCACCTACTGAAACCCATTCCTGAATAAATAGTAATGGATCTCTATTTTTTTCAGTCCACACATGATACATTGGGTTCCTGGCCAATTAAATGTTCCTAAGGTTATCACAATAGATGATAACCTTCTTGTCCACTTGCATCTCCAAATCACCAAGTAGCTTGTGAAACCAAGCTATCTCACATGCTATAATTGCAACACCTCTGTACTCTACCTTTGTACTGGACAAGGTAACTATCGGTTGTTTCTTGTTGCACTAAGTAACAGTATCACTCCCACAATGTGCATTGCACTGCATCCAAATGTGGCTTTCATGAAAGCTACATAAATTGGCTCTCCAAACCAACTGTGTGGTTTAGGTCTGGCCTAGTGATCATCAAATAGATAAGGCTGCCCACAATCTTCCAATACATAGTGACATCCTCAATGAAGTTACCATTGTGTGTACTAAGCTTAGCATTAACATCCAAAGATATAGAAACAGGCTTGCAATCAGCCATACCACAATTCTTTAACATATCCAATGCATATTGTCTTTGTGACAACCATATACCCTTAGGAGTCTTGATTATCTCTATGCCAAGAAAATAACGTAGCTCTCCCAAATCTTTCATCTCAAATTCAGTCTTGAGGAGACCCTTTACATGGTCAATCTCTTTCTCACTATCACCCACAATGATCAAATCATCCATATATATAGTAATAATCACAATACTTAAATCACTCTCATAGACATAGAGTGAGTGATTAGCCTGTGCTTTACAAAATCCAATACTGACAAGGTATTTTGCAATCCTGTCATGCCATGCCCCGGGTGCTTGCTTCAGCCCATACAAGGCCTTATGAAGCTTGCATACATAATCTGGATGATTCTCATTTACATAACTAAGTGGTTGCTCTATATAAACTTCCTCTTATAACTCCCCCTGCAAGAAGGTATTCTTAATATCCATTTGATGCATGATCCAACCTTTTGATGTAGCCACTCGAGTAATAGTCTCCTCGTAATCAATACAATGAGCCTTTGGCAACCAGTTGTGGCTTATAGCGCTCAATAGATCCATCTAACTTATGCTTTGACTTTGTAAACCCATTTGCAGCCAATAGCTTTCTTGCCTTCAGGTAAAGGTATCAACTCCCATGTGTCATTATTCAGAAGTGTAGCCATTTCTTTATCCATAGTGCGATCCCAATACTCATTACCCACTACATCCTTAAAATAAGTGGGTTCCATATCTTGCACAACCTTAGCCATGTATGCATAGTGATGAGTTACATAGCTATCATATATCAATCGCAGTGTTGGCTTTTTTATTCTACTTGACTTGTATGGACCTAAATCACTATCAACTACTTTAGCATCCTCTTGTGCCTTCTGCACACCAAGTGTTTTAATAGACGGAATCCCAAACTTCTCATCCAAGCTTTGCTCAAAGCCAACTGAATCATCATCAATATGAGAGAAATTTGATGATACACCTGTCATAATAGGCGAGCCCCCAACTTTCTCTTTATTTTTTTTTGACATCTGTGATGTACTCGGTGGAGTAACCAGTGACCTCAGCATGCCAGTCCAAATTCTATCAACAGAACCATGACTAGGACTCTTGTAGTGTACTCAATGTCTGTGACTATTAACCTTTTTTTTACACAACCACACTCTCATGCTCATCAATCCCAATTGTATTTCACACAATATTATACCAGCTACTCATCTCATAAAAAATAACATCCTTGCTAACTCTCAACTCACATGTAACAGGGTTGTAACATCTACATCCCTTCTACTCAAGAGAATATTCCACAAATATATATATTTCTACTTTGGGATCCAATTTATTGCGCAACTCATCAGGAATATGCACATAAGCAATATATCCAAATACTTTTAGATGGGACAGATTTGGCTTTCTACTGTAAACTTCTCTTCGGGTATCATACCATGTAAAGTAGCAATGGATATCTTGTTTATAATTTATACAGCAATAGCAAACGCTTCAGCTCAATAGTTATTTTTAACATTAGTGCATGAGCTACCTTTGCAGTATGTCCATTTGGAGAGATATTCTTTCCCTCCATCTGACCTTAGACATTCAATATGAAACTGTGTCTCCTTCTAAACCAAAGCCTTAAAGCTTTTAAAGTGAGTAAACACCTCACTTTTCTCACGCATAAAATAAACCCATACTTTGCAAGTATAATCATCAATGAAGGAAACATAATACTTGCAACTAAAAATTGCAATCTTGTAGGATCCCACACATCATAATGTACCAATTTAAGTGGTTTCTCACATACATGTTTTTCATGTGAAAATGTATGCCTTGCTTGCTTTTCAAATTGATATGCTTCATATACTTTATGCATCCCATCAACCCTAAACTTGGGCAAGCCATCCACAATTAGTTTTGATTGTACGTCTTTAAACCATTGCACATTCACATGACTAATTCTCTTATGCCAAATTTCAATATTAGTCACTATATC
Source organism: Lygodium microphyllum (assembly GCF_053477565.2). Taxonomy (NCBI): domain Eukaryota; kingdom Viridiplantae; phylum Streptophyta; class Polypodiopsida; order Schizaeales; family Lygodiaceae; genus Lygodium; species Lygodium microphyllum. The sequence continues at coordinate 33,921,560 of NC_141163.1, read as the reverse complement.
TAAACCTTGTGCAAACATGGCAATATCCATTTTAGGCAGACTTACATTAAGAGTAACCAATCTACTAGCACGTTTCCCTTTTACAATCAACTTACAATCATTTTTTAGATCTTCTACATGATAACAATCAGATGTGAACCGAACTTGCAATCCCTGTTCTATCATCTGACCAATAGAAACCAAGTTTTTTTGTAATATTTGGTACATGCAACACATCAACTAAGTACTTAGTTTTGCCATCCTGCATACTCAAAGGAATATTTCCAACATAAGTAATGGGGTGAGCTGTATTATCCCCTGTCTCCACATAGCCCAAAGATTTTGGATTGCACATCTCTCTAAGCCACTCTCCATGAGAAGTCATGTGGTTAGCACCTGAATCTATATACCATATATAATTCTTTGATAAACCATCAATAGTTACAGTATTCCTAAAGTGCTGCGTAACAAACAATTGTTCACTTGTGTCATCATTGTTTTTGTTGCCGGATGTATTATTGCCCTATTGCTTTTTTCCATTTCTAATTTCAGCCTTCTTTTTTAAGTAATGCTTAGAAAAGTGGCCTTTTTGACCACAATGCCAAAACTTCTTGCTATCACCAGAATTCTGTTGCCTATTAGAATCTGCAACTTGCCCTCTTTGACTCCCCCTTCCTCGGGACTATTCTCTTATATTTTACTATGTGTCATAACCTTGATCACGACCAAGGCCTTGGCTCTGCCATGATCTCTACCTGTGCTAGTAGAATAAAACACCTGTTTAGAATTATTCTTGCTTTAAAGAATAAGAGGAATCCAAACCAAGGTTCTTCTTCTCAAGTATCAGCATAGAAATCAAGTCTGCAAATTCAGGGATCTCATCCCTTTCATAGATGACCTGAAGCTCTTGTATTCATCTCCAAGTCCATCTAAGCATGCATGCACGTCATCATCATTAACTATCACACTAATAGATCCAAGAGCTTTCACAATACTCTTGATCTTCAAGGCATAATCATTATTGGACAGGATATTGGACAGGTTCTCTCTTTTTACTTGATTCAGCTTTGACTGGAGTTGCAACTTTTTGGCCTTTGTGTTTACTTCGAATATCTTGCTAGATTCTTCCATGCAATAGCAAGAACAATCTTTATTTTTGCAAGTGAGGACTCTATTGTCACAAGAAGGGTGTTCTTTAAGGTTACCTTTCTTTAGAAAAGACAAAATTTTTCTAGTGCCTTTTGAGAACATAGCCATGAAAAAAATATCATCACATTGTGATTTCGATACTCTTTCAAGCCATCCCAAGCAATGTACATGGCATCCCAATCCATAGCACGAGGATTTTTCTCACCATTGTAGGATAAAAACATCAACATATTTAATGTCTCCAAAGTTAAGTGATTTCTCTCAAGAGACTTAATTCTATTCATTTGAGAAAACCCCCTCTCACAATCCACAACACTTGTAACAATCACTAGGCAAGCTTGCCAAATTTTCTTCTTTTCTCCATACAATTTCTCCCAATGCTCATCAATTCCACATATTGCCCATGCCTCGTGCATACTCATGCCTGGACAAATCCTTTTTAATCGGATCATGAAATCCTCATACTGTAAGTTACATGCATTTACATCAACCAAGTCCCCAAAATTTTCCAACAAAATAGGCATCCAAATCCTTTCCATTGCAAACATTGCCTTGTACTCGAATAGGATAGTCTTTTGGACTAAATAATTTTGTTGCTTCAAAGAGTTTTATGCCTTTGAATTGTAGACACAAGGATGATATAAATTTTCCAATGAATTGTCTACCCATAGATATGCAACTCTCCCAAGAGTTTAGATTGCCACTTGCATCCTTATCTCCCAATAAATGATTGTGAAGAGCATGCACTTCTTGTCCATATGCATCACATGTATAGCGGAGATATCCATCATTGGCTTTTTCAACAAAGGATGTGAATTGTTGTGCTCCAATGCCAAATACATCTCCAAGAAACCTTGTCTCCAGTATCTCCATTGTCACTACAAGCTCAATGCCAATGGAAGTAACATCAACATTCTTGCTTTGGAATTTTAGATTAAGCATGTTTAAACAATGAAATACATCTGCAACAATGTGTAGAAAGAATTGTATCTTGAAAGATGTAAGAAAGTCATATAACTTGTGACTTTCTAACTTCAAAAGATGCAAAAAGGCAAGCATAAGTTTTACAAATCTTAGTGCAACATCACCTCGTGAGAGCGAACGAATATCATGCATTCTCAAAACCTCTTGCACAGGCAACTCAAAGGCATTGGCAAGCTCTTTTAGCTCCTTATGGCATTTATAAGAGCTTCTAACCCACTTGTATGAATTTTTAATAATCTTTTCCAAAAGTTAAAAAATAGGAAATGGCTTCAATGCATCCTTGGCGGCTAGTGCCTCTCTATGTGCAATGCAATGCACACCTACCAAATGGGGAACTTCCCTCGTAAACTGAGTCACAAGGCCATTTTGAGAACCAATCATTACAATACATCCATCACTTGCAAATCCAATCAGTTTCACCTTAGGCAACTCAAGCTCCATGAGATATGCTGTAAGACTTGCATACAATGCATCTGCAAAACCATTTACTATCTCTAGCAGTCTCATAAATTGACTGCAAATGGGCCTATTCCCTTATCTGTGAGATGTGTGATGCATACAATCATCCTATGATCACATGATATATCTATGCTTTCATCAACCATTATTGAAAAGTGTGGACTTTCCTTTATTTCTACATTGATCTTATCGTAATACACATTATGATGAGCTGTGAGAAAAAGCCTTGTCACATATGAAGATGTGTATGATACGACCCACCTTTTTTTCTTCTTTGCTATCATGCCAAACTTGCACATGCTTTTCAAGGGGCAATCTAGTCCTTTTTTGCTTTTCAAACCACATTTTCTTTGCCCTTTTATGTCTTTGGATTGTTGATGATCCTCTAGACCAGGTCTTTGTACATTCTTGCTACCAATTGTGCCAAAAGGATTTTGCATTTTGAAGTGTGTACACCAGAGACAATGTACCCTCAGTTGACCTTCACTATCGTAAGATGAATACCTCCATTCATAGTAGACCTTCCAATGCTCCTTATATGTCCTAATACCCTTCTGCTTTTTGGGGGGTTTCTCATTAGTTCTTTGCCCATGGGTAGTATATTGGGCTTGAATCTCATGAAGATTTTTTAATTCATCCTCAAGAGGGGGAGAAGCTAGCGCCTCATGATGTAGAGGCAATCCATTACCTCCATCATCAATCACACTTTGCAAGGGCATATTTAGATCCAAGCTTTCTGACATATTAGCAGTAGATGCATCAATGCATATCATATCATCATTGCAAGTATTTTGTAAAGAGGTTGCATTCCATACATCACTACTTCCTGTAGCATTTAGAATAACCTCACACATAGCATTGCGCAGCATTTCCAAGTGCACATCTGCATCTATAGTGTAGTCCCATTCACCGTGCATAGCATTCCTTGAACTATTGGCGTTTGTATTGTATATTTCGGTATGCATTACCACTACTGGAGTATATGCATCAATGTTGCAAGCTTCGCCATGTATACCTATAGCATGAGAAGCATGAGAAGCCATATGACTTGAGGATGATTCTATCATATCATTTTGACTAGCATGAGAAGTAATTGGATTCAATGATGATCCCACCATGTCCCTTTGTGCATTTCTCTTTCGAGAGAATGCACTAGACATACTCAATTGCAAAGTATCTCTTTTTGGGTGACCAAGACCCATAATCTGTAGAAAAACATACAACTTGTATACTATTGTTAATCAATATATAAAAATGCATAATGGTATAACAAAATATAAAAAATAAAATGCATAAACATAGAAAAATAACTCAAAGAGAGACTCAATATAGGTATCTACCTCAATCAATGAAGTTGCAACTTGAAGTGTGGTTGCTAAAGCTTGCAAAAGATGTTTGACACTTCAAGTTTGTAGAGCTCCTTCTTCAATCTCGACTCTTAAATCTTTTCCTTTCTTGAACTTCAGAGATCTATACATACAAAGAAAAATCCTTATAATGGTAATCAATTTTCCTCTCAATCTTTCATTGAGAATGCATGTAGCATTATGAATTCAATAATCATAAACCCACTTGACTTTAGAGTCTTATTGCATTATAAAATAGAAAAGGCATACCAAATGAGAGTGCCTCAATCAATCTAAAACTCAAAGCTTGATATGGCAATCTCAAGTTGTGTGTAGTTATTGCTCACTGCAATTCAAAAAACACATTGTCAGCCATAGCAAAGATATCATTGCAACATTTGATGTACGTATCTTTTGATCTGTGAACCAATCCTACTTGGGGCTCATTGGAAGTTTAGCTAAATTGATCGCTACAGTGTGCATTATAGAAATTAAAACAACCCATAATTCCAATGGCCATAGGTAGCATAATAGTTGAATCTCATCTGTATAATGGCTGAACTGCCTTATAAATGTTAACATCATATCCTTAATTAATGGGGTTAGGTCAAGTGGCTAATAAATGGCTGAAGCAAAATTTGGGATAACGATGGTAGCTGCTCTAAGCGCCCCTCCTCTGGTTATGACATGATTCGCAAATCGGCTTGCAGTATCCACCTCTTGAGTCTTAGCACTTGCCCCGATTCCCTGCACCATCTATGATGCCTGGCGGTTGGCACCCCAACTCCAGCCTCTCGCACTTCAATCCAGTAAATTGTAATGCTCGCCATTGATCCTGTCGCGGCGGACAAGCGACAACACAAGCATTGCAGCTGATCGTACCGTGTAGGTGATAGGCAAACTTGATACTTAGAGACTCAGATGTTAATGACCAAGCACTCTGTAATTTCATGTATGATGAACATGGCCTGGGTACAATTGCTGTGTCTTATTATTGGCTCATTGTCTGTATGTAGCTTACTGGTGGCAGCTGACTCTTCTAATGCAGTGGTGCCAACATTCGACACATATCTAGTGCACGTGCCGGTGCGTGGCATGCCGGCCTTGTTTAAATCGTGGAAATATTGGCACAAGCAGCTTCTGACTCGCCAGTGCTCACCATGCTAGATTGCACCTCAAGGCTCACACTTGGCGTTGCTGCTACATTGGCTAAGCCGCTAATGGCCACTGTCACGCCCTAGGACCTGCAGGTTGCAAAGTTGCAAACTTATTGTAGAATTGTGCAGTGTGCAATGTGATCTCTGGGCCTCTGGTTCTTACTATACACAGTACATGTAGGATTCTATTTGTAGTTGCTCACGAGTCATTGCAGCTCAATGGAACACTCGCGAGCAACACCTGATAAGCAAGACTATTATTATTTGACTGAGCCATGATGTATCTGCCATGATATGAGAAATGCATTTTCTTTCCACCAATGATTCACGAATACATAATGGGCCATAGTTGATAACTTATAAGCTTACTTGAGATTGGAGTCCAAGTGCATACCTTTGAAGTTTTGGCTGTGTAGTTAGTGACTAGCGAGTCCAAGTTAAAGCTCGGGAGTCGGATTGTGGAGTCTGGACATAGTTGTAGCGTGCACTATATACTGGGAACTTGAAAGCAAGCACAAGTAACAATATTGTTGAACAAACACAAATCCCTAAAAGTCGACTTTCCAAGACGTTTCGTTTTCTTTATTTTCCTTTCTTTTAGTCAATCTCGATTATAGTTCGCCAATCACTAATCCACTATTAACTAATAAGAACTAGTTATAAAGATTTAAGTTATAACTTACTTATCATAAATGATTTTTATATATTTTATATATTATAATTTTATTTTAATTAATATTATTTATTAATTTTTTTAAAAAATTGATGCCTTTCGTAAGAAATGCTACTATTATTTTACCTTTCTTTGAGAAAGACAAATTTTTAATTTCACCTTTCACAAGCAGTTTTCTAAAATATTTCTATTTCTCTAGCAAGGAAAATTGCCATTGGAAGGGCATGGCAAGTTGCAAAAATAATCCTCAAGCCGGAGTTTCAGATTCCTGCATATAGCCCATCACACTACTTGTGTCATTAACAGATAGTCAATACATGACTTTACTCTGTGTCTACTCCCAATCATTCTTAGCCTTTACCTGTTCTACAGTAGCATTTCGTATAAGAACTTTAGGTGCTACTGCCATGTTGCCTTCAATGTAATTCCGAACACCTTTGCCCTTCAAGAAATTTGTCATCTTGAACTTTCATGGAGGATAATTATTCTTATCAAGCTTCTCACTAACAATCAAGTTAAAGTTGTCAAACATTTTGATAAAACAAACAACTTACAAAAAACTGCAATCTGCAAGTAAGCTAATACAAGGTGTATCACAACTAAACACGGACCCTTTTTCACTGACTACATAATAGTAATTGCAACCTGTAATATGTATGCTGATGGCTTCTGTGCTTGCAACTCAGTAAACACCTAAACCTTATAGATACAAAATATGTAACCTATGCACCTATAAACGATTGACATAGCTGAAACTATAGTATATCTAGAAATTGCTGTCGGAACCACTTGTAGGTCTAGAACGGACGCTGAAATGACCTCAAATGCTAAAAATCACAACGATCAGCCCTAATAGGTTGTTCTATAGTATATACATTGTTCTTGTTGCTCACCAAGTTTCACTACAATCGGAGACTATAGCCCTGCTAGCCTTAGAAGCCTCTTGTAGCTATAACCTAAGGCAAATTGAGCAAGGTGGAAGAGCTTCTTACCTGTTGCTTGCTTATTTGCTTTTGTGCTCCAACGTCTTCACCTTAGCCTTCAATCAAGCTCTGTGCAGCCATGGGATGGCTCTGATACCATGAAAATAGACAAGAGGGGAGAGAGGTGAAGAAACAAGAGCACACACACAAAAGCAATAGAGACTTGAGCACACAAAGAGATAGGCTGAAATCTTCCTCTTCCTTCACACAAAAGAACCAAGTCTACAACATGATAAAAGACTAATATGAAAGTACCACAACGTATGTACATGCGGTCACTAATTGCGAACACACTAAGAAAAGAAGAGGTGTCACAATAAGTGTGCCATAATCAAGGGTGGACTATGTGGGTATAGTCCAGTTGTAGAATCATTGGCGTATCCTCATGTCGGTCACCTAACCTGCTAGTGAGTAATATCTTGTTACATCACCAAGGCATGTAGTGGATGCTAGTTCATGTAGAGCTCAACATCTCAACGACATAATCTAAGGCTCGGTGGAAAATAATAGTGATGGAAGGACGGTTGAAAAAGACCCCGTTCAAATGGAAGGTCTTTCTTTGGAGAGTGATCATTGGCGGGCTTCATCTTGCTTCAGCCCTTTCAAAGCATTGAATCTCAAATGGCAATTACTTTTTTTGTACAACTAGTGGAATCTTCGCATCATAGATTGATTTCCTGCCTTTTGGCCAAGAAAATTTGGACTCTCCTGTTAGATATTTGGCAAGTGGTTGTTGGTCTATCTCTGTGCCCTTTTGATTGGGTTTTTGCTAGGGCCAAATACCCCACCCCGGCCTAGCCACGTATGGTGGTCTTGTTCCATTTTTCCAGATTTTGGGGCTGTTGGCATAATTGTCTCACTCAGAATGCTTTCGCCTTAGACTCCGCCGTGGGCATCCAAGGACACATTGCTAGACTCAAGGGTCTTCTACACTGGTAGTTAGATCTTATGCAACATGCTAATCTTCTCCCTAGGGAGGTTTTAGCTCCTAGGCATACGGCAATCTCTTCTACTTCTTTGCTGTGACTTTTGTACCTTTCATGTCATTTGACTTTTGTACGCCTTTTGTGATTTGATATTATATAAATTACCCATTACGAAAAGAAAAGAGAGAGATTCCAAATCAGTCTATGAGAAAAAGTAGATAGATGTATAAACTCAGGGAGCTATCATGTTTCCCAAGGCTGAAGCCTGGTCAGAGTCTTTGTCTAGAACAAATTGGTGAGAGCTCTCTACCGTGGGGCTTACTATTTGTCTTGGCCTTAGTAGAAGCTCACTTTGTTTGCCTCTAAGAAACATAGCTGGACGGAGGGGGAGGGAGGGAGTTTAGTTATGGGAAAGGTTTTTAAAATTCTTTTTGGGGCAGGGCTTTTGGGCCCGGGGGAGGGGGGGTGGGTTGGTCAAGAGGCATCTAAAAAGCATGGGGTAACCATGAGGTATATGAAATGAAGATAGGAGATCGGCTATATTAATGTCCTTGTTTATGTTCAATCATGCAGGAACGTTTGGAGCAGCTTGACTGTTTTCTTGCAGGTAATGCATGTTTGAATTCGATAGCAACAGTTTCCAAATGTTCTTCTCTTCTGTTTATAACTAATTTGTTTTCAAGCTTTTAGGTAAGAGTTACTTGAGTTGGTGACCTGTTCTATCACTCTGGACAGGTGATGATGTGGAGAAAAAGAAGCCAGATCCTTCGATTTATATTGAAGCTGTGAAGGTAAGGTCGATTCTTCTTTACCTTTTGCTTGGTTTTGCTAGCTGTATGCTGATTCTCAGACCGCAGAACTAATAAATTCAGGAAAGTTTCTTTCATGAGCTTGCTTTACAGTTTATTACTAGATGTGACCCATCCACCCAGCCTATCTGTTTCTGAGCAAGTTCTGAAGAGCTGCTAAGCAGTTTCTTGTTCAAAAATGTATTTGGCTTTCTTAGGCAGCTTTTGGTCTAGGGCAGTTTTTAGTCGTAGCCTGTCCCTAGAAAAGCTGTATCCTGATCCCTAGAGTCCTGATCCTTGTTACCAGCCGAGCATAGTGAAATATGACACATCTGGATGGCAACCTGATAAGTTTCCTACATTTCAGCTTCCAGTTTTGTAAATCTAACAACCTTGTAATGCAGAACAAGTAGTAGCCTTTTTCACCCACTTGATGCACAAAGCTCTAGCATAGGATATGTGGCAGTATGCAATATAAGTGGAGAAGTGCTGCCAGAGGGAAATGCAAGTCCAAAGAACCGTAGCAGTTGTACTACAACCACCACTGCCAACAATAGAACAACATATAAGATGGCCAATCCAGTGTGGCCTCTATTAGTTACACAATATCTTATCAATGTGACAAATAAATAAGCAGAGAGAAATTACAACGCACATCATAGAAACTAAAAGCCTATCTTGGGTGCTTTACAAGATGGCCAAGCCAGTGTGGCCTCTTCACTCAAACAGTCAAACGTATTCTGGATAGTTGCCCAAAAGGTCATTTGTCCTGCATCAAATGGAAATGCCAGGCTAGGCTTTTAGTTTCTCTGACATGCATTGTAACTTCTTTTTTTCTGGGTGATGCCATTATAATTTCTCTCTACTTGTTCATTTTTGTCATCTCGATAAGATTTTTGGTCAACAAACAAACTTATTTTTGGAAGTTTTCAGAATATTGGTCAGAGATCCTTTTATTACGATATTGGCTCTAGATCCTTATTCCTATGCGATATCCATATTCAATTCCTTATTAATCACATGTGTAGGACCTCCATTTCGGGTTTTAAATGACTTAAGCCTGCAGAGGATGTTGTCATTCCATTTAGCCGCACTAGACTCTGCATTCCTCACAGATTACTTGTCATGATTGTATATTTCCCTTTGCTAGTCACTCAGCAATCTTATCAGCTTCTTTTGCTGAAGGCGTGTCTCAAATGTGCAGCCAGAATATCTTTCTTGTGATTTTAAGCTGTTTCACAAATTTCAGTATTCAATGTCACTGCAAAATTGCTCACAGGTTGTAGCAGATTCTTATATTTATGAGTTGCTTTGAAACTTTAGTGTTGATATTATGAGGGCTAAGCCAGGAGTCAAAGAGGAGAGTAAGGTCTCAATTGTTATGTTTCTTTTTGACAAACATCAAACAGATGTATCAAGAAAGAAAAGAGAGGAAGTACAGACTGAGTCCCTCTTTATAATCCATCTTTTCCAGATGAACTAACCTTGTGCTTCCTATGTATGTGGAGTTTTGATGCAGAAAGGAGGCCACTAACTTCCTTCTCTAAACACCAGCTGTATTTCCTTTGATGTGGTGCATCATTCCAGAATTTTTCTTTATCTGTTAGAAGTCCAGCTGCTTCCTTGCCTTCTACATTGAAATTATCATTCTTCAATCTCTTTCTAGCTCACCCCTCTCTTCTTTAATAACATTATTCCAGTCCTGATTAACCTGCAATATCAGACTTCAGTCTAGAAACCTCAGCTTGAACACGGAAAATAATCTTTTCTTCTAATCTGCACACTCCAAAGGCAAAGGCCTTTCAACCAATTACAGATGGTGTGAGGTAGAAAATCGGTTTTCCTAAACTGTAACCCTTCAGCCGAATTAGTAAGGGTGACAAAAGAAACATAAAGGTCTGCAGAAGAGAGAATATCCTTGTTTCACAGTTGATAAACAAATGATTAATGGACTCTTCTTTACAGCTAGGATGGAGACAGTCTTTATGCATATCCTTATAGATTGCTTGGCACATCAAGAACTAATCCTTGCATTGATGGTGGTGGACCAAATGTCATCAGATCTGTAACCCCATTGCTCAATGTGCCACATGTCATTAAGTGTCCTGCCAACTCAATTATTATGGCAGGAAGGACAGGATACAGGAAGAAAAATTGGGTCTGGTCTTTTTTTCTTGAAAAAGACTATTTGAAATATATAAGTGGGTTATATTTTATGACTTCTTTGTAGGTTTGAAAGATTAAAGTACTGTAAGGATTTTTTTTGAATTACTTAGTGCACCAGGACTTTCTGGTGACTGCATTAGTTATTTGATCAAATTGTGCAGAGACTTCAACTGCCGGTTGAAGAATGCTTGGTTATTGAAGATAGTGTGATTGGACTCCAGGTTTGGAAATTCACTTATGGCATTATTGTGCCACCAAATGTCTAGAATGCTGTAGACAGTCATATTCACCTTCTTGGATTGGATTTCTCTCAAGTTACTTTATATCAATGTATTGATCTCAAATGGCATAAAATCAATAAAACTACTGTAGTATACACCAGGATTTCATACTTTTGCAAGAAAAACTTTTCGCATTAAAATTCCACAATAAGACACTGTGAATTAATTAGCCCATTGTGGTTGGCCACTGCCACTTTCAGCCCACACTTTGATATGACCTAGATGTGATCTGGATGGGGGGTGGCAGCAGAGAGAGAGAGAGAGAGAGAGAGAGAGAGAGAGAGAGAGGTCACCTGTGTGCTGGTCCCCCATGGCTGCTGACCTGATCTGTGCGCTTCCCTCCCTCCATTTTCCTACCCATCAGCTAGCTGCGCTGCCCTTTGTGCAGGAGTAGGCTGTAGCTCTGTCACACACACACACACAAAGTTATCCCTGTGTTGTGTGTCTTGTGCTGTGCAGCCTGCCCTGTGTTGCATGCCCTTTGCAGCCTGCCTTGTGCTACACACCCTGTCCTCCACTGCAGTAGAGAATTACCTTAACACAGAAACTCAAATACAATCATATACAAAGCACAAACTAATAATAGAACATAGTTAGGGTTAGGGTAACTCAGAGACAATAAACACAGAGAATAATAAATTGAATAGAATACAATGCTCATGTAGCAAACACACTATCCAGTGAAGAAATACTGACCCTCGAACTCGTGTCTCGAGGACCAGGACAAAGAGTATGAGTTGGAGAGTGTGTCGTACTCTCACAAATCCTGAAATGCAGCAAGCCATCCTATGAAGGTGTCTAGCAGAAGCAAATGCAGTGCAAGTGTGGCTGGATTAATGATAGATGGGGGCTGAATCAGGGAGAAAACAACAAACACAAGTTTGGAAGATAATGTGGCACCCTAGCAAAGTGCAGCAACAGCCAAATGCAAGTTTTCTGGTGATCTACAGCAGGGAAACAGCTGATCTGGAGTTGATGTCAGCAGGGAAGAACAAAACGCAACCAACTATGATGTTGTCGACTGTAGGTGGCTTCTCCAAGACAGCTTCAACGCACAGAAAAAGGCCACTAGCAGCAAATACAAACTCTTGAGGCTCGTTGACAACATAAGAAGGGCAAAGACATTGATAATGTTTTGTAGGATGGCTCATTGATTGAAGTGTATAATGCTTTGCTTACTTATGTGAGGTGCAAGGAAAAACTTCGTACTTAGAACCTTCATGATAGAGGGCCGTGTGGTTCTAAGTCGGCTTACACACAGACTAATAAAAGAACACTGTTAGGGGTAGGGTAACTCAGAGACAATGAACACAGTGAATAAATGAAATGATACAATTAGTGAATATACAATGCTCATGCAGTAAACACACTATGCAGTGAATGAATACTAAACCTCGTACTCCTGTATCTCAAGGATCAGGGCAGGGGTAATGAGCTAGAGAGTGTCGTACTCCGAACGGATTTCGAATCGTAGCAAGCAGCCTCCGGATGTCAAACACCAGCAAACACAGCCAAGGAAGGCTGAATTTGATGTAGATAGCAGTCTAGGAGAGAGAAAGACTAAAAACGCAGGTGAGGAGAGAGAAAGATTAAAAACGCAGGCTGCAAGAGAGAAAGACTAAAAATGCAGGAAAAACCAGCAGCAGCAGTTAGTATGCTGAAATCCACTCCGAACATTGTGTGGTAGGTTGGAAACAAGCACCAAACTGTTATAGACAGCAATGGCCAGCTTGGACCGTGATGTCCTCTATGTCTGGGGTGTGAGCAACAAGCTGAAATATCTGAAATCTGGAAAAACGAGATTATTTTCTAAATGGAGAGTGATCAATGACAGTCGCTCTGCTGTAAACAGCTGCAAACTATGGGTGGAAGGCTGGAAATAGGTGCCAGATTGTAGATGATAACAAGGGACAGCTGAGACTGCGATGTCCTCCGTGAAAGGGGTGTGGGCAGCAAGTTGAAAACACGTGAAACCTGCAAAAACGAGATTGAGACTGAATGGAGGGCAGTATACTTATTTATAGAAAGTTTGGGCCCTCCCAAGCGGGTTTTTGCTTATGGGACACGGATACTCTCTAGGAATGCATTTCTTTTAAAAAAACAAGGTTTCTTCATTAATTAAGCATGTTTTGGGGCTGTTTTAGTAAAGCTAATGCATTTTTCAGCTCAACATCCTCTCTCAGGCCCTATAACGGTGCCACGAGAAGAAAGGCCAGCCAAGCCCTTTTTCGTTATATTTCACCCCAAGGCGTCCCATCCCAAAGCAGTTAGAGCATCGGACAAAGGGTGCACGTCGATTGCCCAGTGACCTACTAAGACTACAGAGGCAATGGTTAACTTACCAAGGGAGCCCAAGTGATCACCCCAGAGAGGACAGGGCATCGGACAAAGGGTGCATGTCGGTTGCATAGTGGCCTACCAAGCCCTACAAAGGTGGATGGAATCAACTATGGACTTTTTTTTAGGGCTTTTTAGATTTGATAGATCTAACATTAAATGAGGGTTGGAGATCAGTTTTCGTCCTATTGAGTATTCGTATCCCAATATGGGAGAGTGATAAGGGATGGTCAGACCCAAGATCTTCGCAAAACAAGCATACTATTTCTACCATTATTGGTGTCAGTGAAGAAGGAAAATGACTAAGGTGTGGGTATAGTAAATAAGTAAAGCAAGCAAGACAAGCAGGCAAGCTAGGGAAAAATTACCTTGGAGACTTCCATGTGCAATGCCACGAATATGGTGGATCAAGAGTCGACCACTCCAAAAGATAAAAAAGGGATAAATGCACACAGATGCATGTTTACATGAACAGATTGCCAATGCATGGGATAATGCAAAGGGAGATGCAAGATGCCATACTCACACAAATGCAATGTAACAGTGCCACTTGGACAGTGCCCTCGCAGGGGAATTATTCACTTGCCAAGCGCTCTTTTACAATCTTATCATCTTGACAGTGAGTATGAAGTTAGAAATGTCCATAATACAATACAAAAGAATAAATAAATGTCTTAAAAACTGTAAGTTTCATCATTGTCACTATCAAGAGAAGAACTTGTCCCCTCTCAAACTGGAATGGAAAGCAAGAGGGAAGCACTCTCTCCCCATCAATTTGAAGTAGAGAAGGGTGTACCCAAGCCGATCTTGGGTAGTAGATACTGAAGAACGAGCCGGTTGACCGCTTTGGTCAATATGTCTGCAAAATTATTTGATGAAGGCACAAACTCTAGGCGGATAGTGCCTAGCTCAATCTGCTCTATAGAAAAGTGGAAGTGGACTCCCACATGCCGCATTCGTGGAGTGATGATTAGATTACCCGCAAGGGCAATAGCACTTTGGTTGTCGCAGCAGACAATGTTGGGAGAGTCATAAGGAAAATGAAGTGCCACCAGTAAGCTCCTCAAGTAGATGGCCTCAGTGGTGCCATCGAACCCAATACTTAGCCTCAGTCGTGGAAGCCGCCACCGTCTCTTGCTTATAGCTAGACCAAGAAATGGGAGTTGTGGCCAAGGTAAAGATGTAGCCGCCATGGGAACGTCGGGTGCCGGGATCTCCTGTCCAATCAGAATCAGTGTACCCCTACAAACATAAACCAAAACCATATGTCAGGCCATAAGGATAAGTACACCGTAAATAACGCAACACACTAAGATATGCAATCGAATGTGACATCCTAGGTGCTGCGAAATATTGACTGAGCATGCTAATTGAGTAAGCTAAATTTGGCCTAGTGCGAATTAACCAAAGAAGTTTCCCTACAACAGATTGATAGGTATGTGCATCAAAGGGCTAACCTAGGATATCCTTCGACAAGTGGACAATAGGATCAAGAGGCGTGGCCACTTGCTGTGTTTGATCCGAAGTGTGTTGTTCCACGAGCTAAAGTGTGTACTTCTGCTGTGACACATAAATACAGCCCTCAGATCAAACTACCTCCGTCCCCAAGAAGTAAGACAATAAACCAAGGTTTGCTATCTCAAAGATAGCACTAAGCTTGGCCTTAATTTCTGCCATGCTAGCAGAATCTAAGCCTATGATGAGTAAGTCATCAACGTACAACAGGATATAGTTGACCCCCTCTGTAGTAGATCGAACATATAAGTTCGGGTCATAAGGGGTAGAATGGTATCCGTGAGTCTGTAAGAACTCATCCATCCTATGGAACTAAGACCATGGTGCTTATTTCAGCCCATAAAGAGCTTTTTGCAAGCGGAATACTTTATCCCTAGAGTTCCTTGAAGGAAAACCTAGTGGCCGCTCCACATAGACTTCTTCCTCCAAATAACCATTGAGGAAGGCACTCTTGACATCCATTTGATATATTGGCCAACCATGGTGAGCGGCTGTTGCGAGAAGTAATCGAAAAGATATCAACTGTGCAGTAGGGGCAAAAGTCTCTTCATAATCACTGCCATGTTTCTGTCGAAACCCTAGCACCACAAGGCAAGCCTTGTACTTGTCTAAAGTCCCATAAGCTTTTAGCTTGGTCTTATAAATCCACGTTGTCCCGATGACTTTCTTGTGGCTCGGACGATCCACCAATGTCCAAGTCTCATTTTGGTCAATACTCTCTAGCTCTTTTTCCATGGCATCTCACCATTGAGGGTGCTGAAGAGCCTCTTCCCATGTATCTGGCTTAGAATGCACTATGTAAGCAGCTGTAAACAGCGACGCAAATGATGCCTAAGGAGCAAGGCAAGCAGATCTTCTAGGTCCCTTCGGAGTAGAATCCGGTAGTAGGATTCCCGAATCTCGCATGGTCTGCTGGTACCAGCGAGGTAATGGGTCTTCCAGAGGGGAACCTGGGAGCTGAAGAATCTGTAGGAATGTCAGGAGTGGGAAGTAGACCAGGCTCAGTAGGCAAGATCTCCGATGATGTGGAAGGAGGAATCGGATCGGAATCCGGTACAGAGTACTGCACGATATTTCTCTCGTCGAAGACGATGTCCCTTCAAACAATCACCTTATTTGTCCGAGGATCGAACGAACAATAGGATTTTGCTTCAGAGAAATATCCAACAGAGATAAGGAGATCAGCTCGGGAAGTGAGCTTGCCTATCTTATCATCAGGTATGTGTGTGTAGGCACGACACCCGAAGACTTTGAAGTGGAAAATGATAGGTCGAGAGCCAAAGAATGCCTCATGCGGGGTCTTCTGAGGAAGATGGGCACTGGTTGAGGGTGTACACCGAAGTGTTAACAGCCTCGACCCAATGGTGCTCAGGGAGCTTTGCTGCAAAAGAGTGAAGGGCTAGGCAAGCATTGCAAGCGCAATTGACAAAACTACAAAGAGCATCCACCGACAAAGAAGAACCTCAAGCTGAAGATTTGATTCGCCGTACCATCGACGCCACTCTTGAAGCACAAACCATTCGCAAGGAATCCAAGATAAGTAAATGAAGTTTCAAGTTTTGCACTTTCAATGGCATAAGAGAAGGAAAGAGCATAGAGCGTACCATTTCCATGACTTTCCAGTTCCTACGCTCTATAACTCCATTTGAGAGGGAGAGTTGGTAGAGGTGAGTTGGGAAGGGATGCCATGCTACTCTAGAAACTTGGAAAAATTGTCGGAGATAAACTCACTACTACTATCACTCTTCATGCAACCAACACGACGTCTAGTCTGGTTATGAACCAACAGTAGCACCCAAGCAGAAAAATATGTGAAAGCATCTGATTTATGCTTGACGAAGTACACCCACATGTATCTAGAATGATCATCCACTATAAAAAAGAAGTAGAGCATGCCGTTCAAGGTGGCAGTGGATGTTGGCCCACAAAGATCAATATGAATCAATCTAAGAGGCGGCTCAGCACGATGTGTGGATTGGTGAGGGAATGGGATACGGTGTTGCTTCCCGAGCTGACATGCTTTACAGACATCTCGAGCTAGCTTCAGGCGTGGAAGGCCCTCAACTAGTGCACAGCATGAAAACTCATAAAGAGAGTCATAACCAAGATGCCCTAAGAGAAAATGCCAAAGACGCTCATTGTTCGTAGGCTCCCGAGATGTAGCTAGTATCTGGAAGCTATGGAACATGGAGCCCTCGACTGTTGGCTCGGTTAGAAAGTGTGTCATGTGGTATAGGCCATTAGGTTGTGTCTCACCGCGAGCAATCACTGAACCAGTCTGAGAGTCAAGGACCTCGACTATGGTCACTTTAAAGAAAATTGATCGCCCCAATCGGCATGAACAGATAACAAGTTCACCCCAAGTTAAGGAACATCTTATACATTGTCCAGTGAAGCCAGATCCGGGCCATTGTCAATGGCAAAATTGATTCAATCTTGAGCGTGAATCTTGACCGAGGAGTTGTTTCCTATGCAGACCCGCCTGGCTGTAGGT
Source organism: Lygodium microphyllum (assembly GCF_053477565.2). Taxonomy (NCBI): domain Eukaryota; kingdom Viridiplantae; phylum Streptophyta; class Polypodiopsida; order Schizaeales; family Lygodiaceae; genus Lygodium; species Lygodium microphyllum. The sequence continues at coordinate 33,904,323 of NC_141163.1, read as the reverse complement.
TCTTGGGTATGGAAGATGTCCTCTATAGGAGTCATGTGATGGAAAGCTCCACGGCCCATAATCCAAACAGGAGCTGAAGTGCTCGATTGTGACGAGTGGGCCTGTGCGGTAACCTCGTCGGGAGGCAACTCACAAATATGAACGAGACTCGCATTTGATGTCTCTACGAAGATGATGTGGGCCTTTGCAGACCAGTTAGACAAGCCCTTTGGAGTTGAGAATGTTGTCTATTGAGATGGCTGAACGGTGGCAGTATGAGTCTAACCTTTTAATTGCCCCTTGCCATCACCCTACCTCCCTTGCTGGGCGTTGCCCGACTGAGAGGTGGGGTTTTGAGACTTAGGTTTTGGTGCTGTGCCTCTTGCCTTTGATTGACACTCATCGTCAAAATGGCCAGCCTTTTGATAATGTTGACAATACCTATTCTTTTTAAGTACATTCTACCACGGTGGTTTGAGTTGTAATTGGCAGTTTCCTTGGGAATCCCCAGATTGATTTTGTTTTTGAGTGGAAGTTTGATTTTGTTTACCCTTCCCTTGTTTCCCCTTCTGAGAATGAGCTACAAGGGCCCCCTCTGAGGTAGTATTTATATGAAATTGATCGAACAACTGTGCATAATGCAACAATTGATATTCAAATTCATAGAAAATAGGCATGATGGACTTGGAAACTATACTTTTCACAAAATTAAAGTATTTCCAGGGGAGTTTGTTTAGAAACAGTGTGACGTGATCGTCAAAGGACTTAGGAGTCCCTGTAGTGGATAATTCGGCAAGAAGATGCCGATACTCAGTCAACCTAACTTTCAAGTCATCTCGGTTAGAAATTTTGAAATTTTGAAGCTCATGGTCAAGATTTATACGATGAGTCCTATCCCAAGCCGCATAGTGGTTAGTCAAGTGTGCCCATCGCTCTAATGCTAGGTCAAAATATTGAAGCTGAGAATGAAACTCAGACAATAAGCCTTGCATTAGCTCCCAGATTCCACCAAGTGGTAAAGTTTGACCCGTTGAAATGAGTCTTGTCATTGAATGTATGCTTGGCTGAAGATGAGGTAGAACCATGAGGTGTCAGGAAAGTGGGGTAAGATGGATGGGGAGGGTAAGAGGGTGGTAGTGGAGTTGGTTGATAGGAAGGAGGAAGGGGAAGGGGTGGGTAGGTAGAATTAGGTTGTGAGTGTCCAATGAGTGTTGATTGAGGCGGAGGCATTGGAAGATGAATGTTTCCATAAGGTACTGATGGAGGGGGAGACACTGGAACATGAAAGCCCTGTTCAAATCGGCTAGGCCATAGTAAAATGACCAGAAAATCCACTAGGTAGTGTCATGGAGACAAGCTGTGGTACCAACTGATCCACCCTTGGGAGAGACTGGGAGAGATACCCAGGCTGCAATGATCCTGAAAGTATTTGAGAAGAAGGTGGAACACCACTCGGTTGAGGAAAGAATGAGGTCCTAAAGGCGATGCCTATGTTTCCATAACCCCCTGGTGCAGTGTGATGTGTAATATAAGGTGTGTGAAAAGAGAATGTAAATGGTGTAAATGGAAGTGTAGAAGCAGCGGAAAAATGTGGTGGGATGGGTGGGTTTTGAATTTGTGGTGTGAAAGATGCAGATGCATTTTGTTCATTTTTACTATTTAATGATTGAAAATGAAATGATGATGATCATGATGCACCATGCAATGTAGAAATAGGAACACCAAATTCATTTTGATTTTGAGAAGTAAATTGAAAAGAAGGGTAGAAGAAGAGGTATTAGGCTTTTTCTTATAATCCCCACGACGTGTGTTAACATACAAGAATTGGTCCTCAGGAGAACCTTTTTCATAGTCAACGGGCTGTACTTTGTTTTCCTCATGATTTCTACTAGTATATTGCAAAGTAGAAGTAAAAGAAGAAGGAACAAAAGACAAATCTCAAGTACCTTGCACTGGAGTGGACGGAAGAGGATGAAAGAATGGAACATACTCTAGATCTCTTTCTCCAACAGAGGGGCCCATCCTTGGTGGAGGTCTCGACGGCCTTGCAATATCAACCCTGCAATATCATCATATTCATGCGCAACATCTGAATAGAGAAATTCATGCATACCTTCATTGAGTAGCTTCTCTTGAAGGGCAATCCTTTGATCGAGCTTCTCAATCTTTTTTCGTCTATAAGCCATGATCACATGTTATTCTTCAGTGGTTGTATAGCTTTTCTTCTGTGTGGTCAGAATTGTCTTGCACCATGTCCGAACTTTGTGGAGCAAGCTGATCTGCCCACTCTTGCTCGGTTCTCAACATAGTTGGTTCTGGAGACTGAATTGGTATTGTCGTGTTCGAAGTCATTTAAATCTATTGTTGTACTTGCTTCTGCAAAGAGCTTTTAGATCAAAGGCCTAGGTTTCTCAGAGAGTACCAGGCTTTGATACCATGTAAAGAAATACCCTAACACAGAAACACAAATAACAATCGTATGACAAAGCACAGACTGATAAAAGAACACAATTAGGGTTAGGGTAACTCAGAGACAATGAACACAGCGAATAAATGAAATGATGTGATTACTGAACATACAATGCTCATGCAGTAAACACACTATGCAGTGAATGAATACTAAACCTCGAAATCCTGTATCTCAAGGATCAGGGCAGGGGTAATGAGCTAGAGAGTGTGTCGTACTCCAAACGGATTTCGAATCGCAGTAAGGCAGCCTTGGGATGTTGGACAACAGCAAACGCAACCAAGGAAGGCTAAATCTGATGCAGACAGCAGCCCAAGAGAGAGAAAGACTGAAAACGTAGGTGAGGAGAAAGAAAGAGTAAAAACGCAGGAAAAACCAGTAGCAGTAGTTAGTATGCTGAAATCAGCTCTGAACAGTGTGTGGTAGTCTGGAAACAGGCACCAAGTTGTTATAGAAAGCTATGGCTAGATTGGACTGCGATATCCTCTGTGTCGTTCAAGGTGTGGGTAGTAAGCTGAAATACCTGAAATCTGCAAAAATGAGATTGTTTTTTAATGGAGAGTGATCAGCAATAGTCGCTCTGCTGTAAACAGCTGCAAACTGCAGGTGGAAGGCTGGAAACAGGCACCAGACTGTAGATGACAGCAAGGGACAGCTGAGACTGCAATGTCCTTCACGAAAGGGGTATGGGCACCAAGCTGAAAACACTTGAAACCTGCAAAAACGAGATTGAGACTGAAAGGAGAGCAGCATACTTATTTATAGAAAGAGCAACATACTTTTTTATAGAAAGTTTGAGCCTTCCCAAGTGGGTTTTTAAGCATGTTTTGGGGCTGGTTTAGTAAAGCTAATGCATTTTTTAGCTCAACACTTTTGCTCTAAAGCATTGGAGATCAATTTCCTTCATGCATATATGAAAGTCTTGGCTAATGGATTTCATGAGTGCCTTCTTGACATTGTGCATCTTGCATATGGCTTTATCAAAGGGGGAAATATTCTGCATGACATTTTGAATGTCCAAATGGGGATACACTGTGCACACTTCACCAATTAGGAAGTGTTGATGATTCAATTGGATTCAGTAAAGGCATTCGACCACCTAGAACGGTCATTTTTGGCCTAGCTTATGCAAAAGATGGGATTTTGCCGTAGAATGTCTCGTTTGATTTATACTATCAGCCTAGATTCTTCTACGAGAGTTTTTCTTAATGCTGGTATTACAGAACCTTTCGCTCTTTGTTGATCTGCCATACAAAGAGGTTCTCGCTGTTTGTTGATCTGCCAAACAAAGCTACCCTCTAAGCCCTTTGTTCTTTGCTTAGGCCACTCATCCCATTTTGACGATGTTGTCATGCTTGGCTGCAAATGCTGATGTACTTTGCCTCTCCTTCCTGTAGAAGAAGACTTGGTTGGTCAAGCTTTGGCTGATGACACCTTTATGTTTCTGAAGGTTGACAGGGAAAAAATTCGTAAAGCAATGGAAATGTGGGACTTGTTTGCACTTGCTTCAGGGCTCTGCATTAATACCTCCATGATTTTTTCTATAAGACATGGGTATTTTGCATGGCAATACTCATATTCACATCTCATTGTAGCATGTACTTAATGCTGATCAGCCCATATAGCTGAAGTCCTCATTGATGTTGACTCATTTTATCTGCTCTTGGAAAGTGGTTAAGAAGACCTCTTGGTATCCAATAGAAAATCGATTGCAAGTCAATTTCCCCTGCTAGATGAAAGGTTTGGCTGCCTCTGAGTAAATCTGTCTCAATCTGACTGAGAAGTCTAGATCTGAATCTAACTAAAGAGACTACAGTGTGGGCTGTCATCAATAAGCATCCAACTGTAGCATTTGGTGTCAGGCCACCCCTCTGGTGTAGAGTATATCCATCATGGGATGATGTCATCACTGCTCTATCTCATCTATGCTCAAGTATTTGGGTGGACATCTCCAATGTTGGATGATAATAGATCTGATCTGGTGATAAAACGGGTAGTGAGCACGTCTCTTGGGGGCCATGGGTATCTTGTGTGATGTAGAGCAATGGCTTACTGTACGATAATATCTCGAGAGGATTGTCTATCGAGAGCTATCAATGTGGGGGAGGGTGTGGTTATAAAGATAAGAAATGATTTATGAGTCTCAAAGAGTATTGTTCCTTTCCCCATCATTCCCCTGTTAGAATCAAACACCCAAATGCCGAATGGTTTTTCCTCAACTTATTTATAAAGATAAGAAAGCATGAATGAAGTCCTCAGAAGTTTACAAACAACGACAATTATGTCTTTTTGATTCTCTAAAAGAATAGTGTTACTTGTCAAGAACCGCTAGCTCAAGTGGTAGTGAAATGCTGTTAAACCGAAGGTCATGGGTTCCATTCTCACGGGCAGGTTATTATGGCTTCACTTGACTAGCTGCCAAGATGGACTTTGTAAATGGGACCACTAAGCACTTGTTGAGTTGGTGGTCAAGTTTGGGCGCAACTCGACTATAAGTATTGATGAAAGCCTAGATATTCAATCAATACAAAATCATTCGCATCTAAGGATGGTATTACTTTGTGCTATTAAATAAGTAGTCAAATATTCAATCAGTACTTGAATTTTAAATGGTACCTTGAAGGTCCTGTTGAAATTGTCATATCAAATAAAAGACCTTGGTTTATATGATCTTTCATTTGAAGTGCTTTTGTTTACTACTACAGTTATTCTTATCATGTCTTTACGATATTTGGCTGTAAAACAATGGAAAGGTTCTCCCCTCCTACTTCCTCTCTCATCCCTTCACTTCTGAACCTTGTAGGCTGCACTGGGTGCTGGCATGAAATGCATCATCTCCTTCACATCTTCCACTGCAGACCAAGTAAGTCAACTGCCAATCCTTTACATTTCTTACTGCTGATAGTGTAACATACTGACTTTTTGTAAATTGTTTCACTCTATCAAACCTTGCATAGAATGGCATGAAAAACCCTCAAAAGCAGATGATGGTTCTGTGAATTAAGTGTGACGAGACAGGCATAAATTACTGTAAGATTTTGGCAAAGCTCTTGCCTCATCTAAATTGGCAAGGTGAATTCCATAAGTGAAATCCAAATCACTTTTGTGACTGAAGAAGCATCAAAAGAATTGGTCATAGCAGTCGTTTGCAGACTGTTGCAGAGTGAAATCTAAATGGTCAATAATTGGATAGTGATTCAGGGGAGTTACTTCCTTTTGCCTACAAGACATAAGATGGGGAAGTGATGAAACCATAAAGAGTCAATTTCTCATCTTCTTGTTCTTTCTTCTTCACACACTTTACAATGTATATATAAACGACTATATGAGAGGGACCCACAATCTTAGTATGATACAAGCTAAATTAGGTAGGCCAAGGTCCAATGCTACAACTATACCATCTGTAGTAGGTGTAATGTACTACTATCCATAATGAATAATTACCTTATGAGACAAGTTTTGTCCTACTTTTGGCATGCACACTCATCATTGCATTCTCTCTTTCAGTGTTCTTTTAAAACTTGTGACTAGAAGTTGTGCCTTTTCAAGGTGCAGTGAAGTTTTCAGTACTTCAGGGATATGAAAATGTTCTTATGGACTGGATGTCTTTATTTTTTGCTCCGCTTGGGGCCCTTTGGTGTGTCTTGGTTTCCCATCTGGGGCCATTTCTGTCCTTGACAGATGATCAGCAAGGCTGCTGCTTCTGTCTTGGGTGTATTGACTTCTAAGTCAGAATCCTAAGACAATATCAAATATTTTCAAATTTGTCTTGAGACTGGACCATGGTACTTGACTGGGCCGTATCAAGTTATGACAAAAATGATTACTCATAAATTAATGTTCAAAACTTATATAGAGGATGCCCAGGCCCCACAGGTAAATACTTTTCAGTATCAAGACAAAAATTTTCAGCCTCATCAACTAATCTGCAATTCTAGTCAATGGGATAATGTCTCAATATTTGGTTTGACAAATCTAGTACTAGTCTGGAACACTGCTTATTTGATGAATGAACCTGGGATTTGATTTATAATTGCAGGATTTCAGTGGAGCAGCTGCCGTATTTCCAGATTTAGGCAGTGTCAGGTCGGCCAAACTATGAACCCTCCTCTTTCTTCTCATGCCAGCCACTTTAATGCACAGATGCATGGAAATAGGTTAATTTTGTCTTGATTGTCTGACTGTGATAGATTGCAGCAGCTTCTGGAGGTGATGGAGAAAAGTGTAACATTGGCATAGATTTCAAGGTAATAAATTGCAGTGACATAACAAAAAACCCTGCTCATATGATTGTTTGTTATTGAACTGTCCGCCAAGCAGGCAGAGGACTTGCTGTTTGACACAAACGCTGTCTTTCCCAATTAAATTTAATTATGTGCCTCGCCCGCCCCTTTAAGCACACCAAAATGAAAGGGTTATGGTCTAATGGACCCCAGCTTTGTTTAATGAAAATGGCATTTCATAGCCTTTTGTGCAGGTTGACGTTCAAAGTTCTAAATACGATGATACTATGATATTGATGTCCTGATTGTCAGCATACCATGAAAATACCAATCTTTCCTACCTCTAACCCAGTGGGATCAAGGACTAGTGTTCACATGGGCTTGAAATGAAAATTCCGAAATTTTTGTATCTGGATATAATTATCTCACTTAATTGATTATTAGCACAAGAGTAGAAATATAGCCAGAATGGAATGATGATGCTTCCAGGTTCACAAAGTGGCCATTTGATATGCTGATTTGTCTTGCAGTTTATATCCCGTAGTTCTTTCACATGCCAAACAATTAGTTGGGCAAACTATGGTGCACTTCATTTTTTTAAAAAGATATTGACGTTTGTTCAAAGTGTGACCATGAAAATTTGCCACTTCAAAAAAATAGGGTGTGCAGTATAATAACACCCCTCTTGTTATAAACAGGTCGTGCTACATGGCACTGTTAAAGCATTGATGCTACACAAGATTTCTTCAGGTGCCCAAGATCTCAGAAAATGCTACTGATTTGTCACTGGTAGTATCATGTTGAAAGTCTTTTGTCCTTGTGTTATGATAATGTCTTTGCTATGCATTGAGCAGGCTCCAGAGGTGTAAGCTTTAGTGATGTAGCCAAGACCCGCGGGGCTCAAGCGGTAGTGAAATGGTGTGTTAAACCCAAGGTAAAGGGTTCCATTCTCATGGGCAGCAGTGAAGGCACCTTGTACAATGTAAAAAAGTGATTATGGCTCAACATGGTTGGTCACCAAGATGGATGTTGTAATGGGACCACTTGCTGAATTGGTGGTCGAGGGTTGGGTGCCCTTAGACTACGAGTCTCAATGTAAGCCTTGACATTCAATCAATGCAAAATCCTTTTGCACTCCAGCTTTAGCAATGTAACTGCATTTTAAGTGAAATTTTAGTTACTTGGTTGTTGGCATTTGTAATGATATGCTTGATGCTTTGAATCACCGGATACAATCAAAACAGTGCACTTAAGCTCTGTACTCGTACCATCATAATTACAGAGTTGATTTACCTTTATTTAGATTACAAGATCCAATACCAATACAGGAATGTGGCCATTATGGGGGGTTTGTCTCGATCTTTGCATGTAGCATAAGGGGGTCTGTCAAAGAAATGATGCATAAGTTACATCCATATCATTGATAGATTTATCAACAGTCCAAACAGTTCCTTCAACATATTTTAGTATTTGAACTTTTTAAATTGATATCGAGTGTGGTATGGTGTCACAATGTTGGCATAATGGATAGTCCACTTAACTTGGATTTAGTAGGTACATAGGGCTTTTAAATTGAAGAGATTGACTTAACTTACCCCTTTGTCATCAATTTGTCAAGATGGGTCATTTGCATAATTATGTTAATCTCTTCAATACTTGGTCATATTGTTGGCCATGTGAATCATTGAGACATGACATCTTCATTTTCCTCTCTCATTATGTTTTGAAACTTGATCATTCACTTGGTCATGTGTGTCATTCCTATAGATACATGTAGAGTTTGGCATGTAGTCATCTAATTGATTGCATGTGTTGTCCTTAGAGAACTATAATTAACCTACATTTCAGAGATTCAACATTGGGTTGTTTATTTAACCTTATTTGTCATCCTCAGACCATATTCATGTAGGGTTGTTAGAATGGGACTTTGATGTTAACTTGACTACATGTGTTCTCTCTCATTATTTTTATGGCATCTTTACATAGTTGTTATGTGTGTTCTCCCTACATAAACTCTCTACATTTAGAGCTAGTGTTCACACACACACACACACACACTCTCTCTCTCTCTCTCTCTCTCTCTCTCTCTCTCTCTCTCTCTTTTCTTCTACGCACACATTTTTTGGTAATTTTTTTTCGTAAACTTGTTGCTTTTGGGGGGAGTCACTTTATTAGCCCCTTTACCCTATGTATTTTCTCTTTGTCTCTACACTGTTTGTATGTTTGCACTCTCTCTACATGTATTTTTGTTATTAAATAAATAGGACAAAGCAATGATGGAATGTGTCTCTTATGTTAAGCACTCTAGAATGTTAGCATGGTTGTCTGCTTATGTTATCATGTTACATTCTCCTTGTAAATAAGCATGGTTGTTTCCTTATTTCCACCTTGTGTGCAGAATGAGCTCTAATTATGAGCACGGGGGATTCACTAGTAGTAATAAGGAGACGTCACATGTGTGCAAGAAATATATGAAAATACCCCTTATCTACCCCCTATTTATGGGACCTTACCTTATAAAATGTACATTCCTTCCCTTAAATAACCCCCCTCCCTTCACTCACGTGGTACCATATGGTAAACCCTAGTGGACCCCCCGGGATTATTAGAAAGATGATAGAAAAGAAGTGATTCAGATGATTAGTTTGGAGCATGTTGATGCTTTCCACTTGCATTGAGAATACTTTTTGCATTGTCACATCATGAAACAACTCTGTGGAGAGAGGGCATGTGTTTACCGTGTTTACCGCAGCACAGAGGAGCGGAAAAATGGAAAAAAGGAAATAGCAAAAAAGACACAGGATAAAAGCAGAAAAAGGCGCCTTAACTGGTAACCAGACCTTGAAAAATTTAAATGTTCGGGCATGACCCTTAGAAAGTCTCAATGTCACCCCGAGACAACAAAAGAGTAAAAGGCGCACCATTAAATGTGGAAGCGCTCTCGAATCCTTGTAAAAGAGCGCCAGGCTCGCTCCTGCGCAAAGTGTATGCATTAGTTGGGAATAGGATAAATTAGAATGGTGGGAAATGGGAAAAAGGGCCTAGGCTACGACCGGCCATATAAAAAAGAGAAAAGGGGATGACTGCCCAAAAGGAATTTAGGGTTTTGTATATAAAGTTGAAAAGTGAATGAGAAGCTCATTCTTTTGGTATGTGGCAAAAGGAGTCTTCTTCTTGTTCTCTTCTTCTCTCCTTCTTGCTTGTGTGTGCTCTTGAGAGAGGGAGTGTGAGAGTGTGAGGGAGTGAGTGTGTGGGAGTGAGGGATCAAGAGGGTGAAGCTCTTCACCATCTCCTTTTCTCTTCTTCTCTTCTCTTCTCTTCTCTTGCGTGCACGGCTATGGAGGATGGAGCTCGGAGATGTAGGAGGATTGAGGATGCTTGAGCTAGCATCAAGAATAGTGGAGCTATCGGAGTGCAAGAGAGAGGAGGGTACTTGATCAAGCATCAAGGTAAGCTCACTACACTTATAGGATCGACAGTTCGTCGGCTAGGTGAGAGATAGCCATTAGAGCTCCTTGAAATGCTTGAAGCAATAAGCGGTCCGTGGGTCTTGGCAGTTGAGCGAAAGCTCCCACATTTTGGTTTCGTTACCGGGACAAACGGATTCAAACTTGAGCACTTGCGCACCTCATATCGAGCATCAAAGTAGGGGATTCATCTCCGAAATGGAGCTTGAGATAGGTAGGAAGTTTGGGTGTTTTTTATCTTCAAAACAAGTAAGTATTTTGGGACATTTTGGTTGTTTGATGATTGGAAAGCATGGAGAATCTATATCAGTTTTTTGCCTTTGATTTTTGTTGCATTTAGCGTAGGTTAGAATTAGGAAATCGAACTAGAGAAGGGTAGGGTTTACTGTTTCAACACAGGGCAAAAATCGTGCAAAAATGGGTAAAATGCTTGCTAGTGATACCTAAGATCGGCAAGTGAGTGATTGGGGGCATCAATGCCACACTTGGGAAGGGGTATAAGAGCCAAGAGGCCAAGGGAGAGCTCATTTGTGCCATTTCAATGAGAGAGAGAGAGAGAGAGAGAGAGAGCGCTCCAGCCCGTATCGATTCGATTGCATTGCCGACACACTTACTGGCCCGTTCAGGTATATGAATCTCTCCCTCTACTCCCCTAGATAGAATCTGGAAGTGCATGGCCATGGTGCTGGCCTACATCTGGTGAATCGATCAAGATCATGTTCGCGCGGGTTACGCGCGCCGCATTCGGCCCGTTCGAGTGGCCTTTCCTGGGCCGAGTCCCAGAATCGGCCCTCGGCCCTTATCAACTGGCTACTCGGCCGGCCCTCTCGGACTGGCCCTTGGACCGATGTCCGAGTCAAAATTGTCCGAGAGAGCCCATTCGGCCCGTCCGAATCAAAACTTTTGCCACGTGGCACATTCGACCTCGGCCCGTCTGAACAACCCGTCCGAGCCTCCAATTCGGTTCTCGGCCACTCTCCACATTCGGCCCTCGGCCCAAGTGCCATTCGGCCTATCCGAGTCACCTTGTCCGAATTCGCCATTCGGCCCGTCCGAGTCTAACTCTGAAATTCGGCCCTCGGCCCTGTGCCTCGGCCCATCCGAGTGACCTACTCGGACCCTGCAATTCGAACAGTTGGTCCGAGTGCAACTTTTTATCAAAATTTTCAGAAATTTGACCTGACCCAACAAATACGCAGCAACGCGAACTGTCGAAAGCCTTCGGGCGCTCAGAACTTAATTCTGGCGCACGTAATAGGAGAAATCGTAGTGCACAACCGCTTGGCAGCTAGAAGTGGGCAGTTGCGAGACCCAAGGTCTTAGACGCAAACCGCTGAGCTGCAAAACCTAATTGACCGAAAACAAACAAGGTGACACACGAGAAAACCCTAAACCCTGACAAAACGGCCAGAAAATGGATCTACAAGCCTATCAGGCCCAAAACAAGCGAGAGTGCATAAGAGGCTAAGGAATTGCTTGCTGCACTCACATTGAATTTTTGCACTTGAAGTACACTTAAGAAAGCTGAAAGCCTGATTGAGCACAAGTGCACAAGAAACGACACGCACTGGAGTGATCATAAATTGAGGTTTGTATCCAATAACCAAAGGAACTCACTCAGATAAACCACTCAAGGAACCCACCAATAGGAGAGAACCCAAGACATAGATAAACAGATTAGGACCAAGCAAGAGACGCCAATGACGTGGATTTAACAACTCTACTAAACCTGACCGACAGCTTGGTGGAGCAAGACAACTCGACAATGATGGAAGAGAGCTCAGACCATCGGTCCAATGAAGAGCTCGATTTGAATGTATTCCCAGATGCTATTCAGCACTGGCGAGCAGTTACAACATGCACGCCCGGTACGAGCACCACGGTAGGACACCAGACGCAATCATCGCTGATCTAGAAGAGGAGAAAAGGCTAGCCCGCAAAGCATTGCAGGGCATAGCCGAGTACAATAGGGATCAGTAGGCTAGGAGCCAAAGGCAAAGCATGGAGCTGCATGAGGTGCAGCGAGTGCTGAACTTAGCTGGCCGAAACCGAACAAACTATGAGAGAGCACTAGAGGGAGACTTGACGTTAAGCGAGCTTCTCATGAAGCGGCTGCTTGATAATACAACAGCAAAGCAGAGTGCCACCGCACTAGCGACGTTGCTGCTCGCAGGACTAGGGGCGAACCAAGGCTCAAAGAGCCAGCCCAAAATACCGATCGTTGCCAAGCAACTCGACAAGTACCAACCCCATGACGACCCATACAGCTTCGTTATGAGCAGTTTGAGCAAGTCTGCGAAGCCAACGGCCTCAACGACCTAACTCAATGCTCGCAAGCATTCGGTCTTTGCCTAGGTGGCAAGGGTAGGACATGGTACATGAGCCTAGATGCTGTAGAGCGAGCCAACTTTAATGACCTCAAGGATCTCTTCGGCAAGAGATTCGTCGAGCCCGGATACTTCGATAACGTGCTAGTACGATTGATGAACGTCAAGCAGAAAGAGAAGGAGGACATCCGCGACTACATGACCCATGTGAGGAGTCTCTTCAAGAGAATCCCTCTGGGCGAGCAACCGACTGAAAGAGCAGTTTCGACTCTATTCATCAGCGGAATTCGAGACAAGGAGTTATATAAGGCTTTGGCAGGCAATTCAAGCTTTCAGGGAGACGCGCTAGCTAGAGTGTTTGAGGAAGCCATCAGAGTCGATGATCAGTTGAAAGAGCGGAGCTCCAAGAGCTCAATCTAGAGGAGACCAACTCGCGAAGCTCAGAAAGAACGTCAGCCTCTAGTGAGTGATCAATCCCATCATCCCAAGATAAGGGGAAGGCCACCGAGATAGACCAAGGCTTGGCTGATGTCCAGATGGAATTAGCCAAGTTGCAAGACATGTTGAGATGACCAACGCTCCTGCACGTCCAATGCGTGTACTGTGGCGGAAACCACTTGCCGGCCGAGTGTCAAGACCCTAGGTCAAGACCTTGTGCTAACTGCGGTAGGTTTGGCCATGATGTCGTGCATTGTAGATTACCAAGAAGACTTCCGTACTCGCAATCCTACGGCCAGCCTTACCTAGCGAACAGGCCGCAGTCATTCTTCGGAAGGGGAGCCCCATTGGCTCTTCCCGCGCCTAACGATATGAAACCAGCCATCCCTAGAATGGACATAAACCCTACCGGCATTCCTAGACCGACTGGTCCTTACGTGACCCATCCATCGAGCGACGCTCCAATCCACTACGTGGAAGAGCCGAATGATGAAGAGACCTACATATACCCTTACGTCTCGCACAACGACGAGGGCAACGCGGTCCTCACGGATTATCGACTCGTGCCAGTGATGGCGTTAGGAAGGGGACGAGGTAGGGGCCTAGGAGGGTAGACGCAGGATCCAATCACCTGTTGGACTTGCGGTCACCCCGGCCATGCTCATCACGCTGCCCTGAAAGAGAGCAGAAAAACAAAGACAAGGCTGACCAAAGGTGCGCAGAGTGCGGAATCACCCATCTTTTCGTAGATTGCCCAAAGCGAAAGCCATCCTCTAGCTCAGTCAACGTGCCATCTGTCCCATTGGGGCTGTTTGGTGTCGAAAACCTCGATGGAGAGGCCACACCTATCCCATTGCGGATCATGACCCGAGCCCAAATGAAGCAGGCCGGCATCTCTCTACTAGGACCTAGCAATCTTGACGCAACCTCGATAGGGAAGAAAAGCCGCAGGCGGAAAAAGAAGAGATCAGAAGCTAAATTCGCACTAAAAACCAAGAGTGCTACGACTCTGCCTACTGGAAAGAAGGTTTCAGACGCAGAGGCAGAGATTTCAGCCCCTAAGACGGCCGAAAAGGGAAGCGCTAAGGTAGGGGAATACCCGCATCTGAAGCGATAGTTAGAGGCCATAGAAAAGGTGAAGGAATGGGTGAAGGAGGCTCAAGAGCATCTCAAAGACGCTGAGCCCATCATAGAGGACGAGATCGATGATCTCTCTAGCGTAAGCACACCAATATCACCATCTCAACCTAAGTCAGCGGAAGCAACCGCACCACAAGCAATGCCGCTAAGACCAAGCCTTGACGCGACAGAGCTACAGATTAGGCGGCCATTGGCCCGGACAATCTAGGTTAGGGGGAGGACAAATACCAACGATCTCCTGACCACGCTAGTGACTACCCCTGTAACACTTAGCTTGGGAGATTTTCTTAGGCAGCATCCTATCCTATGGCAAGATCTTAAGCAGTGGGTTGAAGGGTCACAAGATCAGGTCACAACAGATCCTCAAGGCCATGATGCAGAAACACAATTACCAAGTTTAACGCTGCACTCCGTGCCTAAATCCTTGCACGTCAATGCCTTTTGGGAAGGCTATGAGATGCACGCAGTCTTACCGGTCCTAGCCCTAGGCGACACAACAAGAAAGGGAATCGTAGATACGGGAGCTGGGGTTAGTGTGCTTAGCCATGCAGTGCTTCAGACTTGGGGAAACCCACCTATCGAAACTGCTAGGTTCAATGTCACGTTAGCAAACGGTATGAGAGTGAAGCCATTCAGGGTACTTAAGAATTGGCCAGTGAAGATTGCAGGAGTCCAGTTCTCTGTTGACTTTATAGTCATGAAGGGAGTGGACTACGATATCCTATTAGGCCAACCCTGGATGCGCAACGCTAGAGTCATCGAAGATTGGGGTAACGGCTTGATCTTCCTTGGCAATAGAACAGATGCCGTAAGGATAGAGAAGGACACTTGGAAGACCTCACCAGTCGACCTAGACGCCATCTCTGCTATGCTCAAGGGTAACACTCAGGTCAAGAAGTCTTATGGGCCCTTGACCAAGTATATCCCATGCCCAAAGGATGAGCGGGATTGGATGCACGTTCTTGCTACAATCGACCTACCATTCTCAGATCATGAGGCATATGAGCAAGCCATCAAAACGATCGGTAAGTCTAACGAAGCACTCTCTATACCAGTCTGCATGATGGCAAAAAGCCCCCATGGAAAGCCTAAGCATATCACCTTCCAAGTATCATCCAACAAAAGGGAACTCCAGGGGATATTGGAGTACCTAACGGACAAGCTAGTTGGCAATCCAGCTGCAAACTTCAAACCACTCAAGGATCTCTTAGAGGAATCCAGGTGGCAATGGACCAGGGTGCATGATTTAAACCTCATGTATAACTGGGCCCTAGTTCCTTGCCAATGACACGAGACATACCAAACCTTAGGAGATGACGAGCAGTCGGATGACAAAGACTCTAGTGACGAATACGAAGATTGCAAGTCCTTCACTGATGAGAGTGAGGGTGAAGTAGATACCGTAGAATACGACACTGAAGGACAAGAAATTGAGTAGATACGAGCAGACTCCAAGCCGCAGAAAAGGTAGACCTTTAGGGTAGAGCAAGGAGTCGTGCATAGGGAATGTGATCGCGCTTGGTTGGAACACATAGGAGCCATAGACCTTGAGCAAGAGGCCTAGCCCAGCCAGGAACGACATCAGTACTTAGGACTGAATCGCCATCTGAACTGCGGCCACCAGGGGAGACCACCTCTTCTAACGAAGACGGAGGGTTTGACTCTGGATCGGAAGTTAGTTCGGACAGTGATCCAGAGATCCCTCAGCCACCTACTACCAGACGTACCTAGGGGGACCTACCCGTCCACCTGAGGCACAGATGGTTAAGGCACGAAAAGGCAAAGCAACCCAGGGATATGCGGACAGAAGAACAACGAAAGCCGTAGGACCTCCCTAAACGCTTCACGAACTTCAAAAAAGGGGATAGGATAGTAGTTCTGTTAGGTGCCAAACGTCAAGGGCAAACGAGCGAACCAATCGAGGGACCAGCCAAAGTCAAGGAGGTAGACTTAGCCCAGGAAGGAGAAACACCCCGGCCAGTATTCATTGCTGATGACTTGACCAATGAAGAGGAAACGAGTCTTGTTGCTCTCTTGCGAGAGTATATAAACGTGTTTGCCTGGTCCTTAGAGGAACTTAAGGGGGTAGATCCGAGTGTCGTGACTCACAACATACCCATGACGCCGAACGCAACGCCGCTCAAGCAGCGATCGTATCCTATGAATCCAAAACACGCTCATGCTATCAAAGAGGAAATTGAAAAGCTGATGAGAGCTGGATTCATTTACGAAATCGAGCACACAGACTGGGTATCGCCCATAGTCATTGTGATGAAGAAGAATAGAAAAATCCGGGCATGCATCAATTACAAGAAGGTGAATGCTGCTACGAAGAGGGACAACTATCCATCGCCGTACACCGAGCACATGCTTGAGAGGGTGGCAGGCAAGGAAGCCTACAGTTTTCTGGACGGCTTCTCAGGTACACACCAATTCTACGAGCCCCAGATTGGACCATTACCTTCCACGTGCACATCGATGCTTCTAAGTTTGCCGTGGGGGCAGTGTTGTGCCAACCTAGCGAACACAACTTAGATTATCCAGTGAGCTTTGCTAGCAGACAACTCACTGAGACGGAAATGAACTACTCGACAACAAAAAGAGAGGGATTAGCCATGGTGTTCGCAGTGAAGAATTCCGGCATTATCTTTTGGCCACATCTTTTACCTTCTTCAGGGACCATCAATCCTTGCTCTATCTCGTAAACAAACCTTGCGCTACAGGACGCATAGCTCGATGGCTCCTTCTGCTTCTAGAATTCAATTTCTTCGTGGTAGTACGAAAGGGAAAACAGCATTACATGGTTGATCACATGTCACGCATCCCCACGGGAGAAGTCGTTGGACAAGGCATCATTGATGAGTTACCCGACGCCCACCTATTTCACCTGTCTGGCAAGAGAGATTTATTTAAGACTGATCTAATGCCATATTGGATGGATGACATAGTCCAAGTGCTTGAGCGCGGACTACTTGAGCGACCAATAGAAAAAGCCCGACTTAGGCGCTTGATCCTGAAGATCCAGCCCTACCAGCTGATTGCAGGTCAACTCTATAGGCTAGGGCAAGATGGATTGCTACGTAGATGCATGTGTGAGCATGACACGCATGATGTGCTCTTTGAGGCACACAGCGGCATTGCGAGAGGACACTTTAGCAAAGACACGACAACACGGAAGGTGCTATAGTCTCAACTATGGTGGCCCATGCTTTTTTAATACGCAGCACGATTCGTCAAGCATTGTGACGAGTGCCAACGGACAAAAGTCCTGATTCGCAAGGATCAGATGGAGTTGACCCCAATTATTGCTTGACAACCATTCGAAAAATGGGGAATCGACTTCATAGGACCCATCAGTCCTGTGGCACAGTACTCACAAGCCAAGTACATCATTGTAGCTACGGATTACCTCACAAAATGGGCAGAGGCAAGAGCCACACGAAAAACTGACACTAGGACGATTGCCAAGTTCTTATGGGAGCAGGTGATCTCGCGATTCGGCTGCCCCATCGAACTGGTCAGTGACCAGGGCACGCACTTCATCAACGAAGTGATAGCGCATCTCCTGTCTACCTTTCTCATTATCCATCGCAAATCATCTCCATACTACCCTCAAGCGAACGGTCGGGTAGAATCCACGAATAAGATTCTTGTCAATGTCCTGACCAAAGTAGTCTCAGCCTCACGAAGTGACTGGGACAACAAGCTTATGGCAGCTTTGTGGGCTTACCGTACAGCTTATAAAATGACTGTCGGTCAAACCCTGTTTAGGCTGACCTATGGAACAAAAGCAATCCTACCCTTAGAATTCTTTGTTCCTAGCCTGAGAATAGCACTTCAAGAACGATGGGAAGGGAAGGAGGCATGGACGCAATGCCTGGTCGAGCTTGAACGCCTATCAGAGACTCGTCTTCTAGCCACCCACGTGCTTATCTGTGAGAAAGCTCGACGCAAAAGCTGGTACGACAAGCATGTCAAGCAACGCGAATTCGAACAGGGTGACTTAGTGCTTCTTTACTCAGTTAAGGGGCATAAGAAAAAAATGAAATTCAGAGGTCTCGGACCCTTCAAGGTTCATGCAATCAGCCGAACCGGCAATATCGAGCTTGAGACACTAGACGGTGAGGGAATAGGCTTCTTCAATGGCAGTCGTGTCAAGAAGTACTACCCTCCCATGCATCCTTTGCATGAGCCACCGATGTTAGAACTACCTGTCAAAGTACGAGTGGCCACAATCACTGAGATTGAGGATGAGGATGAGGAAGCCGTAGAGCTTACATACCTCCACATAACGGTCACTGCAAAACAGACCTGCGCTTTCAACGCTCTGATTGATGAGGGAGCAGACTTCAATGTCCTAACTCACGATCATTGGACCAAACTTGGCAGCCCACCACTTCAGCCCACGATGCTAAATTAAGCCCATATGGGACCCATTCCTATGCACTCCTCGGCAAGTGTAAAGTAGCCATTTCTATCGAGTTTGAGACTGTCGCAATGATTTTTTACGTGTTGCCAAATGCTAAAGACGCAGGCACGGAGTCACTGCTAGGACACACTTTCAAAAAGCAGTCTCACTGCAATGTTGATTACGAGTCGCAGTGCATCCACCTCGCAATAGGCAATGTTCGCATTGTCATAGCCTTCAGCAAGGGCTGCGCGACTTCATCACCGTTCGCAAAGCCACTGATAGAATTCTCCATGACCAAATCTACGCAGGGGGGTAGTGCACGGCCGCCACCTTCCCTAATTTAGGAATCACATCCCACAGTAGCAAAACATCAGGCTCAACAGCCTAGATTTCAATGGGTGCCTAAACAGCCGCAACCACCGCCTAGGAGTCGACGCTCCTATTCTCATAAGACCCAGAACTCTAAACCTAGGAGGCCAAGACACAATCACAGGAAGCGCCATGTGATCAAGCAAAGATGGATCCCTAAAGCCCTCTTACGTGCGCAAGGCTACTACGAGGGAAATACCTGGCTGTGGATCCCTAAGGCCCCCACGCCAGAGGCACCACTCATACACCACCCTCAAGCTTGATCAAACCACATTCCATCAACCCTCAAAACCGCAAGCCGCAGTGCTCTCCTGAACCTCAACCATCCGCCTCATCCATACCTAGACCCAAGAGAGTCCCACAAGCCTACCAGCCCAAACCGCAGGCTCTGTCTCACAAGAGTCACCACCCGCTGGCTGAAGTCAATCCGCCTCCCCAACTCCAACCTGGATGCAGTAGCACGTCCGTCATGGCTGCTCCTAATCCACTTAACATCCAAATGGCCCAACCACAAACTCCCAAACCTCCCCCACCGCCCATCTTCGTTGTCAAAAGCTCTTGTTCTGTCAAACCTCGACCACCTGTCGGTGTTACGCCCTCCTATGAACGAAAATCCTTTCTAGCGTTGGTGGCCGATGACCTCGCTGAGGACACCGTGGATGATGTGGTGGATTTTATTAAATGACTAGATGACACTTTTGTATCACTCGTGCTAAGCTACGACCGCTTGGACCTAGGTCTATTAGAAGAACCCTTTGCAACAGAAGTACAAAATATGCCTTGCTCTTGGGAAACCTTTAAATTCGCGTTCACAAAAGCTTCTCACTCCACTGCTGAGTTGATTAATAGCGAAATCTCCAAGGAGCAAGCCATCAAACAGCGCCTTATCATGTCATACGATCCACGAACCACTTCTGCTATCACTGACCAAGAAATCGCAGAGTTATCACACATCGTTGATATTGGATCACCTTTCTTGAGGCAGTGGTATGCTCTTAGGTTGCAATGGGACGTTGAAGGATGTCGCATAATGACCAATGCCGAGCAACGTCGCGCTATCAAAACAGCAGAGTATGATCCCACTTACATCGTGCCCACCTCGTATAGAGTGTTAACCACTCTTCAGGGCCGACCCATGGAAGAACACCTCAAAGGACACCCCTACCTCGATCGCTTGTTGACCGAGGAAGAGCTACACATTGCTAGCTGTGTCGACTCTAATGACTTCCTCACAGATGTTCTCACATACATCACGCACGTGGGAATTCGACCCTTTGATTTGGACCACACAGCTCAACTGGAATACAATCTAAATTTCTATACTTTGCTCCTTCACAAGTAACTCCTACCCCAACATGCCGAAAGCTTTTAACCTTTTGACCCTCAATCCTAGGAAGGATTCTTCTCAAGATGGAAGGGGAGGGGGTAAGGTGAAATGAATCAGATGAGGAATGAATCAAAGTAAAATTAGTGAAAAGCATAAACATGTAGTATGAAAAAACGGATGGGGTAGGAAAATGGGCAGGAAAACTTTGAAGTAAAGGGCAAAAAGTCCAAGTCTAGAAAGGAAAACCTACATGGCTTCATAATGAATTCATTCAAAAAGCATAGAGTTTTTCTTTTCCAGCAATCAGCAAATTGATACGTGGAAAGTACTAATGAAAGTTACGATTTATGGCAGGAGCATAAAATGTCGCAGCAAGACCGTGCCCATCAACTCCCATTCACAGACGAAGAAAGGGAGCAATACCGCATCCATCTAGAGAACCGCGCCTTCAGCTAGCTCAAATTTTGAACCATCCACAACATAGAAGTTGTGGTGGCCAAGGAGGAAGCAGCCAGGAGGTGGTTGAACAATGCAACCTCACGAAGTATCTTGGAAAGTTCTCACAGGAACCGGACCACCTGAAGTGCGTGGAGTTCCTCAGAACATACAACCCAGATCAAGAATGCGGTACTGTGACGGTGGGCAGAGGAGAAGATGCAAAGCAGGTATAGGTCCGTTTAGACCCAGCCTTGGTGGAGAAGGCTTTGGGATTGGTACCAAAGACGGAGAGGAAAAAAAAAAGGATGTTTATGCCATGCTTAAAATGAAGAAGGAAGATGTGCTCACAAATGATGGCATAAGCATCCAGGATATCCCTAACGTAGAAGCCAGGATGCAAGCCAAGATGATACATGTGCTCTTCTCCAGCCAGCGCTATAATTCATTGATCCATCGAATTAGCGTACCGGTGCTGGAGAATGTAGTAGCCCATACCCTAGACGAAGTAGATTGGAACGGGTACGTGCGAAAAATGATCGATCAGGCAGCCAAAGCATTGGCCCTAGGAAGTGTACCAGCAGGAGGAGAATCTCCAGCCTCTAAAGTTACAGAAAGAAAGAAAGCCTCCTTCATCGAGTATGGAGGTGTCTTGACTGCGCTCATCCAGGAGGCAGTGAAGGAAGCACAGGATACGGAAGAAGGAGAAGGAGAAACGCCAGAAAGGTCGCCTCCTCACTAGGACAAGGATAGGTCCACCAATAGAACTGAGACAGAAGAAGAAGGAGAGGGACAGACAAGCAAAAAAACAACCAAGAAACCCAAGAAGAAGACAACACAGAGAAAGAAGAAGGATGACGAAGGCAGAAAGAAGGAGAGAGAAGACTTAGAAAAGGCAAAGAAAGAGTCCCTAAAAGAGGCCAAGGAGAGAGAGAGGACGAAGAGACAGGAGGAGGAGAAGGAAAAAGAAGAATAACAGAAAGCAAAAAAGGCATCGAAACAGGAAGCAGAGGAGAAGAAAAGAAAGGAAAAAGAAGAAAAAGGGAAAAAGCAGGAAGAGCAGAGAAAAGTGGAGGAGGAAAGGAGAAGAAAGGCGGATGAGGAAGGAGGAAGAGGACCTGGTGGAAGCCACACACCGATCCATCGAGCAACAAAGCCGAGCGGATGAATTGGGGAACCTGAGCCCGCATAGAGAAGAAGGGCCAGGGTCTAGCACATAGGTGCCGAAGTTTATGCCACCTCCAGTCCCTAAGGGCAAGGGCAAGGCCCCGATTCATCCAATTCCTACCCTCCTGGTGCCTTCCGCTGAACCACCACCATCACCCCTAGCATCCCGACCAGTGTCAACATGCCAAACTTTATGGCGTGGATGCAATACTTCATCAACAAAGAGATGGGTCAAGGACAAAGCACATAAACCATGGCCACAGGACAAAAGAGGCCAGCTACTAATGCAGAATCTAGGCAAGAGCCTAAAAGGCAGAAGGTAGAAGCCTCAACCTCACCCATCCACAGAACGATGACACCATCGGCTAATTACGATGAGTACGTCGCCGAGCTGCTCTCCCAATTGGAGAAAGCTAAGGAGGAATGCAAGATAGCCGTGGCTGAGTTGGCAGCCGAGAAGGAATCAATGGCACCTTCCAGCTGGATAAAATGAGGATGATAGCCATGCAGCAGAGGGAGATCGCAGATCTCAAACAAGAAATGAAGGCTAAGGATGATAGGGAGGAGCACTGGAGACAACAACTTGAAAACGAGACACAGGAGCTAGTGAAAATGCAAAGAGAGCACAAGCTCCTGATAGTGCAATACTAGGAGCTCGCTTCGAAATCTGCTCAGGTTGATACGCTTGTGGTCGAGTTGAATGCCAAGGACGAGGAGAGAAAACAAGGCATAAAGGAGCAGCAAGAGGAGATCGAGCGCCTGACAGATCAACTAAACTCTGAAAAAGAAGAGCAAGAGAGGCTGGTCAGGGAGTTGAAAGACTATGAGCAGAAACTCATGATACTAACCCTAAAGCAAGGAGAGATCTTGGAAGAAATGAACAAAAGAGCAGAGGAGTGGGCTGTGCACAATGACAAGAGGGTGAAGACACCGGCGCGGCGCCTTGCTCTAGTAGAGAAAGAGAAAATCATTGCAGAGAGCAAGGCAAAAGCTGCCCAAGTGGCCTTCGGCACTCAACATAAGGCCTTCCTCGACACCATCCTAGATACCACCCACTCAGCGCAAGGAGAGTCATTGGAGGTGATGCAAAGAAAGCTCGACATAGCACGTAGAGCCTTGCACGCTAGATTGCAGATGCCACCCCTACCTGCGGAGGTTAGGCTGAGCTTGGATGAACAATGAAAATACCTATTGCTGGTTGGCCTAACCCCCAGGAAATCGATGCCCTCAGATTCGAAGAAGAAGCACCACAGGGAGAACGACAGGGGGAGGAAGAAGAACTTGAAATCGACATGAACCGATTCAAGGAAAAATAGTCCCACAACCCCCCTCGCCGCAGAAGAGCCACCACAAGAGGACCCATCTGTGGAAAGAAAAGCCGCCTCTAGGAAAAGATGCAGAAAGCTAGTAGAGGAAGCCAGGAAACATGTGAGAGCCAAACCAGCTGTGCTGCCGTCCGCACCTCTCCCACCGTGCCCTGATGATCTCCCCGTGGGATTCCACGTAGAACTGGTGCTGTGGGAGATACAAGAACAAGGAAAGGATCCATTCACCTTTAGTTTCCTCCTACCCAACAGTCTGCGGAGGGTCTTGCTACTCAAGGTGATGGACGAGGTGATCGCGGTCGGTGGCCGATTGGGGCAAAGATGGCTAGAAGAGCGAGAAAAAACCCCGACCTCTTGGGGCATAGAAGCGGCTGATTACTGGCAGAACAAAGTTTTAAAAGTCCCACACACTGTACAGGGCTACAAAAGCCAACCCTGTGGAGGAGGTGAGTATGCGACATCAGTATGCTCGCCTGGATGGCATTTTGTAACACCCTATCATTCGAGCAGAACAACCCTACCTACATGGCATACCCTCGAAGGGTAGGGGTGGATTTTGATGCCACCCTCCACGGGCGGTATGACTTCCCTATTATTTATAACTCTAATGTAGTATCCTTCGAGCATGCGCTTCTCTTTACCGCCGAAAGCCTAGATGATTCTATGACACCCTTTCTTGCGGATTTCTTCTCACGCCGTGACCCCGCCTTTGTAACAACCTGTAATTATCTTAGGTTACTTAGGCTACTCCTTAAGTAGGACCCGACTCCACAAGAGTGCGGCCTACCTCCCCTCTTCTTTGACCCTAATGCTATTGACAACTGTGCCATGGCTTGTCTTATGATGAGGGCTAGTCTCCTTCCCTCTTTTTGCCTAGCCCTCCTAGAAGATATGAATGACAGCCAATTCACTAGGTGCAATCACCCTTTCCTCTCCACCACTTCTCTTCATGTTCGCATGAATCTGAAAGATTACATGCAAAGTCGCCAGTTTTTTAGCAAATCTATCCAACCCCCTTCCCCTCCTCATTCCGATGAAGACAATTAGGCCTGGCTATCATTCCACGACCTTCAAAAAAAAAGAAGAAGCACACAAGCACTCGCTCGCAGAAGCACTTAAACACCACATAGAGCACTATCATTGCACCTAGGGGTCCTCAAGTTAGGCATGCCTAGTGGCTTCGATCGACCGGCTCCGCTCCTAACCCCCTAGCCCTTTTTGCTACCCCACTTCACACTTAAGGCACATCAAGGGCAGGACTTTCATGCCTGTCACCCTAAGACTTGCACTGCACCTCCAACGACACACGAACTGGGTCCTCAAGTGTGGAACATTACCAAGGGCTTGCCCAAGGTTAGACCCATCTCCCAATTCCACTGCCACGGGCACCACGCACTACACGGAGAGGCAGACACACCCCTTAGGGAGTGCACAACTTTTCTTGCAGGTTATGTTCGAGTTTCAAGAACTAGCTACTCAGCTGAAGAAGATCACCCACGACATCCTTTAATGACCAAAATTCTTTCCATGTGCCGGACATGACACCATTACTGCTATTTCAGGAGCTTTTCTGCATTGGAGTGGACGGACCAACGTGCTTCATGTCGCCAACCAACTGCCTACTGATGGCTACCATGATTGGACCAAATCAAGCAAAAGGAGTACTCAGTAATAGATCTGCCATTGGCATAGATCTTGGAACCTCATCTTCCAAAGATGCATGCCTAATGCCTCAAGATCTACGGATCGCTTATTGATTCCACAAGCCTGAAGATTTTCAATGCAAGGTTGAAGATCTTCAACGCAGCACTGAAGACCTTTAACTCAAAGACAAAGATCTTCAAATCAAAGACACAGATTTTCAATGCGAAGACAAAGCATATCTTTGTCAAGGTAGAGTTCGGGGGGGCTTCTCTAGGATAAATCCCTCCAATACCATCCTCCTAAGGAATTGCTTATTGATCAAGCATTTCTGATGCTCAAGGGACGACCGCTACATATTTTTCACCAGCCAACTGGAACCCCAATCAGCCGCTCGCAGAATGGAAGCCACAACTGTGTGAGAAATGCCGAGTATCTTCATGAAGCCTAAAGCACGTCAGAATCTCTCCTAGTCATCGTGATTAAACTCCATCACCTCTCATTCACACAATCGCCTTTGAACCAGCGTCATCTACCTACTAGTTCCGCCTAGCAGCAGACCTAACTAGCCACTACTTCCCACCATAGTGCCATGAGACTGGCACTTGGCTAGGAGGGGGGTAATGTTTATCATGTTTACCGCAGCACAGAGGAGCGAGAAAATGGAAAAAAGGAAATAGCAAAAAAGGCACAGGATAAAAGCAGGCACGACCCTCAGAAAGTCTCAGTGTCGCCCCGAGACAACAAAAGAGTAAAAGGCGCACCATTAAATGTGGAAGCGCTCGCGAATCCTTGTAAAAGAGCGCCAGGCTCGCTCCTGTGCAAAGTGTATGCATTAGTTGGAAATAGGATAAATTAGAATGGTGGGAAATGGGAAAAAGGACCTAGGCTATGGCCGTTAGGCTATGGCCGGCCATGTAAAAAAGGGAAAAGGGGATGACCGCCCAAAAGGGATTTAGGGTTTTGTATATAAAGTTGGAAAGTGAATGAGAAGCTCATTCTTTTGGTGTGTGGCAAAAGGAGTCTTCTTCTTGCTCTCTTCTTCTCTCCTTCTTGCTTGTGTGTGCTCTTGAGAGAGGGAGTGTGAGAGTGTGAGGGAGTGAGTGTATGAGAGTGAGGGATCAAGAGGGTGAAGCTCTTCACCACCTCCTTTTCTCTTCTTCTCTTCTCTTCTCTTCTCTTGCGCGCACGGCTATGGAGGATGGAGCTCGAAGATGGAGGAGGATTGAGGATGCTTGAGCTAGCATCAAGAATCGTGGAGCTATCGGAGTGCAAGAGAGAGGAGGGTACTCGATCAAGCATCAAGGTAAGCTCATTACACTCGTAGGATCGACGGCGCATCGGCTAGGTGAGAGATAGCCATTAGAGCTCGCTTGAAACGCTTGAAGCAATTGGCAGTTGAGCGAAAGCTCCCACAGCATGTGACAGGAAGATGCGTTTGTCGGTAGAGTGAAAAACAAATATAGTGGATTGAAAACTGTGGCATCCAGAAACGTTGAAGGATTGGTGCCATAACATTGTTGGGGTTGTATCAATGTGTGTGAGTGACTCGAGAATACAAAGGCTAGTTGAAGATATGGATAAAGTTATTATGTGGGATGATAAATGGGCTAAGGGAAAGCACAAGATCACTCTAGATCACTATGTTACAAGGACACAAGGAGAGATTACTAGAGAGAATGTGACTTATATAGAAGGGTTTGGGTACCTTGAGCAAACCACCTAGAATAATAAGTGTATGGCACTTTGTGTGATGCCATATGATGACATAGTATGGTATGAAGTGATTGAGAAGGGAGGCATGTGGGGCATTCTTTTTAACATATCCTTTGTGGCTCTACCCTTATTTTCCCATCATATAAGTTACTATGTGATATGGAAAAGGATACTCAGCTCCATCAATAGGGAGGCAATTTTAAGTCATTTAGGATTGAGCAAGGAATACAAAGGCTACATTCATGTCTCATGTGTTACATTGCCAAAATTGGAGAGATATTATGGGTTAAATTTTTCCCATACTTTAATAGGGGCATTCTAGGTGAGATATGGGAAGGGATACTCAAATCCATCAATAGGGAGACAATTTTAAGGCATTTAGCATTGAGCAAGGAATGCAAATGCTACATTCATGTCTCATGTGTTACATTGCCAAAATTGGAGAGATATTATGGGTTAAATTTTTCCCATACTTTAATAGGGGCATTCTAGGTGAGATATGGGAAGGGATACTCAAATCCATCAATAGGGAGACAATTTTAAGGCATTTAGCATTGAGCAAGGAATGCAAATGCTACATTCATGTCTCATGTGTTACATTGCCAAAATTGGAGAGATATTATGGGTTAAATTTTTCCCATACTTTAACAAGGGCATTCTAGGTGAGATGATGATACAACAACTATACTGAAATGATAGTTATAAGTGCTACTATTGTAAACTTGTATCTACATGCTTATAACTACAAGTTATAACTATATCTATAGGTTGAAAGGGATGTTGGAGGCTAAATGCATTGTGAAGAAAGCCCAAGTTTTTTTAAAGGGAGCAACTTGAGAAATAGCTCTTGAGGAGCCTAAGTAAGCAAGCAAAGGTGCATGGCCATAAGTGTCACTATTATATTGTGATTTCTACAAAGCTTCTAAAATAGTACCATGATACTAACTTCTCCAAAAATTATTGATGTTGAGGATACCATCAAAGATGATACATGGTATTATTCCATAATGTGAAGGAGTTTTGAAATAGTTAGATGCCTAGGTAGTTTGCTAGATGAGATATACAACACTATGGGGGTGAAGCAAGGATGCTCACCATTGTCCCGAACACTCTTTGGCATCATGCTCTAGATCACACATCACATTACTACTTTTGTTGATGATATCTTTGTGGTATCTAATTTCACTACTAGAATTAGAACACCACATGGACACATGGACACAAAGAGATGGTTCACCATGAATCTTGAAAAGAAAAGGTCATCATCTTTCACACATCTAGACATGTTATGAGAGAGAAAAATAAAAAGTTATGTATTTACCTCTCTGAAAAGCCTAGATAGCCTATGAGACAAAGTACTTTATTCAAGAATGACAATGAAAATGAAAACAGGGAAATATGCTTATGCTTACAATCATAAAGGCTACAAGCATAGACTACTATCATGTACAAAATGATCTCTCAATGACCCTATAATTGATCCATGATACCAATTTGATCAACAAAGATTTAAGTGGGGAGTATTGTTGAGACCTACTCTATGTTGTGGATGAGATAATTGTCCTTCATTTGGTGAATCGAGTCCTTAGTATGTAATATTACATGGACATTCAATATTGGGTTGGGAAATTTTCCTACTTTGAGGGGCATGAATGTGTGTGTGTGTGCATGCGTGTGCGTGCGCACGTGTGTGTGTGTGTGTGTGCATGTGTGCGTGTGTGCGTGTGTGCATGTTACTTCTTGATATGTACTATTTGTAGATCTTAAGGAGCATTTGCATGATACATTGTGTTTATTACGCAATTGATTGGGAGTTGGTACATAACAAGTCATGCCTAACTTTAAATTTAATAGTTGTTAAGAAATGTAAAAGAAGTCCTAATAGGTTGATCAATTGTTTAAGCCTTCTAATGTAATAGTCTATGAGTAATCTAAAATACACTATGATGTTATAAATACAAAATTATTAACCAATATCAATATTTCTATTTAAATTTATGTTTGAAAATGTGAAACCTAGATTGTGATAGCAGGTCCTAATTCTCTAAAAGCACTGGACAAAAGGTGACATTGGATCCAATACCATAGAATGCACTTAGTTGCTCATCACGAGGCTTTAGACCATAGTCGACAAGACGACATAGAAAAACCCAAGCAAGAAGTTTCCAAGTTGCCACATTGCAACATTGCCAAAGTGAGGTTGTGGAATCAAAGATAAAAGCATAAAGAGTATTGCATAAAGCTTTAGTTGAAAATGCCCTTAGATGGCAATCTATTGTATATACACTATTTTGTCTATAATATAACTCCCACATGCATTATTTTAGAAAAAATTAAGAAGTTCCCAAGTTCTTAGTGGCAATTTACCAACAATCTAAATGGAAAGTACATTAATTGGTTGTGCAAGTACATCAATGTACAAAAATTAAGAGATGCCCCTTGCATTAGAGACAATTTATTGGTTAGTGAGCAAAACTCAATTGGTGAATGTACTTGTCTCAATAGAGATAAAACAGTAAGAAGAGATTAAATACTAAAGAGGGTTGGGAAGAAATTGCTAATAAAGGAAATAAAAAAGGGTTCCACCAAGGCACACTTGCACAAATAAAGTTGGCAAAAATGAAGGTAGAAATATTTAGGCTAAGGGATTTACATTTCAAATTGAAGGAGAAAGGTGTACACAACCTTCTCATAGCAACACTTCACATGCACCTAAAAGTTTACAAGTGAATAAAAATTTTGGTGTGCCTCAAATGTCTCCAGCAATGATGAAGAAAATATCATTGTATAAAAGCTTTCATAGACTTTTGGTGGAGAATGCTCAAAATGCCCTTACAAACACAATATTCTTCACACTATCATAATTATTAGCAGTCGAGAGGGAGAAATGGAAACATATTTGGAAGAAAATATGTGAGTTCAATATTAGCTTATCTTCACCTATCATAAGATGAGGTACCTTTTGTTAGCATTTCCCTTTAGCACTAATGCTTATAAAATGGTTTCGTGACAAGGTGGTGTAGGTCCCAAAAGAATTACCCACTATTAACTTCAGTTGAGTGGTCCACTTATCTTGAAACATGTGGATATGTTGCTTTTTGAGAAAGAAGAGTTTATTTTTAGAAAATTAAAGAAAAAGGGTGCTCTGTGTGTGTATGTGTGTGTGTGTGTGTGTGTGGCATGCTTTTCATCATTTCTCATTCCAGATGAGAAATACACCATCATTGTATGTATTTCTCTGGTCTCATAGGCCACATTGGCCTTTTAGAGGCATTAATTCTCTCTCTCTCTCTCTCTCTCTCTCTCTCTCTCTCTCTCTCTCTCTCTCTCTCTCTCTCTCTCTCTCTCTCTCTCTCTCTCTCTCTCTCTCTCTCTCTCTCTCTCTCTCTCTCTCTCTCTCTCTCTCTCTCTCTCTCTCTCTCTCTCCGAGTAGAAAAGAAGGGCAATGCTCTTGCATGTGACAGTACTTCCTTGTTTAACAAATGCCATGGAGAGGTCAAAGATGGGCAAATAAGGTTATCTTGAACAATTTGTTTGTTTTACAAATTTTAGTGACGTTATTGGTGAAATGAAAGTGTAGGGACCACAAATGTGGTGCAAATTGTGATGGACAATGTAATCATCATAAGTCTATTGAAAGTATGGAGAACATAATCATCCATTTAAGCTAGCAAATGCACAACACACAATTTGAATTTGGCACATGATTGTCATAAGAGGGATGATACATAATTGTTTAAAGATTTTACTAAAAGAGTCCTTGATATCTACATAGATGATTGTACCATAAGGATCTACTTTCAAGCCTCCTTCCAATTGATACTAATAATGGCTAGTATGCATTCACATATTGCACAATCTCATACCTCCACCTCTTATAATGAATCACAGATTGGTGAAATCACCAAGCCTCACTTTCAGAGATATCTCCTAGTATCTTCTACTGTTTGAGATGTGCCAATCTCACAATGCTTTCATCATACCAACTATTTTGGGGACCGTCTACGTGTTGGATTTAGATGAAAAGTGGGTAGTGTCAAGGAAGTTAGCTATGGAAGAATAGTGTAATAAATCAATCGTTTTTTATGTAAGTACCTCCAATGGTACATCTAGATTCATATCATAAGTGCTACAATAAATGGCATCTCACATACATGACTACACACTTGGGAGGGGTGAACATTGATATGTTGGGTGGGTATAGATCTATGGGTAGGTTCATGGGGGAAGAGGGCTTGTGATGGAGAAGCAAAGGTAGGTATGATCTACCCCACTAGGTCCAAGGGCTTTAATGAGAAATCTTGTATGAGCTAAGCCATCTCTCATGATACCAATATATAGTCCAATGTGCTCTTTCATCCTCCATGTGGGAATCATATGTGTAATATCCCCACTACACAATTGTTATTTGATAAAACAACATGAGATTGTTTTATATACAACATCATTAAGCTTCAAAATAATTAAATTAATGTGCACAAGGTGTCAATTCAATGTTTCACATTTACATGTTGTTAAATGCAAATATAATTAATAAAATTTAACCGATACATTTAAATCATAGAAGAACCCAAAATATTAAAGACGAATGTTTAACGTAAAACTTGGGTAGAATTGTTTGCATAGATGCATTCATCTCCAAATATTAGTTGCTTATTATTTTATGACACCTCAATTTGATATTAGAGCATCCTAGGCTAACCCTCAAAGGCACAAGTGAAAACACACTTTTCATTCAAGGGAAGGGTGAAAAAAGAAATTAGCTTTTCTGAAGGAAGGAACAACTAACAAAGCCAAACTCAAAATAGGCCTAGTTTTAAGAATAAAAAAAGAGAGAAATAAAAAAACTTATCGTGCTCTCTCTCTCTCTCTCTCTCTCTCTCTCTCTCTCTCCCCCCCAAACATCTCGTTAAGCCTTTCCCTTTGGGTAATAAATCCACATTCAGTCACACAATTCAAGTTATTTGTTAACTTTTTCTCTCTTTCTTTTCCTAAGCATCTAATGGTACAACCCTGTAAAGCCTATTTACACTCACACTCCTTGAACTCACTTCCTCTAGCACTTATTTCTATCTACACAACCCCTACAAGATGATTCAAGAAACCAAAAGGATTTGGACATGCTTCCAAAAATTTGAGCATGTTGTTGGATCCCCTTTTTTCCATATGCAATAGTTGTTTGGTGTTTGGAGACCATGGACGTGCGTACAAGCAAAAAGCATCTTGCAAACTAGTTTCAATGGCCTCAAAGTAATGTAGAGAGATCATGTGCTAACTTGTCATTAACAAACATGTCCCTAGACTAACATGTGTCCCAAACCCATGCAACGATGGTTGGCCAAACATGAAATATGAGGTTTCGATAAAATGTGGGAGCTCTCGCTCAACCGTCAAGACCCACGGACTGCTTATTGTTCAAGCGTTTCGAGTCGAATGGTAGTGGCTACCTCTCACATAATCGTGCACACCCTCTACCCTATGAGTGTAATGAGCTTACCCCATGCCTGATTGAGTGTCTCTCGAACCTTCCAATAGCTCCAAAATCCGAGATGTGAGCTCGAGCAACCTCAATCCTCCACCTTCAAGCTCCATGCTCCATAGCTGCATGAGATAAGAGATAAGAATAAGAAGGGAGAAGAAGAAGAGAGGAGAAGTTGGAGAGCTTCTCCACCATGGTCCCTCATCCTCACACCCTCACTCTCTCACACTCCCTCACTCACTCTCTCAAGCACAAGCAAGAATAAGAAGAAGAAGAGAAGAAGAAGAGGAGAGCTATGTTTTTCCACACACCAAGAATGAGCTTCTCCATTCACTTTTTGGCTTTTATACATGCCCTAATCCCTTTTGGGCACTCATCCCCTTTTTTACATGATCGGCCATCTTGCCTAAGTCTTGTTTTCCTATTCTCTTCTATTTACAATGTCCCTTCACCTATGTCCGTCTACATGCTACAAATTGCATAGGAGGAAGCATAACGCTCTTTTACAAAAATTTAGGGACACTTTTGCATTGCCTTGAACTTTTAAGGTCACCCTTGTGCTTTTGACCTTTTCTCCTCTTATTCCTTCCATCGGGCAACCTTTTTCCATATTTTTTAATTTTCTTGAATTTTATTTTGCTTCATTTTTCTCTGTCTTGCACTGGGGTTAACATTAGCCCCCTCCTAGTGGAGTGCCCGTCCCATGGCACTTGTGGAAAACTACTAATGAGGGTTGGGGTAGTTGGAGGGTTGCCATGTGGGTTGATGATGGGGCCTTGTGAGAATTAGGTGTGGAGAAGAAGCATTTCAAAATGTGGAGGTTGTGGAGGCTGAGAGTGGATCTAGTGGGTGACGGCGCCTTTGAAGTTGGTGATTAGTTGCAGGGTGTCGGATTCACATGAAAAGGAAAAGAGAGTGCATTGCATAGGGGGTGTGTCTACCTTACTGTGTAGTGCATTGTGTCCGTGCCAGTGGAATTGGAAGTTGGTCGAAGCTAGAACATTGTCCCACACTTGAGGACTAAGTTCGTGCATAGGGGAGGTGCGGTGGGTGTATCTTAGGGAGACATGTCTAACCATAGGCACTAACCATAGGCAAGTGTGACCTCCCTAGGTGTATCCTACCCTTGATGCGCCCTAAGTGTGTGAAGTGGGGCAACAAAAGGGGCTAGGGGGTTAGGCTCGGAGTTGGCTGACTGAGGCCATCGGACGCACCTAACTCGAGAACCCCTAGTTGCAGTGATTGTGGCATTCATCAAATGGGAGATGTATTGCTTGCTTTCTCTTTTGATTTTCTTTTCCTTTCTCGGCTCTGTTTCTCTTTTCTTTCTCTCTTTTTTTTTTTTTGAAGCTATGCGAAGAACTAGTCCTTGTGTTCACAAAAATGGAGAATAAGTTGATGTCAAGGGGCTGGAAGAGAAAGAAAGATTCAAAGGTGAGATGAAGTGCTTGGAAGAGGAGAAAGAAAAAGCAACCCAAATGTGGAAAGATCACGAGCCAAGAATGGTGGCTTTAGCCCAAAGACAAAACAAAAGTCTAGAAGAAATGAAGCAAAGATCTGAAGAATGGGTAGCTAAGAGCGAGGAAAGAGTGAAGGACTTGGCAAGCCATCTAGCCCATCCAGAAAGCAAGAGGCTGCTGGCAAAGAGTAGAGTAGAGGCCATGGAGACAAGGATGATGGGCCAGCAATGTATTTTCCTCAATACCATTCTAGATATCACACAACTAGAAGAGGAGGAGACCAAAAAAGTTTTGAAGAAGAAGTTAGAGATTGCCCGTAGAGCTATAAGGCATGGCTTGTGTGCCCAAATGCAAGAAGTAGAAACCAGTCTAAGCCAGCAAGAGAAAAAGAGAATACTTGCTAAGGGAAAGGTTGACAGCTCAAGAAGTAGAATTGCTAGGGTATAAGGAGGAACAAAGACCATTGGAGTCTGAGGAGAAGAGCAACATGTGTCACCTACTAGAGGAGGGCCATATTTTGAGGTGGGCCAACAAGAAGAAGAACAAATTCCAGAACCAAGCCCTCCATGATTAGAAGCACAACAAGAAGTTTCACAAGAAGATCCAACTCTAGAAAAGGAAGGCCAAAGTCAGAAGGAAGAGAGAGAAGATGTTGGAGTAGGCACAAAGAAGGCTAAGGGCACAACCCCTAGCAGATCTAGAAGTGCCTATCCCATCAAGACAAGAGTGCTTTCTTGTAAATTGGAACATGGAACTCGCAATGTGGGAATAGTGGGAAAATAAATGCCAACCCTTTGAGTTTACCTTCCAATTCACACCCACAGTGAGCCGAGTGCTATCCCCTAGAGTGGTGAAAGAGGCGATAAACATGGGAAAACGACTTGGGGATTGATGGAACAAAGAAAGAGAAAAAGCCCAACATTGTGGAGGACAAAATCACTAGATTATTGGGAAGATAAGGTCATGGAAGTTCCCAATATTGTGAAGGGGTATGAAGCACAACCCAAGTAAAGGAGAATGATTTGGGATACAAACATGGATGCATGGATGTCTTTTTGCAACACCCTACCTTATATAACCCAACCTACATACCATATCCAAGAAGGGTAGGAGTGCATTTTGACATCCATGGCTGCTATGACTTCCCCAAGATATATAATATAAATGCCACTAAACCAGAAGAATCCATCATATTCTTCATAGATGACCTCAGCCCCTCCATCTCCCACTTTCTCAATGAGTTCTCCTCTTGCATTGATCCAGCCTTCTCATTACAACTTGCAATTACTTTAGGTTACTTAGGGTGTTGCTTAAACATAGGATCCTATCGCTCAACAATATCGCCTACCACCCCTCTTTTTTGACTTAAATGCCGGCATAGACAACTACACAATGGCTAGACTCATGATGCAGGCACATTTCTCCCATACTTGGATTCTCTTCATAAGCGCGTTGTACCTATGACCGGAGAAGAGTGCATGCACCATTTTCGCTTGCAGCTAGATGGTGCGTCGGGAATATCTGCTAAATGGATTCCATCATTAGTGTGCACCCTTGCCTTTGTCATCTTCAACATGCTATAGACATCCCTCTTTAGTTTTTTTCCTTGGACATTTGCCAGCCCTAATGCTTTCTCCACCAGTTCCAGCCTTAATGCAAATTCAAACTTCTTGGGAGAACCTCCTCGCCTAACAGTCACAGTGCCACTACCCTTGCTTGCATCAAAGGTTCTCAAGAACTCTATGCATTTGTTGTGGTCAATTTCTTGGCTAGCTTTTTCCACGTATTTGTGAAGGTTGTACTGATCAATCATCATTTTCATCGCATCTTTAGTATCTATTAGTTCCCTCAAGTTGCCAATGCTACAGTACTTGAGTTGGTTGAAGACTCTTGTCTCGATAGACAATCGGTACCTATTATGCTCTTCTTTCGAGAATGGAAGTTGTGCTACCATTTTGGGTTCCTGCCAAGATGCAATGACTTCTATTATTCTCTTGCAAGGCCATTTTCCAACATGAGGGTAAAAAGACTGCAACTTTAAGCAATGAAATAAAGGAACTTCAAAGATAAAATGGAAATTTTTGCTTCGAACAGTCCATAAATTCCAAGTAAGCATTTCTTGAATATTCTTATTAAGTCTAAAGTCTCTTTATCTATCTTTTTACTTTTCAGTTTTGACTTTAAAGTTTTCTTTCCCTTTTTATGCTTTTATTAATCATGTTTCTATGAGTTTTCATTTTTCACCTTGCCCCTTTCTTTTCCACCTTACCCCCTCCCCCCTAAGAATGATGCGAATCCTTCCTAGGATTGGAGGATGAAGGGTTAAGGGCATTAAGCGCATGGGTGTGATGCTTTTACTTTTTCATGAGCCAAGTGTAAAATTGTGGGTTGTACTCTAAGGTAGCATGGTGATCCATGTCCTGAGGTCTAATGCCGACACGTGTAATGTAGGT
The DNA here is from genome assembly GCF_053477565.2 of Lygodium microphyllum. Classification (NCBI taxonomy): domain Eukaryota; kingdom Viridiplantae; phylum Streptophyta; class Polypodiopsida; order Schizaeales; family Lygodiaceae; genus Lygodium; species Lygodium microphyllum. Next base: position 33,868,499 of record NC_141163.1, on the reverse strand, counting down.
CAGGACATTAGTTAGGAAGTCACAAAAGTTGATCCGACTAGAAACATGTAGTTCTTCCTCACTTTGGATGCAATCCAAGTAAGGATGGGCCATAACATGATCTTCTAAGAGGGACTTCAATAAACATGAATTTTGATTCTTCCTAGGTGCATGGCAGCATGCGTACTTCCGTTGCTAAAAGCTTATTTAGGAGACCTAAGTCACCAACTAGTCATAGCTTTTAGCAAGCATGGCGAAGGTGGCATCCAAGCATCTAATGCATGTGACCAAGTCATCCCCTATGTTCTCAACTAGATTAGAGGCCAAGGTAAGAATGGATCTCTATTCATAAGAGGGTCTAAGGCGTGCAGAAGGTTGGGGTTTGGCTGGGCTAGATAACTCAGCAATTGGTGTCTACTACTTTGTCTGATCCTTAGGGCACGTGTTAGCCACTTGTGTAATAGACGTGGTTTGCGATGCAGATGTTGTACTACTTGCTTCTTGTGAAGCCATTGGAACACTAGTAGCATTAAGTGGAGTCGGTTTAGTGGCAGTACGTTGCAGTATTAGTTGAGAGACCCGTTGCAGTTCTACGGGTTTGGTGGTTGTTGGCTCAAGCGGCTTGTTAGTTCTAGGTGGCTCACAAGGTCTTGGAGATGGGCTAGTAGTAGACGGTTGAGGGATACATATGCCACTCATGGGTGTAGGCAACCAAATACAATTGTTGCCTTCATAATAGCCTTGGGCAGGCAACAGGGATTTAGGCACACATCATGGCTTGGCCATTCATTTGGTTCTATAGCGTCCAACTATGTCTTTCAATTTTAGGGCATGATGTTTTGGGATGATGGACCCATGAGGGTTGAATTTTGGGTGGCCATGGATGTTTTTTAGATACCCATTGGAGCTGTGGCATTGTGGCCTCATGTTTTCTTTATACTTTCCTAACAGTGGGTAGGCCTGTCCCCCAAATGGGTTGAGCTTCATGTTAGTGGGTTGCAATTGGGGCTGTCCAATGAGAATCCAATGCTCTCAAGGGTAAGGATGTTGCAGTTAGCTCCCTCATCTCGATAAGCACATCAAAGGTGTGCATTTTTTAAGTAGTAACTATGATTCACAAGTAAGCACATTCCACTGCTTCCTCATCCATATCCTCAATTTTTGTGATGGTGGCTACTCTCACATTGATAGGTGGTTGCAGCACTGGTGGCTCATGCAATGGATGGGTTGGAGGGTGGTACTTCTTGATCCGACTACCATTAAAGAAGCCCATACCCTCTCCTTTTAAGATCTCGAGTTCCATGTTGCCGGTTTTGACTAATGTTGTGGACTTTGAAAGGCCCTAATCCTCTGAATTTCATCTTTTTCTTATGACCCTTCACTAAGTATAGCAACACTAGGTTGCCTTGCTCAAAGTCACACTATTTGACATGCTTGTCAAACCAACTCTTGCATCTTTCCTTCTCACTGATTAGCATATGAGTGGATAAAAGTCGTATCTCAGAGAGATGTTCTAGCTCTACTAGGCGTTCTGTCCATGCCTCCTTTTCATCCCATCTCTCTTGCACTACTACTCTCAGGCTAGGAACAGAAAACTCTACTAGCAAGATCACTTTGATCCTGTAGGTCAACTTGAAGGGTGTTTATCCAATTGCCATCTTATAGACTATGCTATAGGCCCACATTGCCACCATGAGCTTATTGTCTTAGTCGTTGCGCAAGACAAAGACTACCTTAGTCAGCACATTCACTAGGATCTTGTTCATGGATTTCACCTGACTCTTAGCTTGAGGGTAGTATGGTGATGATTTCCTATGGATGATTAAGAAGGTGGACAATTACTTCATTAATGAAGTGAGTGCCTTGGTCACTAACTAGTTTAATGGGGTAGCCAAATCGTGAGATCACCTGCTCCCAAAGGAACTTAGCCGTACTCCTAGCATTATTCTTCTTGGTGTCTCAAGCTTTGGCTCATTTCATGAGGTAATCTATTGCTACAATGATGTACTTGGCCTAGGAGTAATGTGCTGCGGGTCTAATTGGCCCAATGAAGTCAATGCCCCATTTTTCAAAGGGTTGTCATGCTATGATTGGGTCAACTCCATATTATCTTTACAAATAGGGACCTTGGTCCTTTGGCACTCGTCACAATGCTTGAAAAACTTAGTAGCATCACGAAATAGGGTGGGCCACCACAGTTGAGATTGTAGCACCTTACGGGCTATAGTATCTCTACTAAAGTGTCCTCCAGAAATTCCACCATGCACTTCAATCAACACATCATGCATTTGGTGCTCACATACACATCTCCTCAATAGGCCATCCTGTGCTAACCTATAAAGCTAGTTGGCAATTAATTGATGGGGTTGAATCTTAAGGATGAGGTGCCTTAGCCTAGCCTTCTCAATAGGTCTTTCAAGAAATCCTTGCTCTATGATCTGGAATATGTCATCAGTCCAATAAGGGATTAAATCGATTCTAAATAAGTCCTTTTCACTGGACCTGCTTAAAATGTGTGCATTGGGTAGGTCATCTACAATGCCTTGTCCAACAGCTTCTCCTATGGATATGCAGGACATGTGGTTTGCCATGTAATGTTGCTTGCCCTTGTGTACAACCATAGAGAAGTCAAACTCTAAAAGTAGAAGCAACCATCGAGTTATGCATCCTGTAGCGCAAGTTTTGTTCACAAGATAAAGCAAGGCTTGATGGCCAACAAAGAAGGTGAAGGACGTCGCCAAAATATAATACTGAAATTTCTTCACAGTGAACACTATGGCTAGGCCTTCTTTCTTTGTCATGGAGTAATTCATCTCAGTATCCATGAGTTTTCTGCAAAGCTCAGTGGATAGTCCTCGTCGGGCTAGTATAGAACAACTGCTACCGCAAACTTCAACACATCAATATGCACATGGAATGTTATGCTCCAATCTGGGACTTGTAAGATTAGTGCTATGGTGGTAAGAGCATTTTTCAATTTCTCAGGTCCACTCAAATACAATCAACAACTTGTAAAGTGGTATAGCAATCAATGCATAGTTCAAGATGAAGTGTTGGATAGTTCCCTATGTGTCCCAAGATGCATTGAACTCCCTTTTAGTTTATTGGGGGTCGCAAGCCGATAATGACCTTGATCTTGGATAAGTCAGTGGCAATGAAATTCTTGGACACCACGTGCCCTAAGATACATCTGTGTTCCATCTAGAACTAGCACTTTAAGGGGGTTCAAAAAGAGACTATATAATCTACACTGTTCAAAGACTGCATGAAACTTGTCTTGGTGTTCCTTCCCAACTAAAGTATACGCATAGATCGTCAACAAATACCTCTAGCTTTTGCCTGGGTATGTCCTTGAAAATGGCGCACATTATATGTTGAAAGGTAGCAGGTGCATTCGCCCAGCCCAAATGGCATGACTATGCAAGAGAATATGCCCCATTCCATGGCAAATGTTGTCTTATGTCTATTGTCAGGGTGTACCTGAACTTGGTTATAACCCGAGAAGCTGTCCAAGAAACGGTAGGCTTATTTTTCTGCTACTCTCTCTAACATGTGCTCAATATAGGAGGCAACAGGTAATTGTCTCTCTTAGCCGCTACATTGACTTTCTTGTAGTTCACACACACTCATTTTTTATCATTCTTTTTCAAGACAATCACAATGGGTGACACCCAGTCTGTGTGCTCAATCTCGTAAATGAATTCAACCTTTAATATCCTATCGATATCTTCCTTCATAGTGTGAGCATGCTTTAGATTCATCGGGTAAGGTCGTTGTTTCATTGGAATTGCATTAGGAGTCGTTGGGATGTTATGCATTATGAATCTTGGATCGACTCCCTTGAGTTCTCATCTAAGGACTAAGCAAATATGTCAACGAGATCGGCCTCCTCTTGCTTAGTCAAGTCATCAGCTATAAACATGGGTCGAGGCTTTTTCCCTCCTCTTCTAAGTTGACCTCCTTGACCTGGCACGCCCTTCAATTGGTTCACTTGCTTGTCCATGTCTCTTCGCTCCCAACAAGATCACTACCCTTTCTCCTTTTTCAAAATTAGTGAAGTGCTTGGCTAGATCTTGGGGTTTTCTTTTGCTATTTAGCTTTCGACCCCTTTGGTTGTCCTCTCTTTTCCTCCTTCAACTGTTTGCACCATAGATGGACCCCGACAAGTACCCTTTGGTGCGTCTGGTCTTAGGTGGTTGGGGTATCTTTGGGTCACTTTTCACTTCCAAATCCATGTTTAACTTGCAACCCTCGCTAGAGGAAAGAGTCCCCCTTGGTGGTCAAAGCTCTAAGGTTGATTCTATTCTAAGGAGAGGTGACCAATCCTACTTGCTCATAGTTCATCACATCTAAGTGATCCAACCAAGTGCAATTGCATTCCATTTTGAAGACTCCCTTCTCAATTCTAAAGGCATTGACTTTTCATGGCTTGGATTCCACTCTTATTTATTCCATCACTCAACCATTTGTGTCATACTCTATCTCTTGGCCTCTTCTTCACTTTCCTCATTCATGGAGTAGCAATCTTTGTACTCCTCATTTGAATTGTTACATCCTTTTTGGCTACCCATCATTGTCTAGGGGACTCTATCCTCATCCTGAGACTAATGCTTAGTTATACATCAAGTTTAGGTCATGCACCTTAGTCCGTCACCATTTTGGTTTGTCCATGAGGTCTTAAAGTGGCTTAAGATTGACAGATGGGTGACCAGCTAGCTCCCTTGTCAAATAATCAAGGATCCCCTGGAGCTCAAGTCTGTTAGATGGGATGTGGAAAGGAGTAGGTGTTGGTTTTCTACTAGGGCTTTTAGCCATCATACAAAGTGGCATTGATGGTAGGGTCTCTACCTTTGGCAACAGCTAAGATGCAGTGTCTTTATGGGACTTACTGGTTGTCCTTGCAGCCAGCTTATAATCCTCTTCATCATCTGAGAATGGCATGTCAATGGTGGCTAGCACATGCATCCAACCCTGCTCGTCCTCAGGGCAGGGAGTGTACTTCTTTAGTGGTTCATAAGATTTCCTAGCTTGTGAGTCCCCCTTCAAGATAGAGGAAATGGCATCTAAGTTAACTAGCGTGGTCTTCCAGATATCCATCTCAAATCTTACTGCCTCCGATCTATTACCAAGGAATATAACACCATTACCCCAGTCTTCAATTACTTGTGCTTTCTGCATCCATGGTCGGCCTAGTAAAATATCATAGTCTACTCCCTTCATCACTATGAAGTTCACTGAGAACTGAACACCTGCTATTTTCAAGGGCTAGCCCTTCAATACTCCGAATGGTTTAACTTTCATGCCATTAGCCAGTGTGATGTTAAAACCTTGTAGTCTCCATTGACAGGTTACCCCAAGCCTACAAGACTGCATGGCTAAGCAACTGACTCCCGCTCCTGTGTCTATGATACCCTTTCTTGTGACATCTCCTAATGCTACCATTGGTAGGACTGCATGCATCTCTATGCCCTCCTAGAAAGCATTTACATGCAATGACTAAGGCATTAAGTTCAGTGTTAGGCTAGGTATCTGAGTGGTTGTGTTGTGTTTGTGCAAGTCAGTTGCTCTTGACTCATTAGATCCCTCTACCCACACTGCTTTAACTCTTGCCATAATGAGGGACTTTGCCTAAGCAGATCCCCCATTGGCAAAGTTACAAGGGCCGATATCAATGTTGTAAGTAGAGTGCTAGCCACTTGCCTTTTGTCATATCCTACAATCTTTTGCCATTGATCTTGGGCAGTTTGCCTACATATGGCATGTAGGCCTTGTCTTCATGGTGCTGCATGAGGTGCAGATGCATCTCTTGATCCTATGCATGTTGGTGAGACAGGCGTGCTCACACTAGAGAGTTCATCAATCTCATCTTCTAGGATGGGCTCGACATTCTTCAGATGCTCTTGGGCTTCTCTCACCCACTCCTTAACCTTGTCAACCACTTCTAATTGGTGCCTTGGAATTCTCCAATCTTGGCACTCCCCTTCTTTGTTGTCTTGGGTACTGATGTCTCAACCTTTGCATCTATGACTCGCTTCCTCTCGTTAGTGTGGTTGCATTATCCGTTTGTAGTGTTACTTTGGCATCGGCCCTCTTTCTTTTACTTCGGTGAGTCTTCTTTCCCATTGAGGTTGCATCTAGATTGCTAGGTCCTAGAAATGGCCTACTTTGTTTGTGGTCTATTCATGATGTTCAATGAGATGGGAGTGGCCTTGCCATCAAGTGTTTTGACTCCAAATAGTCCCAAAGGTACAAATGGCATGATAGTCGAGCTAGTGTATGATTTTTTCCTAGGGCATTCGATATACAAATGAGTGATTCCACACTCACGGCATCTCAAGTCAGCATTTTCTCAATTGGCTTGCTCTCATTCAGGGTAGCGAGATGAGATGTACCTTGGGTGGCTGCAAGTCCCAGCACATGTGATTGGTTCCTGATTTTATCCTCCTAGGCCTCTACCCCTTCCTCGACCTAACGCCATCACCAATACAAGTCTAAAATCCATTAGAATAGGGTTGCCCTCTTTGTTGTAAGAGACACAAGGGTTTATGTATGTGTCATCCTCATTTGGCTCCTCTACATACTGTATTGTAGCATCACTCGGTGGAAGGGTCACAAATGGTCCAGGTGGTCTAGGTATGCCTTTGGAATTAATGTCCACCATCTTGGGGACAGCTAGCTTGACATCATTAGGCATTTGGAGAGCTAATGGATCTCCCCTTCTGAAGTGTGGTTAACTATTTCCCAAGTAGTATGGCTGGTTGTATGGTTGTGGGTATGGTAATCTTCTTAGTAAATAGCAATGCATAGCCTCATGGCCAAACCTACCACAGTTAGCACAAGGTCTGGATCTAGGATCCATGCACTCGGTCGGGAGGTGGTTCCCTCTGCAATGCATGCATTGCATATGAGGTCGGGTAGGTCTTCTTATCATCCCTTGAAGCTTGGCCAGCTCTAGCTGTTGGGGTAAAGGCGCCTCCGCCGTGCCGCCCCGTGTATTACTACATTGACAGTACCCGCCACTATACACTGCAGGTGGCGGGCGCACGTCATGTCAATTTATTCTTTACATTCATTTTAGTGACTAGTAAATAAAGGAAGGCCCGGTCACACATTGTGACTGTTGGAGTTCCCATTTCTTGTCGCTCTCTTTCTTGCTCTTGCTCTCCCACCATAGCTCGCGTGCAAGCTTCGATCCTTCTCACCTTTCAACTGGTATCAGAGCTTGGCTTTCTCTTGCTCGAGCTCAACTTGGTGCTTCTCTACCTTTGCATCGACTCCCTTCACGCATTGGATCTCCATCCCGGTAGCCATATCCGATCTCCCCGAGCTCCCGTCACTCCCCGGCTTCTCGAGCACCTTCCCGGCCTATTGAGGCACCTTCAAGGCATTGGTGAGGTATTTGATCATTCTTTTCAGGGTTTTATTTCAGTCTACAGGTTGCAAATAGCAAGGGCAGCCATGGCTTCAAACCTTTGAAGCTTATTCCCCGCATATTGTGCCTTACACTTATCAAGGCTCAAAGAGGCTTGTCATAGGCCTTTGATAGGCCCTTCTTGAGCCCCCCATTACCCCCTTTCAGCCCATGTGGAGTAGCAGCAAGTTCAACACTAATAGGGCAGATTGCACCATTTTTTCCAGGCTGTTAGCACTCGTCTACTTCAGCTCCACACTTGGCCATTGCTTCTTGCTCTCTACCTTGATCAAGAGGGCTATTAGACTTCATGTTTGATGTCATTCAAGCTTTGGGCATTGGTCTTGATCATTCGGGGCTGATTTCTTCAGATTTGGGACTGTCATAAACGGTCATAACAGGCTGAAAACAGGGCAGCACCATTGGCATTAGCATTTGTTGCTTACACTCCATTCTAGTTGTGCTATTTGATGCCCATATGCGGTCTACATGATGCCTAGTGCCTTGGGAATGTATGCACATGATTATGCCATGATTTTGGCCTGAAATATTGGCTGATTTGGGACTATCATTTACTATTATACAGTGCTGGAAACAGGGCAGCCACACTTGGCATTGGCATTTGATGCTTATACTCTACTCCGGTTACCTTGTTTGATGCCCGTATGCGGCCTACATGATGCCTAATGTCTTGGGAATGTATGCATTCGATTTGCCCATGATTTGGCATTGTTGTTGGGCTGGAAATTGAGAGTTTTGGACTGTTTAGAGCTGCTGTACATGAGCGGGCTGAAGCTCATTTGTCACATGTATTGCTTCTCTATCGATACCGGATGTATGCTATGGGTTATGTCATGATGTATTACACTTTGGGGATCGACTTCAAACTCATGATCGTGATTCCGAAATGCTTTTGAGCATCGCATTTTCTCCGTTGTTATTGGTTTGTCATTGGCAGTTTGGTCGACTTGATTGGCATTTGGGCCGCTTATGCCTATTGTCTGTACTTGACGGATAAGCTCTATGCATTACATGCTTTGGTACGTGGTTGATGCCTCTTAGTTCGTCCATGCTTGACAGATATTTTGGAGCTCCGATTTGGATGTTTTGAGCACTTCCGACTCACAGGGATATTGACTTTGGCTTGCTACTAGATGTATTGACTTGACAGAGATCTTGCCATTGGGATTATGTCTTGCTTAGTGGTTGCTACATCAGTTGCTTCATGTATGTCATGCTCTTGGGAAGCGTATGACGCATTGACTTGGTCACTTGTCACTGGTACTTCGTCTTGGGTTGCTTGAGCCCTTAACTCGATTGTACGCCTTTTGTGCCAGTGGGAGCACCTTGCATGCTTACTTAACCGTGAGTAGGGATTACATGCTATTGGAGCAGTTACATGTATTGGAGCATCCTATGTCATTGAGCAGTTACAGATGTATTGAGACTTTGGGATTATATTTCGACAATTGGATGTTGCATTGAGTATATGTCTTGGTTCACAGGATGCTTATGAGCTGAGTCTCAGTTTTGGATCCGCTTTCTTTTTAGCAGACACCTATTTGTGTCAGGTTTTGGCAGTTGCAAGTACATTTTGCCTAGATTGTCTGGGGGTGTGCCTCTTAGCAGATGCTATTTGACATCTCTCAGTGTTATGCTCATGTATTTTCACTGTCATTTGGCTTTGCTTTGTCCTCTTTATGCCGGCTTTGGACCTAGCATTGTTTAGTTGACATTAGATCCAGTTTTGGGACAATTTGCTCTCTTTATTGCAGTTCCGAAATTTATTACAACACGCATTTATTGGTGGACTGAGCAGTATTTTTTATGCTGAAATATCCTGATTTGGTATACCGCACCTAGTACTAAGTGGGCAGCATCTTTTTGCACACTTTTCTCGCCATTTGGAGCTCATTTCAGTGGATTTTGGGCATTTTCTGCAATAAAACAACTAGCAGTTTTACATTGTCTGTGTATTTCCAGCCTGCATTATGGCATCCTCTTCGACTGATAATGCCATATTTAACATCACAAAGTTGGATGGTACCAACTACTCTTATTGGAAGAGTCAAATTTGGCAGGTCTTGGTGCAGAAATCTCAGATTAAGCCACTTCGGTTGAGCGGGGAGCAGCCTGAAACTATGGACAATGACGACTGGCTTGAACTTGATGAGTTATGCAAGTCCACGATTGTATTGTCTCTCACTGAACAGGTACATTATAATGTATTTGAGGAAGCACAGAGTGCATGGGATCTATGGAATAAGATCAAGAATCTTTATGATAAGAAAAGTCCAGCAAGTCAGATGTACTGGTTGAAGCAGCTTATGGATCTACGCATGAAGGATAATGTGACTATGTCTGCTCACTTGAGCCAGTTCCATGCTATACTGAAGAACCTGACTTCGCAGGATATCACCTTTGGAGAGGAAGTAACTCCTCTTTTCTTGCTTGGGACTCTGAATGAGTCATGGGATGTATTCCGCACTGCCCTATGTGCCTCTAGTGCTACTCTGAAATTGAATAATGTTGAGAGTGCTCTTCTGCAGGAAAAGGTTAATCGCAAAAACTTGGATGCCTCTTGTGTTTCACATGCTTTGACCGTTAGAGGCAGGAATGATAGGAATGAACGTGGGAATGGCCATGGCCATGACTCTTAGAAGGGTCGGTCTAAATCTCGTGGAAAGTCGCGTAGTAAGTCGTGTGGGCGCAACACTAATGTCACTTATCATCATTGTGGGAAAAAGGACCATATCAGACCACAGTGTCATGAGTTACGCAATGAGAAGCGCAAGGATAAGGGGAAAGAGAAAGTGCAGGAGAAGTCCTCTGATCGCAACATAGTACCTGCGAAGTCCAGCGTCAAGATTGAAGAAATTAATGTCACACAGACTAGGATTCCTATGGTAGTGATGAGTTCATACTTGTAGCTAGTTCTTCTAATGCCTCACACTTGACTGAGACACCTAGTATGTATGCACAGTGCTGGTTATTGGATTCAGGTGCGTCCTTCCATGTGACGCCTTACCGTGAGTGGTTTCACTCTTACTATACTGCATCTGGATCAGTCAGACTTGGAGATGACAGGTCTCTTGATATTGTGGGCTGTGGAGATATTCAGTTGCAGTTTTCCACTGGTAGTTCCTTTTTGCTCAGGGATGTACATCATGTACCTGCGCTTACGCGCAGTCTTATGTCTGCAGGACAGTTGGATGATGCAGGGTTTCATGTCTGTTTTGGGGATTCTGCCTGGAAGATTACCAGAGGCAGACTTGTGCTTGCTAGAGGCGCCAAGGCTGGCAGCCTCTATCCTCTTCTTGTATCTCGGTCTTCTGTAGACCATGTTTTGGCAGTGGGTTCTATCCCACATGTATCACTTTGGCATGCCCATTTGGGGCATATGTCTTTGAAGGGAATGAAAATGTTATCTGGTTTGCAGTATCTTCCGCCTTTGGACTATGCATGTTTTGACTCGTGTGATCATTGTCTTTATGGTAAGCAGAATAGGTCTACGCATAAGAAATCGAGTAGGCCATGCATGAGTGAGCCCTTGGCTTTGGTGCATTCAGATGTTTGTGGGCCCATGCCGTGTATCTCTATGGGTGGCGGGAAGTACTTTGTTACCTTCATTGATGCTTTTTCTAGGAAAGTGTGGGCTTATCCCATAAAGCAAAAGTCCGATGTCTTGGCAGTCTTTCAGCGTTGGCTTGCTCTTGTTGAGAACCAGACTAGGTATAGGCTGAAATGCCTTAGGACTGACAATGGGGGAGAATATGTCTCACGTGCTTTTGAGCAGTTTTGTGATGACAGGGGTATTAAGCGTTAGTTGACCGCCCCTTACACCCCCGCCCAGAATGGTTTGACTAAGCGCATGAACAGGACTATTTAGGAGCGTGTCTGCTCTATGCTTAGCCATGCAGGCCTACCACAGAGCTTTTGGGCTGAGGCAGTTAGTACGGCAGTGCATGTCATAAACCAATCGCCTTCTAGTGGATTGGATTTCCAGGTTGCAGAGGAAGTTTGGGCTGGTAAGCCACCCTCTTATGCGCATCTCCGTGTCTTTGGATGTGAGGCATTCTGCCATGTGCCCAAGGATAAGAGGAGTAAGTTGGATCCAAAGAGCATTAAATGCATCTTTCTTGGTTATGGTGATTCAGGAGAGATGGGCTATCGCCTATGGGATCCGCAGGAGCGAAAAATAGTACGCAGCCATGATGTAGTCTTCCATGAAAACAAGATGCACAGGCAGCCTGAGAAGGTGGTTGAGATCCACAGAGTGATCTTTCAGGAGGAGCCTAGAGCTCCTACACAGCCAGTTGGATAGCCTACAGCTGCAGCTGCAGATGCTCATGGTCAGGGTGTTGGACAGGCAGCTGGGCAGGTAGCAAAGCCTGCAGTGAGATGGTCTGCTAGAGACAGACGTCCACCTGATAGATTTCAGCCCTCTATGCATTATATTTTGGTTACAGATGCAAGGGAGCCTTTCACTTATGATGAGGCTATGTGCAGGGGTGACAGTCACTCGTGGGAGAGGGCTATGCAGTCTGAGATTGACTCCTTGCATAAAAATGAGACTTGGGATTTTGGTTGCCTTGCCTAAAGGCAAGAAAGCTTTGCCATGCAAGTGGGTGTACAAGCTGAAAAGTACCCCTGGACACCCCAAGCCGGCATACAAGGCTAGATTGGTAGCAAAGGGTTTTAAGCAGGAGTATGGTGTAGACTTTGATGAGGTCTTTTCTCTTGTGGTTAAGATGACCACCCTGCGCTTGGTCTTGGCTTTGGTTGCTCAGCTTGACTTAGATCTATATCAGATGGATGTCAAGACGGCTTTCTTACATGGGGACTTACATGATGAGATCTATATGGAGCAGCCTAAGGGCTTTGCAGAGCCTGGCAGGGAGCACCTAGTGTGCAAGTTGAAGAAAAGTCTTTATGGCTTGAAGCAGGCACCTAGGGAATGGTATCATAAGTTTGATGCCTTTATGCAGTCACAGGGCTACAGCAGGAGTGCTATGGATCCGTGTCTTTACACAAAGAAAGCCTGTGATGGTTGATTACTTATTTTGGTACTCTATGTGGATGATATGCTGATAGCAGGGAAATCTCATGATGAGCTAGATGCTGTTAAATCTCAGCTGAAGAAGAGGTTTGGGATGAAGGATTTAGGATAGGCCTCTCACATACTTGGTATGCGCATTAGACGCGACAGGCATTAGGGACTCCTCTACTTGTCACAGAGGGAGTACATTCATAAAGTCCTTGAGTGCTTCCGCATGCAGGACGTAAAGCCTATTGGCTGTCCATTGCCTTCTTATGTGAAGGTATCACAGGCCGATTGTTCGCAGACAGATAAGCAGAGGGCCAAGATGGCCCAGATCCCTTATGCTTCAACCGTGGGCAGTTTGATGTATGCCATGATAGCCACTCGTCCAGATATTGCCTTTGCAGTGTTGAGATATCGAGCTCCACTCGTGATATGCCAAGGTGACCATTGTGTATTTATGTCACCGACTTGTCAATTGCAGATGCGGTTGGTACACCGCCCATGAATAATAGCTACATGATAGCTATCCCGATCCACTCTAGTTCGTGGCTCAGTTAGTATGCCACCTTAGTTAGTTGAGTTTGTTTTGAGACCCATATATAGGGTTCTTCTATTTCTATGTACTAGAATTCTTTCTGTTTTTCAGCCTCCACCTTTGTGTGTATTCCCCCATTGTGCAAGCAAGAAAGCTACAAGTGAGGCTCCTTCCTTCTCTCCCACAATCTTGACATGGTATCAGAGCCTTGTTCGTGGTAAGGAGCTCAAGAAAGCAAACCAAGCTCACGGTGTTCTGGTAAGAAGACCAGTGTTGCTTTCATTTTTCTGTTTTGGGAGCAAGTCTCTGCAGGTAGCACAGCCGGAAAGTGCAAGAGTGCATTGCCTCAGATTGAGACGCCCTTCGCGGTGTAGCAAGAGGGCAGTATATACTGTGGGAAAGGGCTTTAACCCTTGGCGACCTTGTTTTTTTGATTTGAGGCCATTTCGAGGCCTGTTTTGGAGGCGGAAGCTTTTTGCACGCACTCAGGAAAAGGCCCAGTTTTATGCTGTGCGACCACTGTTCTACAGGTCAGTGAAAAGTTACTGTAGAAATTGCATTGTATGCCTGTGCGTAGAGACATTGGGAGTTACAGAATCATCCTTGTTGCCTGTTGATGCAAAATCGTCACTAGGAAGTGACTGTGTGGTCAAATACCACTTTCGTCAGTTTTGCAGATTTGCCCTTGTGAGGCTGAAGCTGTGTTCTTTGCAGTGACAGAATTTTTTGTAGTGTTCTGTAATGGCATCTGATTCTCTTTCACAGATTGTCACTGAAAAGCTTGACAAGAACAACTTCCAAGCATGGAAGTTCAAAATGATGAATTTCCTTATGGAAAAAGGATATTGGGAATTCGTTGCAGGAAATGAAGAAGAACCAGTTCTTCCTGATGTTCCCAATCAACAGCAAATGCAGGCATTTAAAGCATGGCATGAGAGAGCCAGAAAAGTTATGTACTAGCTGTCTATCAGTATTTCAGACTCTATGATTGTGCATATTCAGGATGCAAGTACGCCAAAGGAGGCATGGGATACTTTGTCAAAAATGTATAGCACAAATACACAAGCCAGGAAAATGCAGCTCAAGCAAGAGTTGCACAATGTGCAAAGAGAAAATATGAGCATCAATGACTACCATATGAAGGTGAAGAAGATTGCAGATGCACTTGCTTCCATTGGGTCACCAGTGGAAGATGATGATTTAGTTTATGTGACCTTGAATGGTCTAGGAAAGGATTATGCACAGTTTCGGACATCCATTTCAGTTCGTGAAAGATTTCCTGATTTTGAGGAGTTGATTGCTCTTCTAATTTCTGAGGAGCAAAGAAATGGTGGTGCATCTTCTTCAGGAGGAACTTCAAAAGAAACTGTCTTCTACTCAAATGCTGGAAGAGGTAGAGGCAAAGGTAGAGGAGGCCGATCTGGAGGCCGTGGTAGAAATCAGAATATGCAGCAAACTCAAGAAAACCAGTCCTATGGAGGAGGACGTGGTAACTCTAGAGGCAGGGGGAGCCAAAGAGGTCGTGGTTGATGGCAAAGAGGCCAAAATGCAAACAATAATGTTGAATGCTACTACTGTGGTAAAATGGGTCATATGGCTAAAGATTGCTATAAAAAGCAGAATGACATCATGAATGGAAAATTGCAACAAGGAAATTATGCATCTTCTAGTAGACACGGTGATGACAGAAATGAGCATTTGTTTATGGTGCAGCACATGAACAATTCTGTGACAAGTGCAGAAGAAAGCAACAATATATGGTATGTTGACTCAGGTGCATCAAACCACATGACAGGTCATGCAGAATGGATGGAGGATGCAAGGAAAATGAAAAAACCAGGATTTGTGGAGACTGGTGATGATACTGCACATCCTATTGTGCAGATTGGAAAAATTCCCTTGTCTATGCAGGATGGGAAAAAGAAATACATGTCCGATGTATTTCATGTCCCGAATATCACCAAGAATCTGGTTTCTGTTGGTCAAATGGTTGAGTAGGGCTTGCAGGTCAGATTTAATCCTCATGGATGCTTTGTTGAGGATATGAAAAAGAAAGGTCGCTTGATAACAAAAGGAAAGAAGAAGGGCAGAATGTTTACATTGGATGCAGACATGCCTGAATTGAGTGCAGCAATGTTTGCACATGGGACCGATGTAGTTGCAGATATTGATATCTGGCATAAACGCATTGGTCATGTTAATGTACAATGACTTAAATCAATGCAGGCCCAAAATATTGTTGCAGGATTGCCTAAATTCAAGGTTGTAGAAATTCATAAGGTATGTGAAGCCTGTCAGTTTGGAAAACAGGCAAGGAAACCATTTCCTAGACATGTTCAAGAGAGTAAGAAGCCATTGGAATTAATCCACTCTGATGTGTGGACTACTAAAGCTGCATCTCTTGGAGGCTGTCATTATTTTGTCACTTTTATTGATGACTATAGCAGAAAAGTTTGGGTGTATTTTATGAAAAAGAAAAGTGAAGTTTTTGGGCATTTCAAAACTCTTAAAGCTGTGGTTGAAAAAGAAACAGGCTTGCAAATAAAATGCCTAAGGTCAGATGGAGGGGGAGAGTACCTCTCAAATGAGTTTGCAAGGTTCTTGCAGGAGCATGGCATAAAGCAGCAATATTCATGCAGTCATATCCCACAGCAAAATAGAATTGCAGAAAGGAAAAACATGCATATTGGAAAGGTATCTCGTGCCATGCTCAATGAAAAAAACTTGCCAGATTTTTACTGGGCTGAAGCAGTTGCTACAACAGTCTACATAATGAATAGGACTCCCACTGCAGCAATACATGGCATGACTCCAGAGGAGAGGTATACTGGTAGGAAACCAGATATTTCTCATTTGAAGATTTTTTGTTGCATTGCCTATGTTCATGTGCCAGATGAGTTGAGATCCAAGTTAGATCCAAAAGCTGAGAAGTGCATCTTTATTGGTTACTCTCTGCAACAACAGAAAGGGTATAGATGCTATAACCCTTCTACTCGTAAGTTTATAGTGAGCAGAGATATTGTTTTTGATGAGATGAGTAGCTTGTATAAACTAGTAAATGTGATTGATGATGTAGATGCACAAAATGGTAATGCAGCACAGAATTCACAGCAGCAGTCACAAAATATTAGTGGACCTGGAGTGTCCTCTAGCAGTGGTTCACATTCTTCGCCATGGACAGGCAGATTGAGATCAGGAGAATCTCCTCAAAACAATGCAGATAGTGGTATGCAGGTTTCACGAAAAGGAAAAGAGAAGGTAGATCAGCCCATGTCTGATGTGAATGCAGGTCACTCTTATGTGGATGGTGAATCCAGTGGCTCAGAACAGAGCATTGATGATGAGTTGGGTATTCCTTCTATTGTTACACCTAGAGTAAGGAAGACGGGATGTTTTGAGAGCATCTGGAAGTGAGCCTACTTTGCGCAGGTCTACCAAAGCTAGGTATCCTGTGGATAGGCTAAAATATAATGGATTTGCAGCCATTCACTATGCCTATATGGTCAAAGTGATACAAGAACCAGAACCCACTTCTTTTGAGCAAGCCATGGGAAAAGAAAAATGGGAGAAAGCCATGGATGAAGAAATGGATGCCTTGGAGGCAAATGCTACATGGGAATTGGTACCTTTACCTAAAGATAAGAATGCAATTGGTTGTAAGTGGGTTTATAAGGTGAAGCACAATGCAGATGGCTCTATGAACAGATACAAGGTAAGATTAGTAGTCAAGGGGTATGCACAAACATATGGCATTGATTATGAAGAAACATTCAGTTCAGTTGCAAGCATGGCAACAATAAGAGCAGTCATTGCTATGGATGCATCAAAGGGATGGTCTTTACATCAGATAGATGTAAAGAATGCCTTCTTGTATGGTGATTTGCAAGAAGAGGTCTATATGGAGCAGCCACCAGGTTATGTATGATGTTCATCCTGAGTTTGTTTGTAGGTTGAAGAAAGCCTTGTATGGCTTGAAGCAAGCACCTAGAGCATGGTCTGACAAGATAGGACAGTATCTTGTCACTATTGGCTTTTAGATTTCCAAGGCATATTTTTCACTATATGTGAGAAAAACAAAGAAAGGTATTATGCTACTTGTCATTTATGTTGATGATTTGATTATGACAGGTGACAATGATGAAGATATCCTTCGTGTGAAAATGCTATTGAAGCAAAAGTTTGAGATGAAGGATTTGGGAGAGCTGCGTTATTTCTTGGGCATTGAGGTGATTAGATCATCAAGTGGGATACAGCTCTTGTAGAGGCAGTATGGATTGGACATGCTGTCCAAATATGGGATGACAGGCTGTAAGCCTATTTCAGTTCCTTTGGAGCAGAATGTGAAGCTGAGCGTAGATGCAGGTGAGCTTCTGGAAGACCCTACTATGTACAGACGCATAGTAGGAAGTTTGATTTATATGACTATTACCAGGCCAAATTTGAGCTATGTTGTTGGATTGGTAAGTCAGTTTATGCAGGCTCCAAGGAAACCGCATTTGGATGCGGCTAGACGTATACTCAGGTATGTGAAGTCCACATTGCAGTATGGACTACTTTATGAGACTGGGATTCAGATACAGTTGTATGGATACACTGATGCTGATTGGGCTGGTAGTATTTCTGATAGACGATTGACCAGTGGATATGTGTTCTCTTTTGGGAGTGTTGCAATCACTTGGAGCAGCAAGAAACAGCCTACAGTTGCCTTATCAAGCACAGAGGCTGAGTACAGGGGTGCAGCAATGGCTGCATGTGAGGTAGCTTGGTTGCATAAGCTATTTTATGATATGTGTCAGCTAGAACAAAGCACATTGAGTAGTATACACTTGGTAAATAACCCAGTCTATCATGCTAGAACAAAGCACATTGAGGTGCATTATCACTATGTGCGAGAGAGAGTTTTACTAGGTTTATTAATCTAGTTTATGTCAGCACAGAGGATCAGGTAGCTGACATATTTACGAAGGCTTTGGACGCAGAGAAGCTGCACAAGTTTAGAGACCTGCTTGGTGTGCAGGAACTGGGATTGAGCTCGAGGGGGAGTGTTGAGATATCGAGCTCCACTCGTGATATGCCAAGGTGACCGTTGTGTATTTATGTCACCGATTTGTCAGTTGCAAATGCGGTTGTTTGGTACACTACCCATGAATAATAGCTACATGACAGCTATCTTTATCTACTCTAGTTCGTGGCTCAGTTAGTATGCCACCTTAGTTAGTTGAGTTTGTTTTGAGACCCATATATAGGGTTCTTCTATTTCTATGTACTAGAGTTCTTTTTGGCTTACACAACTAAGAAGAGAAAAATTGTTTTTCAGCCTCCACCTTTGTGTGTATTCCCCCATTGTGCAAGCAAGAAAGCTACAAGTGAGACTCCTTCCTTCTCTTCCACAATCTTGACATGCAGTTGGTATTGTGGCATGCTATATGGCTACACCTGGTAGGAAACGTTGGGATGCCATGAAGGGTATCATGAGGTACCTGAAGGGCACAACAGATATGTGTATTTGCTATGGCAGCCAGGATACAGGGGTCTTGGGGTACACTGACTCTGATTATGCAGGACATGCAGATAGTAGGAAGTCCACTTATGGCTATGTATTCACCTATGCTGGAGGTGCTGTCTCTTGGATGTCCAGGGTTCAGAAGTGTACGGCTTTGTCTACCACTGAGGCCGAGTATGCTGAGCCACTGAGGCTTGCAAGGAGGCCATATGGCTAGGCCATCTAGTTGCTGACCTTGGGATTGATGCTATACCTACACTGCATTCGGATTCTATGAGTGCCATTCAGTTGGCTAAGAATCCGGTCTTCCATGCGAAGACGAAACACATTGAGGTAAGGTATCACTTCATACGTGGTGTCGTGGAGGACAAGTCTGTTAACCTTGTCAAGATCTCCACTGATGAGAATCCTGCAAATCTTCTCACGAAAAGCCTCACTACTGAGCGCTTTGCCTTCCTCAGGAGATTGATGGGCGTTGGATGAGATGTTGCCTTTCCTCATCCCTTGTACCTATGTACAGTTGTACTGTCTTTTTCTTTTCTTTTCTCTCTCACTGGGGCAAATTCGCCTTTAACTGGGAGGTTGTTGGGGTAAAGGTGCCTCCGCCATTCCGCCCCGTGTATTACTACACTGACAGTACCCGCCACTGCACACTGCAGGTGGCGGGCGCCCGTCACGTCACTTTATTCTTTACATTCATTTTAGTGACTAGTAAATAAAGGAAGGCCCGGTCACACATTGTGACTGTTGGAGTTCCCATTTCTTGTCTCTCTCTTTCTTGCTCTTGCTCTTCCGCCATAGCTCGCGTGCAAGCTTCGATCCTTCTCACCTTTCACTAGCTTTACATTCACCATCTCCTGGCTCGAGTCAATACTCTTTCCTTTCTCTTTGTTACTCTGGCTAGATCTCTCACTAAAATGATCATAGCTCTCTCTGAGGTTCTAGAGGCTGCACTATCTCGGCTTGTGGCCCTCAAGCCTCTCTCTTTGAGCAGGCCATCCACACATATGGCTTCTTCGTAGACCCTAGCTAGCACGTCACGTTGCAGGTTTGCGTTGCTCACCAAGGCCTTGTAATGCTCTTCACTCCTGATTATGCTTATGAATATAGTAGATACCCCTCGCTTGCTAGGTTGCTCTGTAGCTGGGATTCTCTTAAAGAGACTCCACACATGGGTGACATAATCTCAAATATCCTCCTTGTCTTTTTTATTAATGTTCATTAGTTGGACAATAAGGTTATCCAAGTACCTTGCCTCAAAGAATTTCTTGATGAAGAGACTCTTGAGATTGTTGAAGTTGTTGCATTCGGCATTGTCTAGACTAGTGTACTACATCCATCCTTTATCCCCAAGGTAGCGACCAAAAGCTTGCGCATGTTGAGAATGGTCCCTTAGGCTATTCGCCTCGCATACTTGCTCAAATTTCTCTATGAAGCTATATGGGTCATTCTTGGGCTGATACTTATCAAGTTTCTTAGCAACTACGGGTATTTTCATTTGGCTCTTCGAATTTGGATTGATTCCTAGTCCCGCTAGCAATGAAGTTGATAGGGCCGCTTTGCTCTACTCTGTAGTCATGTTATTTAAGAGTTGCTTTGCTCTCTCCCTCTCCGAAGCATTGCATCTTGTCCTATTTCTTGGTTAGCAAGTGCTAAGATGCACTGGACCTCTTACATTTCTATTTCTTGCCTTAGCCTTTGAGTTCGTTGTTCTTGATTGTAAGCATCTATGCCTTGCAGCACTTTCCTTCCCAATCTCTGCTCTTCCTCAAGGTCAGCTATGATGTCCTTAGTTGGCCTACTACGGTGATGATCCATCTTGGTTTGTAAGTCATATCGATTGATCATATGTTGGATATCGACTGGGAAATCTCCCACGTCAAGCTCATCATTTTCGTGATTGGTGCTAGGGCCAAACATTGTTTCCTGAGCCACTAAGGTGTTGATCATGTTAATTAGTTCACAGGCAATGTCGAGTCCCTAATGGTGCTATTCCTCTTTTTCTTTAAGTGGTTTGGCTCCTCGAGTCTCCTGTCTAAAATTTTGGGGTCTTCTCCTAATGGTGGGTTCATTCAGTTTACATTATCTTGTATGAGTTCCTTATTATTCCAAACAGTCCTCTAATTAAAGCAATTGCCTTGTGAGTAGTGCTCTTGAGACTGTGCACTATGCGAAATTAGGCTTTCAAATTTTCATGTGTGTTTCAAGTGATTAAATATTGTGATGTGTGAATGTAACAAATTCAATGAAAGTCTTACTCCCCCCCTTCATTTGGTATCAGCCCAATGTGGCTCTAAGGCACAAATTGTGGCCACCCTCTTGGTCTGCTCAAGGTCTCTATTGGGCACGGTTAGCCATTACAATCACTTGTGGACTGCCAGGTGCCAAGTCTTTGGGAGAATCCACTCTTTGTCCTATTTACTTGCTTGGAAAGTGCACTCAAGTGTCCTACGGCTAGGGTTTGGCCCTTATTTGGGTTTGGTTAGGTCAGAATGGGTCAAAATTTGTATTCTATTCATCTGTCTGATTTTGATAGTTTCAGTCCAATTCTCAGAATCACGTCGGAATTTAGATTTTCAATTTTCAATTTTCAATTTTGAAGTGTCCAATCTGATTCTAACTTTTGATTTTCGATTTTGGTGTCCAATGTCCAATCATACATATGGCCTAGTCAGATTCTGATTTTGAAAATCGGATGTTCCTTATCAAATCAGACCATCTGATCTTGTCTTCGCAAACACACAATGTAGCACTAAATTGATGCATTTGGCTTTGATTCTCAACCCTAGGGTCCTACAAACTCTAGACACAATCTATAACATATAAACAACTGAGGTAGCTCACTTGTAGTTGTCGTATGCACTCGAATCATGCAAATCAATGCAATCTCCACTCCCTTGGTCTTCTACAGTAACTTGTCAGCTCTCTCTCTCTCTCTCTCTCTCTCTCTCTCTCTCTCTCTCTCTCTCTCTCTCTCTCTCTCTCTCTCTCTCTCTCTCTCTCTCTCTCTCTCTCTCTCTCTCTCTCTCTCTCTCTCTCTCTCTCTCTCTCTCTCTCTCTCTCTCTCTCTCTCTCTCTCTCTCTCTCTCTCTCTCTCTCTCTCTCTCTCTCTCTCTCTCTCTCTCTCTCTCTCTCTCTCTCTCTCTCTCTCTCTCTCTCTCTCTCTCAAATGCTGCAAGTGAAAATGTGCTCTCTCTCCCTTCCTCAAGGTCTTAAACCCCCTTTTCAACACTCCTTCAATGCCTCTTTCTCTTTCTTGCTGGATTCCAACCCTGCTTTCCTCTTTTGCACCCTAATTTAGGCTTGCTATTACAGCAAAAACCTATTGTGTTTTTCTATTTCCTTCCCTTATTTTTCCTACCTAAATGCCTACAAATCACAAGCAAATACAGATGCTAATCAAACCAACCTATCTAAACTTCAAGAATCCAAAACATTTACTTGCAATAAAGATCAAATCCCTTTCTTCCTACCTATCTACCTCAAGCATTGGTTCGAGGAAAACCCTACTTTGATGCTCGATTTGGGCATGTAAGCACCCAAGGCTCAAATCTGTTGGTCCTAGCAATGGAACCAAAATGTGGGAGCTTTCACTCAACCACCGAGACCCACATACCACTTATTATTCAAGCGTTTTGAGTCAAATGCTAATGGCTATCTCTCACATAGCCATGTGCACCCTCTACCCTATGACTGTAGTGAGATTACCTCCATGCCCAATTGGGTGTCCCTCAAACCTTTTGATAGCTCCAAGATCTGAGATGCGAGCTCAAGCAACCTCAATCCTCCACCTTCAAGCTCCATGCTCCATAGCTACGTGAGATAAGAGATAAGAAGAAGAAGGGAAGAAGAAGAAGAGAGGAGAAGTTGGAGAGCTTCTCCACCATGGTCCCTCATCCTCATAACCTCACTCTCTCACACTCCCTCACTCACTCTCTCAAGAACAAGTAAGAAGAAGAAGAAGAAGAGAAGAAGAAGAGGAGAGCCACTTTTTGCCACACACCAAGAATGAGCTTCTCCATTCACTTTTTGGCTTTTATACATACCCTAATCCGTTTTGTGCACCCATCCCCTTTTTTACATGAGCGGCCATCTTGCATAGGTCGTCTTTTCCTATCCCTTCTATTTACATTGTCCCTTCACCTATGCCCATCTACACGTTACGAATTACACAGGAGGGAATCTGACACTCTTTTACAAAAATTTAGGGACACTTTTGCATTTTAAAATATGCATTTCCCCTTTTCCATTGCCTTGAACTTTTAAGGTTGTCCTTGTGCTTTTGGCATTTTCTCCTCTTATTCCTTCAATCGGGCTGCCTTTTTTCATATTTTTGAATTTTCTTGAATTTTCTTTTGCTTTCTTTTTCTCTGTCTTGCATTGGGGTTAATAGATAAATTTTAAATAATGAATCTTTATAAAATTTCACTTGAAATTCCTCAACTCTCATTTTTTGAATCATAGAGGTCATCACATGCATGTGAATGAGAATATAAGACCAATATTATGAATGCTTAAAAAGAATATTCAAAATCATATTTTGGCCCTAAAAATCATACTACTTGAAAATTAGCTTGATAAAAACCTAAGAAACCATAAAACCAACTTTAGATTATGAATATTTTCCTCTTGGGAATAAACAACAAGATCAAATCAAGGATAGATGTATACATCACATGGTTGTAAATTGTTAAAGTTATGTTTTTTGCTTGTGATATGATTTTTTGGAGGTGCATATGATGGTAATCTTACCTTGAACTCCCTGCTTATGATAGTTGGACAAAAAAGAGGGCATTTTGGGAAAACCATCATTTTAGGAGGCTAGAGGAGTGTTGTTGAGTATTGGTTTAATGGTCATGGCAGTTTCAAGGGTATCTCCACTCTCTTTGAATCAAGTGCAATGTTCGCCTATTCTTAGCTTTCATTAGTTGCAAAGTGACTCTTCGTAGGTGGGAGTTAGAGTATTATTAACAGTGATTGTCCCACTCTTCCCTTGTGAAGTACAATTGGAATTCGTTTCCATGTACATCTAAGTTTTTCATTTCCCAAGGAGAGGCTAGATGGTGTTGTGCATGGACTGAGAGTTTCAATCAACTCCTAGAGAACTCCTTTGGGTTTTAGAGAAGGCACCTCACATATGGTATTAGAACAAAGGTTAAAGTTAGAAGAAATGGATGAATAAAAGGAACTACCTAAGATAACAACACCTATTTGAATTGAGCCCTTGAGATTCCCTTGCATTGACTTCTTTGAGTGAGCACCAACATTGGTAGGAAATTGAAGATAAGGAGGCTATCCAATTGAAAGAGATATCCCTTTTTATGTACCAAGTGGTGCACGACTTGGACAATTATTTGTATCGCAAAGCCATATTTGAGTTTGTTTTTGGCCCTACTACATAACTAAACCAAACACAAACAGATCCTAAAACTACAACAATATAGGAAAATTTGGCACATCATAAACAATAGAACCTAAATAAGAAACATAGCAAAAACATCACTCAGAGTGTGTAGAAAACAACATACATAGCGTAGAAAAAATCACTTATTCATTCATTCATTCACTAGATTGATACAAAATGAGACACACCTGAATAACTGCTACTACACAGATCATAATAGACACCAAACTTCACATGACAACTAAATTGCATTCATACAAAAAAGAACCAAACTATAGGGTATGATTCCGCAACTTGGCCAAGCTAGTGGACAACACCTAGTACAGCCAGGTGGATGGCTACTAGGAAGCCAAGACCTGAACCCACATATCCCTAAACTAAGATGCATAATTACTATGGCAAAGAAACTATCTAAGCCCTACCCGGAACCTTGTGCCCTGAAGTGAGCCAAAGCCAAGTTAGCTAGTAGAGCTCAGATGTAGTACCAAGAATTGCTAAAAGCCCTCTTACATGGTTGCCTAGGCAGTGTTGTACATTGAAAATAAAGGGAAACTATATGAAATGCATGACTAGGAAAAAGGCAAACATGTTGCTTAATCAATAGAAGTGGGAACAATTATATCCATTATAGAACTAGTAGAGGGATTATGAAAATCCACTACCCCTCTAGTCTAAATTTTCTTGGCATCCATCTCCTCATCCTGCACATCACAATCAATAGAGTCTAGATGTTTTTTAGGTACAAGGACATGTGCCTACACAAAACCATTTTCAAGACATTGAAGAAACCCTACAATAAAGTCCACTTCAAGGAACTCAGAATTATCACAACCATGTGTTTCATGATATTTTTGATGCTCTAGGACAAATTCTGAAACATCGTCTTCACCCTGTGAATTATCTTATTCCTGAACTATGATTGCATGAGACATCTTTTGTTGCATGGAAAATTCAGAACTTCGTAACTGAGAACTTTTAGGATTAACCACTAAACTTTCCTTTCTTTGAACTTCTAAATCAGAGCCATAATCCGTAGATTTAGACTACATGTCCAAAGATTTCTCATGCAAAGTTTGGAACTTAATCAATTGCTTTTGTAAAATTTCAAATTTTTGCTCAACATTAATTTTAGCATGCATTGCTTTCTAAAGTTCCTCCTTCACAATAACCAACTCATTCTGCAACAAGGTGTCCAATTTAATTGCAATGATATTCATCATTAACCTTAAGCAATATTTTTGTATCCTCAGAAATAAATGATCTCTACAAGACTTCATAAGGTCTATCAACAACCACTCCCACTCTAGCAACAATAGTGTTCCAGGTTTGCTTTGCAGTGTTTAAAACCCGAGCATATAATTCATGATGGTCTCGTACTGAGATCATAGAGCCCTCAATTTCCACATCAAGATTATGCAAAACTTGTCTTTCAAGTTGATGTAATGGCATTAGCTATTTTTCCAACATTTGAAATTTTGTCAACAATTCAGCATTAACTTAAGCTAAAACAGAGTACTCTTCTGCAACTTTCACATTCAACTCATCTGACAATTGCTTGAATAACTTCATAGATAATTCAGTTTGAGCCAACTACTTTCCTAACATGTCATGAGTCTTCTACAATGACTCCCTCTCTTTTGCATGATCCACATTCACTTGTTGGAAGTATGTAGAGAGTAACACAAGTTTAGCAACCTCATGATCATAACACTACTTAAGCTCAATGTAAACAAACATCTCGACAAACACCCTTGATGGTAGCTACTCAATAAAAGCCTAAACTTCATACAACTTCCCCAGAATCACTAAAACATCCATGTTTGGCATTTTGAACTCCTGCACTAATGGAATAGAAGGTAAATTCAGAATGTTAATCATACATGTTGGTGTTGGACTGAGCACAGTAGCAAACTTGGTGTCCAAGTTGATATTGCCTAGCTTCAATATTGATCTCTTTGCTATAGATTTTGTTACCAAGGCTGAATCAAATGCATCTACAGTCATATCAACACTTCCTTCTAAAGGTATATTGGCAATATTCATGTGTGCTATTTCTCGATCATATCCAACTACTAAAAGGTCATCCAAGATTTGTTGGTGAGTATTGTCCTTGCCCTCATTAGAAGGATTACCAACATTATCCTGCTCATGCTTATGCTGCTCTCCAAACAAAGATGATAACTTTCCTTTTCCTTTTCCTATTATAGGGTTAGTCTATAACTTTAGTAGGCTGTATGTTTGTTGCATACTTGTATAAAGCCCCTAGCATGATACCAAGGTGACTTCTTTGATCTATCTTCCTCGTTCCCTTCAAATAGACTTCTTGCATTATCTTCTCATAAACCACACTAGCGCAATTAGGGATTGCTTCATTCTTGACATACCACAATGTCCCCTATATCATGACATATGGAATCAATTTTCATGAGCTGCATGATCCTTTCCACAAACCATCAAAGATGAAGCTTCTTGAGATGTGGTAATTCCTTTAGGTGTACACTTTCCTTGTCCCTATAGCCTCTCAAAATTCTTCCTTCATTTATCTAACTGAACACTTCCATTGTCGAGGTTTTCATTACAAGGCAACTTCAAAATTTCACCCACAAGAGTAGGAGTCATCTCCACCACACCACCCATTCAGCCCACAATTGCAAGTAGTTGACTACTTACACCTCATTTATCTAGCTCCATTTATCTATCAAAAGTTCAAGTTATTTGATATGGAGACATTTATACAACATCTTAGCATATTTTCCAATTCATTTACTCTTTTCATGAAATGAGAGATATTATGCTAGCAAAAAAAATGCATAAATATAAGGCATCACTAGTGATATTTTGAACCTTAAAAAGTCAAATTTCCATGACATAGAGAGAGCAAGCCATACAACCAAAATGGCATTCAGATGTTCCCAATCTACACAATTTCAATTTGCATTATGTTTAGATTTTCAAGAGGATAAAAATAGAGTCCTCAAGTCCTATAGAAGGGGATATTGCACTAATCTTTTCTATCTTGCAAACACATGATAATAGTCTTAAAAATTGTTCCATGTAGGCTTTCTACATAAGCTATCTCTTCATGGCCAATCTTGTCACCAATGAATTAGTTGGCAAGAATGGGTTGTTACATCCTGTGAACCAACTGTCATTCATGTCCTCTAGCAAGTCTAGGAAATAGCTTGGTAACACTATGGCACAAAGGATTAACTTGTCCCTAAACATTTATTGACATCTACATTCACATTAAAGAATAGTGGGTGGAGACCTTCTTCTTTTAGTGCTTGCCATTGACTAAGGCTATGAGCAATTGTAGGTAATTATATGCGACGATGAAGATTAGGTTTGGGCAAGATTGGGCCACAAAGCTCTTAAAGGAACAAACTAGGTCTTGCTTCTCCTAAAATTTCAAGGTATCTTCCTCCCTTGGGGCATTGACATTGAAGATGAGAGAGTCAAATATATCATACCTTTTTGGGTCGTAATCCACTCCATACCTTTGAGGATAGGGAAGGCAAGTGGATCCTCTTTTTCCATCACTATGGTATTGTAGAAGGCAATTCTAGTATCTTAATTTGTGTCTAATAAGTTCTTCTGCTTCTCAAGTGATCCTCCCTACATCATGGTGGGCACTTCAAAAAAATTATTCACCCAATACCCTTCTTGATTATCCAATAATGTCCCTAGGTTTAGTTCCTTTTGGTTGAGCCGTTTCCTTCCTAGGGTTTCCCTTGTATCTATGATTTGTTGTACAACACCTAGTGAAAGTGCTATTTGGGGTTTCCTCGAAAGGTTGAAGATGAAGGCTATGGGCCCTACTTGAGATTCCCATGTCTCCAGGACCAAGATTTCTCTCTCCCAATTTGTAGTTGTGGGCTGCCAGGCATTGTGGAATGGTATATCTAGCACATGTTGAGGAGAGACAACAAATTTTCTCTTGATATGCTCAATCTTCTCCCTCTTTCTCTACCTAGGATTAGTTCTTGAATCAAATGAGGTGGAGTTGCCTAGTGAACTTCCTATATGCGATTCCTCTTCCAAGAGCTAATGCTAGTTTTTCTTTCACCTCCTAGAGAACCTCCTATAAGGAATTCCTCTTCAAGAGAAAATTCTTGTTAACCTCCAAATGAACCTCCTATACATGATTCCTCTTGAAGAGTTTATTCTAGTGCTTATGCCACTTTGTAGTCATCTGAGTTCATTGCTAGGGGTGAAATTGGTGGCTCTTCTTGCCTAATGAATCCCATCTTCCTAATTTCACCATCAAAGTACCCCTCATCCCTCAATTTTTGGATTCACTCTCCCTTGGCAAACATGTATTCTAGTTGAGTCATTTTTGTTGCTAGTTTTGAGAGCTTGTTTGGTAATTTAGGGCTTCCTTTTGAGTTCCTCAATTGTGTCATCTTCATAAGGATTTGTGACCTTTGTTAGTGTTTGGATGAGTCTTTCTTATTGGGTCTATCTCAAACTTTCTATGAGTTGGGATCTTTTGTTAGTAGCCAATTTCATTTTATGTGTTGCATAGATTTCACCCCTAGCTTGTAGGTGGTCTCAAGCCTTTTCTCATCCATCTGCTCAATTTTTTGTTTTTCTTACTTTAGGCATATGTTCTATCACTTAATGAGAGTATTAAGGGGTTTTGTTTGTGTTGATCTTTGGTCTATTTTAATTATTGGTTTTTTGTTGTCAACCAAGCTAGCTCCTTAGATTGATGCCTTTACAATCCTTATGATCAAAGACAAGCATGTACCCCTCAATACATGCACAAAATTTCTAGGGAATGTTCTTTCATACTAAAGAATCAATCTCTCATAGGAGATAATTTTTCCACTAATTAACTTATTAATCCAATATGATAATCCCTGATTTTGTAGATTGTCCTCATATTATACCATGTATTTTTAGGGGCCTTTCTATAATAGTCCCATATTTTTTGTATTACATGAATCTTGTATTTGCATTAGTGTAACCTAGGATGCAACAAGGGATAGTGCTTGTTGATGAAAATTAGATACAACATCATCGTGCCCAAGAGTCCTTGGATTTCATTGATGGAATTTATTACCAAAAAATCTAGGATGTCCTTTAATTTTGCAATGATTATTGAAATTCCCTTAGCAAAGACAATGTGTCCCAAATATTTGACCCAATGTATGTAGAATATGAACTTGCTCTTCATAGCAAAGAGTTGGTTATTAGGAAGAGTTTGTAGTACAATCTTTAGATGAATCTCATGGTCTTTTAGGGATTTGGAACATACTAGCATATCATCAAAGAATACTAGTATAAAGTCATCTAGGTATGGCTAAAAGATATCTTGCATTAATTGATTAAATGTTGCCAGGGCATTGGTTAGTCCAAATGGCATGACCAAGAATTCATAGTGTCCATCTCTAGTGTTGAAGGTTGTTCTTGAATGACTTTGGCTCTATATAGTCAATCTAGGAGTTCCTCGATCATGGATATGGGGTACTTGTCTTTTACTATCACTTAGTTTAATCCTCTCAAGTCAATATAGAGTTTGAGGAATCCATTCTTTTCCTTTTTAAAAGGGACAAGTAGTCCCCAAGGTGAATTACTCAAATGGATCAACCCTTTCTCGATTAGCTATCTCAAATTATTCTTAAGCTCAATGGATTTTGATATGAACATCTTGTGTCGTCTTTTGGATATCAGTTTCCTCCAAGAATCAACCCTATCTTGTCATCAGCTCCTTAGTTTAGGGGTATTTATATCATATGAGGAAGACATCTTTGAAATCATTGATCCACGAATCTAATGTGTTCTTGTAGAGAGAGAGAGAGAGAGAGAGAGATAAACATAGGGGCCATAAGCTCAAAGAGAGAGCAATATACTCTCTTCTTGTCTTCATTATTCATCATAGTCAAAGTACAACTCAACTAGGTCTAGAGTGACCATGCCTTCTAACTGGAGTTAGCCTTTACCCCAACTTAGAGCTTGCATAGTTGTCAACACTTCCCCTCAAGCTCAACTCACTTCCTGTATCCCAAGTGAACTTATCTAAAATGAGTGAACTTATATTTACCAAGTGATTTGGTAAAGATGTTTGTCACTTGGTCTTCAGTCTTCACATGAATGCAGTCTATCTTGCCTCCAATCACCATTTCCCTTATGAAATGGTAATGTACCTCTATGTGCTTTGACTTGGCATGATAAACTAGATTTCTTGCCGAGAGCACATTGCACATGTTATCACAATACAACTTGACCGGTTTATCCACATAAATCCCCAAGCCATCCATAAACTTAACTAGTCAAGTAGACTCAAATGCAGCTAATGTTGCACCCTTGTATTTTTTTTGTGTACTTGAGAGAGCCCCAATAGGTTGTTTCTTTCTACTCCAACTGACCATGCTACTTCCAAGACCAAATGCATATCCACTGGTTGATCTTCTGTCATGCACACAGCAAATCCAATCTGCATCACTATAACCTGTAAGCTCAACATGCTTACCATGCTCATAGAACAACTCATAAGGCAATGTACCCTTCACATATCTCAAGATCCTTCTCACATTATCTAGGTGAGGTTTCCTTGGCTGCTACATAAACTGGCTGATCAACCCAACTGTATAACTCAAGTCTGGTCTAGTGATGGTAAGATAGATCAGATTGCCAACCATCTATCTATGCATAGTCATGTTCTCTATCACGTTTCCTATATTAGCAACCAGCTTTACATTCCGCTCTAGTGGTGTGTCCATGGGTTTGCATTCCAACATGCCATACTGCTGGCAGTACACATGCCATAATGAACTTTGAGATCCCCCATTTTAGTAACCATATCTAGAGTTATCCATAGGATTACCAATAGGGGCAGTACCTTTAGGCTCTTTAATGTCTACCACCATTGCATCAAATGTCAAGAAAGTTTTGGCAACTGACCTAGCATGCTCTAGGCAACACCTCACCACCTTTGTGGGATCAATGATTCTAGTAGCCATGAGATCTTCATACTTCCCCATGGTAGCATTGTAGCCAAATTTGAAATTATCATTTGACAAAAATTTCTCAACTATTACACTACCAGTGACCCCTGCATTATTGGCAATGAGTTTCAGTGGATAGCTCAAAGCTCTCTTCAAAATATCTACACCAACCTATTGCTCATGGTTTTCAAGTATTTCTTTAATAACATCCACCTTGGTAGCAAGGCATAGAAGCGTACATCCACCTACAATAACAATGCCTTCTTCAACAGTAGCTTTTATTGCATGCAAAGCATCCTCTACTCTTAGCTTTTTCTCTTTCAGCTCTGTTTATGTTTGAGCCCCAACCTAAATAATGGCCACTCCTCTCGAGAGTTTGGTGATTCATTCATTGAGATTTTTCTTCTCATAATCTTGATCAACAACCAGAGTATCTACTATGTCCCCCGATCTACTCTAGCAGCTCGTCAAAAAGAACAAGTTCCTTGTGAAGAGGAACGACAACTCCAATGTTTCTGTGTAGTTCACTAGTGAACCAAATGACCTTTACAGTCTGAATATCTTCAAGTATTCAGAGCTTGCAAACAAGAAGATTGTGTCCATTAGAGGATCTAGGGACCTTTCCTTGATCAAACTTTCCCCCTTCACTATAATGACTAGCTCAACAAGCTTCTTTTGAACTATAGCTGCCTCAGTTTTCATCTTTGTTTTCCCCTAAGCTCTTCAGCTACCCCCTCTTCCATACGTTGACCACTGCACCTAATTGGATTAGTCCACTACAACAACTTTGATACCATGTTCATGTAGAGAGAGAGAGAGAGAGAGAGAGAAATATAGGGACCATAAGCTTAGAAAGAGAGCAATATACTCTCTTCTTGTCTTCATTATTCATCACACACACTAAGTCAAAGTACAACTCAACTAGACTCAGAGTGACCAAGCCTTCTAACTGGAGTTAGATTGTAACCCACCAAGTTAGAGCTTGCATAACTATCAACATAATGTGCCTCCCTTGGTCTTCTTAACCTAGATTGACTATCTCTTTCTCGAACCTTTCTAAAGTTGGCTTGCTTTGGTTAGCTTGACATTAGTCCTTCCAACTTTCCTTTGAGTCTTTAATGTGTTGCCTTCCAAGTCTTAGAAGATGACTTCTTCTTTGGTGCATAGGATGGGGGCTTTATTCTTCTTGAGCCAATCCATATCCAATATGAAATTGTAGCACCCCTATAATAGGATTTGAAACTTGGCTTTAATTTTCTAGCTGTCTAATTCAAATTGAACTTTCCTTGTAGTTTACTAGAGGTGATTTCCTTCCCACTAGCAGATTCTACAATCATTTTATTTCTGGACCTAGAATTACGTATGCAACCTCTTAACTATGGTTGGAGCAAGAAAAGAATGAGTACTTCCACAATTATCAAGATCTTGAAGGACTTTGCCATAAAAGTCATTGGGGTTTGGATAACAAAGCATTGGTAGTCAAATCCTTTATTCTCAATGGCCACATGTATAGCTTCTTGTTTGATTTCTTCTCCCAAGGTGCACTCTTCTTCTTTTGACATGCCTATCAGAGAGTCCACTCAAGATCCAACTACTCTCCCTTGTCCATGGTCTCTAGTGTTATTACCATTTCCACAGCCTCTTTTGGCTAGCTAGTTCGTTGGATTGGGCTTCTAAGAACAGTTTGGGTAGTCAACCCTCGAGTATCCAATCTCTCCAATTGGTAGCACTACTTGCCCACTTAGGCCTTGAGTAATAGCATTAGCTTGCTTATTATTTTTAGTATTATTTTTACTAGTTTAACAATGTGGTTAATTTCTTCCATAGTTATTGTTCAATGTGTGGTTCCTTTGGTCATTCCAAGAAATGTCTTTAACTATGGGTTTGGCTTACATGAGGCCATCCTAAAGAGTGTAGGCCTCATGGACTCAAGATGAGTATCCAGAGGAGGATTCAAACCATGGCATAACATCGTGATCTCTTGAGTCATAGTCATTGATGGTGGTTAAGAGTTAAAAACTTCAAATGGTAACCTTCCAAGGTGAAGTTCAATTGACAAAGACTATAACATTTGTTCAACTTGATGGATTCAAGGGATGGGGATAGTTTGGGAAGCTTTGATAGCCCTATTGTCTTGGCACATTTTTTCCACTAGAGCTTAGCCTCATCTATAAGATGAAGGTATGCAATCATGGACTAATTTGCCACAATGATTTCAATACACTCAAAGAAATTATCCATGGCGTTGATTCAGACTTCCATATCATGTTCCATCCTAGATCCTCCATTAGATTTTGGTAGCTGTGTTTTCTTCAAGAGGAGTTTTTGTTCTTGAAGCTCTTTATATGTGTAAGCCATTCACGAACCTTAGCTATTCTAGTTTATGTATAACTTGATACTTTTTTAGAATTCAACTCCTCAAAAAATCTTATACCTCCCTCTCTTATCCAAGTGTAATAAGATGTTTTATTATTTTAAATTGGATTGGGATTCAAATACAATTATCTAAATACAATGGAGTTTTAATCATGAACTTCATGTAGTGATGTGGGGACAAAAGTAAGAGGCTTCTTTGTTTTTTTAAATAATGCAGTATGTAAATTATTCAACAATGATGAAATATGTACAATGTGCCAAAAGGTGGTATTTTCAGGGGGGTTGGGGACCCCTTAGGCCCTTTTTAGAGAAAAAGAGAAAACCTTGAATGCTTTGTCTTTCCTAGCAAAGGTTTTACAAAATGCTAGATCATCTACTCTAATAGGCATCCACTTATCTAAGAGGGAGCAAGTTTGGGAGGGTCTACCAAAGGCCTTGTAATTCCTTGCCTACCATCTCCCTACCATACAACATTGATCAAAATAGCTCTCCCAGTGTTCTAGAGCTTCATAGAGTCTTCATTCATTACTCCTTTATCCCCAAAGAGTGCAATCTTGCAGCAGACTCTGTATCAAACCCAGTCTTACTTATCTAATTTCTAGTTTTCTCTAGAGCGCGTGTGCACTTCAATACATTCTCAAAAAATGTGCCGAATAGACTAGGGATCCCTTTTGCAGAAAGGACAGAGGAGGGATGTTCCAAAGAGCTTATTTAGCTTCTCCTTAATAGAGAGTTTGTTCATGACAACTCTCTAGAGGAGAAAATCAAGCTTCCTAGAAGGGGTGGCTCTCCAAACCCTCTTCTCCTAGATTTTAACTTTTGCTCTTGGGTGCCATCTTCTTCGATACATAACCACTTTTAGAAAGTGCTCCTTTGACTTCCATCCAGTGTCTTTAGGCTTCCTACAAATGAAAATAAGCTTACCACTTGGTGCCTTAAGGAATTTGGTGGGGTTGGCATTGTTGATTGTTGATGAAGTAGGCCAAATGGGTTTGGCCCTACTTAACACTCTTTGCAAAAATTGTGCTTCATCTTGTTGAGATTGAAGGCATTTTGGATGATTGCAAGATCTTTTAGGGACAAACTCTTCATATTCCAAACATCCTCCCACCTCAAGATACCTTTAGTAGCCATTCTTATGCATAAGTTGGGTTTTTTGCCTATTAGAATGTACAGGGGTCAAAGGCAAAATGGCAAGTCCAAATGAATTGCATTAGGGAGGAGGAATCCCCTTATCTATCCTAGGCACCAGCCCATTTTTCCTCTCCCACAACATTCTTCCAAATCTTGACTATTTGGTGCCACCTTAGATTTGTTCAGTTTTACTTTTTGCCCTAAGAGGATGGGGTCCATCCAACCAATGATTCCCCTTAGTAGGCCTCTAAGCTTACATTGGTAGGGTTGGTATCTAAGCAATGTGGACCAGGGATGATCTTCCTCCCTCCTCTTCATATGGTTGAAAACGAGTGCCCTACTGTGGGGTGGATAAAGTGGTACTATTGGGGGTGATTAAGCCACCCTAGGAGGAACTTAATCCTAAAGGCTAAAGCCTTGGACATGATCTTGTATGAAACATTGAGCATTTTAAGTGATCTCCAAGCATTCAACTTGGCTCTATCCAAAGATTTAGAGATGAGTTTGATAATCCCAATGTTGGTCTCCTTAGGGAAGCTGCCATCCCTGCATACTTGATTGAGGAACCTGACAAGATCCTTAGTGCACATGCCCCATAGTGTGTGGTATACTTCAACCGGAATTCCATCTATTCCTAAGGCCTTACCCCTCTTCATCTTCTTCACACAAACTCAAGTTCATATTTAGAGAAAGGCCCCGCAAGTGTCAGGGCTTCT
The DNA here is from genome assembly GCF_053477565.2 of Lygodium microphyllum. NCBI lineage: Eukaryota > Viridiplantae > Streptophyta > Polypodiopsida > Schizaeales > Lygodiaceae > Lygodium > Lygodium microphyllum. Next base: position 33,833,447 of record NC_141163.1, on the reverse strand, counting down.
CCCCACTCGCCTTGACTTGGCTCTAAGAAGGCTGTAATTTTGACTTAATAATTAGCAAATATGTAGGGAGTTGTGCCTACTATTGTAGCAAGGTGATTAGTCATCACTTTAGCAATGGATTCATGATCTTTGTGAATTCTTACCTCTCCATCTTCAATCATGGAAATGGTCTCCCTAGCTTTTTTTTGTTTGGATTTTTAAAAAGAAGAAACAACTAGGTGCATCGCCCTCCAAATGCCATACTCCTTTCAACTAAAATTTTGCAACTTTAGCTTGATGCTTCTACATATTGGCAATGAAAAGATACACTCCTTTGAGAAGCCAGTGGAGACACACATCAGAAGGGCTAAGGCGGCTAAGAGAAAACATAATACGCTCCCTGAAGCATTGGCTTGTGGTATGAATATCTCTCCTAGCCCTAGATTGCTCCTTTACATACCTTTTAGCTTCCTTGGTGATAGCTTCAATGCACTTGCCCCATTTGATAACTGGCTTGATGTTTGTGCTACTTGTTGCTTTCCAAGTATTCCTAACTAAGTACTTGACAATATGCTTCCTTCTCAAGGTTTTAAATCTAAAAGGGGGGCCTGCACCATTAGAGAAGTTACTAGACATTCAGACTATATAGAGTAGAGGTAGATGATCTGATATGACCGTGTTAGTCAATACATTTGCTCATACCTCAAGGGTGATCCACCAAGCTCCCTTGTTCACATAGAACTTGTCTAGTCTAGACGCCTCCATGTAGCCCATATGTGCTTGTTATGCCATGTGTGCATGGGCTTCTCATCTCACCAAAGGCCACAACTACATTTATCAACTCAGTTCAAGTTGGTTCCAACTTTCTCTCTCCTACAAGGTCATTGATCCTACCCCATGCGAGTGGTCAGCATCGAGAGTCATATTCCAATCATCAAGTAGGATTGCATTGTGGTCTTGTAGCCAAGTAGCCATCTCTTGCCATAAGAGCACTCTCTCATCAGTAGAGGAGTTTGGGGCCTATGCACAGAGGCAATTAGCAATTGGTGGAGCCTAGTATTAATGCTAATTAAAATTAGACTTTCGTCCCCTCTACTCCTAACAACCTACGATGAAAGATGGTCTTTGACAACAATCAGTGTGCCCCTTCTTCCATGCCCACAGAGGTCTCCAAACACTTTTTACCCCTTAAAGATTATCCTTTTAGCATCCTTAGCACACAATTTGACCTCATGAATAGCCATTAGGTCAGGCTTCCTCAATTTGAGGTGTTTCCTACATGCATCCTTTTTTGCTTCAGTACCCAACCCCCTAACATTCCAAGTTATCATTATGACTTTGGACAAAATAGCACCTGCACTTGAAGATCTGGATTTCATCACTCTCATCATCATTCTCATCGAGAATGGCATAAAAGTTTATGTCAACCAATAGCTTGTGGGTTAGTTTTTTGAGTGAAATCTTCTTCTTCTTCTTACCTTTGGCTTTATTAGCTAGCTACAAATACTCTTTGTTAGAATCTTCACTCTTTTGATTGTGTTTACTCCGTACATGGGACATCTTTAGCCTTTTTTTGATCCTTCTCTTGGACTAGAGTAGCTTGTTGATTGCCATTTTTCATCTTCTTCTTACATGTTGAGGCCTTCTGCCGCATGGCATGCATGTTTGGTCTTCTTCTATTTTCTTCTTGTGGGATGGGCTCCTTGAGGACTTCCCTACATGGGAAATCTCTAGAACAATGGCCCTCTTTCTTACAAAGAAAGTAGTAATCCAGGAAAATAAAGAACCTAACTTTAACAAGCATCTTGGTATTGTTTGGGTCAAAGAGCTCAAGGACTTTAGGGATTTGCTACTTCCTATCCCATACTTCTTGCCTCCCTGCATGCATGTAGGGTAGGAGGGGTACACATGTTGGGGGGAGGGAGTAAAGGCATGCTTATTGCCCTTTATGGGCTTTAGCAGCCTACACGGCTAACCACCATCTCTCTCTCTCTCTCTCTCTCTCTCTCTCTCTCTCTCTCTCTCTCTCTCTCTCTCTCTCTCTCTCTCTCTCTCTCTCTCTCTCTCTCTCTCTCTCTCTCTCTCTCTCTCTCTCTCTCTCTCTCTCTCTCTCTCTGTGAGATTGTACTATTGCTTTGTGGATTTCCGCAAAGCCTTTGACACGGTTCCGAGAGAGAGGCTTTTCAGACGCCTACTTGATCTGGGGGTGGATGATGACATGATGTGGGGTATTTATGCACTATATGAGTGGGTTACTGGCAGAGTCAGATGTCCGGGAGATATATCAGATCCCCTTGTGAGCACCATTTGTGTGAAGCAAGGATGTCCACTCTCACCGACTCTATTTGGGCTATACATTGATGAGATAGTAGAGTTTATTCAACAGCGAGCCGGTGGAGGTATAGATCTCAGTGGAGCCATAGTTCATATCTTACTATATGCAGATGACATTGTGTTGGTCTCAGACTCAGCTCAGGGATTACAGCAGCATTTATTAGCATTGGATGATTTTTGCATACAGAGAGGCATGACAGTGAACCTTGGTAAAACCAAGGTTCTTATATTCCATACATCAGCTCAGATACGCAGACAGAGTATTTTCATGGCAGCAGGAGGGAGTATTGAGGTCAGTGGATCATATGTATATTTGGGAGTCACCTTTACAGCAGCTTCAGGGACTTTCTCGATGACACAGGCAGCTCGTGACCGCCTCACTAGAGGATACTCAGCAGTGGCTCTTATGGAGCGATAGTGTCATCAGGCACATTTCCAAGAGCCCCGTACCAAGGGGTGGCTCTTTGATACTCTAGTCACTCCAGCACTGATGTATGGAGCAGCTATATGGGGCCAGGCCTTGCCGATTATGTATAGACATTGATGGAGAGACCTCAGGTGATCATGATATCTAGATTGATTCGCAGCAAGGCCTGAGTCCCACATGACATTGTGCGAGCAGAGCTTGCCACACCGCCCATGCTAGTCGAGGCATTATTTCAAACAGTCTGCTTCCTACACAGATTTCAGGATATGGACAGAGATTGCATTGCATATAGAGCATATATGGCATCTCAGGAGATGGCTCGAGTGGGGGATACCACATCATGGTATGCACAGACTAGAGCTTGGTTTGACATACATGGGCTGGACATTGATAGACTCCCACCTCTTCTATATGATACTCAGGCTCCCACTTACACCCTCTCTCTCTCTGAGAGGAATAGAGTCATCAGACAGGAGATATGGCATATTTATATACAGAGGACATGGGTCAGCCCTGCACAGCCACTGCCATCGAAGATGGCACATTATTATACACAGTTCTTGAGGATATCAGAGCAAGGATTCATAGAGATTCCGATATATATGCAGATCTATATGCCACATCGATTGAGAGTTCTAATTGGACAGCTCAGGGTATCATCACATCAGCTTATGATTGAGAGTGGCAGAGCCAATGGCATCCCGGGGAGGAGAGGATATGCCCCCTTTGCAGATCAGAGGTGGAGAGTGAGGAGCATTTTGTTCTCAGATGCCCGGCATACTCAGAGTTGAGATCTAGATACACATTGAGCAGCTCACTTCAGGGATGTATGACTGATATGGATCAGAGATCATTTGGCCGTTTTCTGGGAGAGGCATGGCACATCAGAGAGCAGAGCACACAACGGGTCCTAGTTAGAGAGGGGCCCACCCAGACGACTATTACACAGTTCTTTCAGACATACAGAGTGAGAGCTACTGTACCAACCTCCAGCCAGACCCCCGGGCTCACACTACAGCAGGCTGAGGACCAGCGTACCCGACGCCGCACGAGGATCCGTGGGTTTCGGACGCCACAGCCACACCGATAGGAGATCCGGAGGATTCTTGATCTACATCGACAGCAGATTGAGATCCGACGACATTCAACACATTGGATCTCAGATCTCCAGTTTGCTCTTTCTCCACCGCCGATGTACCACATCCTACATCCAGGGGGGATCACCTACTATTAGCGACTTCGACGACTGCTACTACATCCCAGGATAGTATATCTCCCTGCATCTGTTACATATACGCATCGCACCACTTTATCACAGACGACAGTTGTTCCCCTATCACAGCCGACATTTGTTCCCCTTTTGTAGCCATTATCTGGAGTACCAGAGCTACATACGCACATACACATACACGACACTTATCACACTCACAGCACCGTATTTTCAGTTTCCAATTTTTAGCTTTTCATTCAGCACTTTTATTTTGGATAGCTGGACCTCATCAGTTGTATCACAGTTTGTCTCATAGGCCAGTTTTGGTCTTTAGAAGACGTTAATATAACTTTCTTTCTTTCTCTCTCTCTCTCTCTCTCTCTCTCTCTCTCTCTCTCTCTCTCTCTCTCTCTCTCTCTCTCTCTCTCTCTCTCTCTCTCTCTCTCTCTCTCTCTCTCTCTCTCTCTCTCTCTCTCTCTCTCTCTCTCTCTCTCTCTCTCTAGGTTTGCAGCTTAGGAGGTTTCTTTGTTATTTCTAAGGTTTTTTAAGCCATAGCAAAAGGATCTTATCTAGTGATGGAATGTCCATTTAAAGTATGTCTTCTATGTACCACAATACAATTTATTTTTTGTATTACTACCACTATTAAAGGAATACAATAGACACCAAAATGACAAACATTGTAGGTAAATTTTGAACATTATACTTAATGAGCAGAACCATTAAAGGACTATTACAAAGATAATATGTCATCAAAGAACAAAAATCTGAGTGTAGAATAGAGAAAAGTATTTTATTAAGCAATATATCTGTAGTGATCAACATAATAGAGAAAAACCATATTCTAGGCATGTTACATAACTAGATTAGTATATACAAAAAGCCAACATAGGTTCATATGATATCAAAGGGTTGCTTTAGACTATGTCCATGTACTAGTGGACAAGCAATGGCTCATATAACTTAGTGCTTTAGATCATATGAATATGTGGTTTAGATCATAGGGAGATGTATAGACCTCAAATTAGGAGGAGCCTCTTGTTATAGTACAGCTAGCTAGACAATGTGCAATTGCTGATATAGTTTCCCAGGATCCACTTGCCTAATGGAAAATGTGCATTTCCATACAAGTGGGTATATAAGTTGAAGAGTATACTTGGTCACCTTAAGCCATCATATAAGGCTAGATTGATTGCGAAGGTCTTTAAGAAGGAGCATGGTGTTGACTTTGATGTAGTCTTTTCTCCTATGGTCGAGATGACTACCCTATGCTTGGGCTTGGCTTGGGTTGCCCAGTTGAATTTGGATGTTTATTAGATAGATGTTAAGATGGCTTTCCTTCATCTTACATGGTGAGATTTATATGCAGCACTCTAAGGGATTTGTGGAGAAATATAGGGAACACCTAGTGTGCAAATTGAAGAATAGTCTTTATGGGCTTAAATAGGAACCGAAGGAGTGCTACCATAAGTTTGATGCTTTTATGCATCACACGAGTATTCCTATAGTGATATGGATCCCTGTTTATACACAAATAAGGTTTGTGATGGTAGTCTTATTATTATGGTTCTTTATGTTGATGATATGCTTATAGAAGTGGGAGTGCTCATGCTAAGTTGGATGCTTTAAAGACTTAACTCAAGAAGAGCTTTGAGATGAAGGACATAGGATAGGCCTCACACATATTTTATATGTGCATTAAATATAATCGCTCTAAGGGACTTCTCTACTTGTCCTAGAAGGAGTACATACACAAAGTACGTGAGCGGTTTTATATGTAGGATGGTAAGCCTATTAGCTATCCTTTATCTTCTCATGTGAAGTTTAGTTAGTCTGATTGTCTACTATTAGATGATGAGAGGATTGAGATAGCCAAGGTTCCATATGGATTTGTATGGGAAATCTTATGTATCCCATGATAACCACTCGCTTTAACATGGCATTTGTAGTGGAAGTTGTGGCACGCTATATGGCTACCCTTGGCAACAAGCAACATTGGGATGCATTGAAGGGTATCATGAGATACTTGAAAGGCAAATCAAATATGTGAATTTATTATAGTAGATAGGATACAAGAGTTGTGTATGGCATTAACTCTAATTATACAAGATATGTAGACAATAGGAAGTCCACCTCTAGGTACATCTTTAACTATGTTGAAGGTGCTATCTCTTGGATGTCTAGGGCACACAAATGCATGGCCTTGTCTAGTACTAAGGCTGAGTACATTCCAACCACCACTAAGTCTTGTAAGGAGGCCCTATGGTTGGGCTATTTGGTTGCATATGTTGGTACACGTATGACTCCTACACTACGTTTGAATTCTATGAGTGCTATTCAATTGGCTAGGAATGTAGTCTTCCATGCAAAGACAAAGCACATTGAGGTGCATTGTCACTTCATTAGGGAGGTGATATAAAACAAGTCCATAGAGCTTGTCAAGATACCTACAGATACGAATGCTGCAAATCTACTCACTAAAAGTCTCTCAACAGAATGTTGTGCCTTCCTTAGGAAGATAATAGGCATAGGATGAGATGATGTCTTTTCTCACCCTGTTGTACTCTATGTACATGTTGTACTCTTTCTCTATTTCTTTCACTCCTCTCACATTGAGGAAGATTTTCCTTTAAGTGGAAAATTATTAGGGGTAAAGGTGCCTATTCCTAGTCACCCACATTTACTAAGTGTATGTTACACATGCACACCTATACACAATAGGTGGTAGGTATTCATCACTATCACTTTATTCTTTATTTAGTGATTATTGAATAAGGGAAGAACGGTCACACATTGTGAGTATTGGAGTTCCCACATACAATGTCCCTCTCTCTTTCTCTCTTGCTCCATCCACCATAGCACTTGCCTTGCTCTTACTCTCACTTGTGTGCTTCCACTTAGTCTATACCTTTCAGTATTAAAGCTAATTGTAAAGAGTACTATAAAAACCATGCAATAGTTTTGTCAAAAAGGGATCCAACTCATATCATTTTCCTAAATAGTGGTTTACAACATCTCCCTTTTGAAGGTCATGAGATCTTAAAAAGTGTCCTACAACATGATGTGCATTAGGTTGCTTAAATATCTAATACTCTAACTTCACAAAAAAAGCAAATAATAGGAAAAATGTATGGACATTTAGAAAATGTTTCTACATATAAGCTAGTAAGAGGATGAGAATCACCATTTCCAAATAGTATAAAAATCAAAATCTCCATTTCATTGCTTAGGGATGTATCCTAACCTCTAAATAATGTATCTTGACACAATAATATCTTTGGCTTTACTTGCATGATTAAAGGGATAGTTAGCTTGATTATAATGCCTAGATGATGTAGAATCCTAGATCTTGCATTCATCTTAGTAACAAGAGGATCTTGCCCTACATAATTGGAGTGTCAATTACATCCACTAGGATGGCCTGATGATGCAACCCTACCCAAAGGCATTACTTTTACCACAAATGACTAGTGTACGGAGGAACTAGGGGCTATTAGAGGAGCACAAGCTTGGATAGAAATATGATTTTTGGATAAGGTTTTCACTTTTTTCTATATGTCTATTTCTCTATGAGTCACTCACAATGGCAATCCTTCTATAGTTATACTCTGAAGAGAGCTACGTGCTGTAAAAAATCTACAACATGAGGATTGTGTGCTAGTATTGACACTGTTGTTGTAGACTGCAAAAGTCCTCATTCCATAGGTTTTTTCCAAGATTAGAAATAGTTAGGATGTGACTATGGCATCAATGGTTGTCATAATCTTACACTAAGAATAAGAGAGCTAGGTGCTGCAAACAATCTACAACATTATGATTGTGTGCTAGTATTGACACTATTATTCCACAAGCTAGGTGCTGCAAACAATCTACAACATCATGATTGTGTGCTAGTATCGACACTGTTGCTGTAGACTATAAGAGTCCTCATTCCATAGATTCTCTCCAAGGTTAGAAATAGTTAGGATATGAAAATGGCATAAATGGTGGTCATAATCTTGCACCGAGAATGTGAAACATCTCGACTTCAATATTAGTTGGTTGGTGTTACAGAAGTGGAACATATAACCTAATATCTTGGGTTCAACTCATAGGGCAACGTGTAGACCTTAGGAAGTTGTGTATATATGGCTTTTTCCATACTTTCCGTAGCGAAGTGGACCTCCATACCAAAACATACATACTTAACCACTTAACTTGTGCCAACCCATGCCTTGAAATCTTACACTTGGACCTAAATATCTTTCTTGGTAGTAGCATCTAGACAAGTCTACCGGTGGATTTCTGGGAGGAGGCAACTCAATCAGAATCAAAGGTAAGCATACTACATTTGTGTGTGGAAGAGCGTGCATGGCTATGTGAGAGGTAGCCATAGCTCTTAGCTTGAAACACTTGAAGCAATAAGCGGTCCATGGGTCTTGGCAATGTGCTTGCAAGAGCAACAACAAATCAAAAGCAAGGCAAATAGTCTATTTGAACTAGGAAATCATCTCCTTTCATATATAATAACATAACTTCTTACTACTTCAAATAAGTCCTCTTATGCATCCTCAATTCAAGATAACAAAATCATGACTTTCTTTCTAAAGGAGGAGATAGTATTGTACTATGTACTTTTTATTATCTATCATAATTGTAATTTATCCAAGGACATCCCCTTTCTTATCTCATCCTAGGGTTATACTAAGTCTCTTGTAGTTCCATCTCATGTTTCAATTTGAAGTTTAACTTTGCACACCTCAACTACCTACTTAGGCTACGTATGCCTCTCCTCCTCATGGAAAATCACATCATTTGGCTACAAATAACCTTCCAAGCCTATGGATCCCAAAGGTGATAGCCCATCTCACCTACATCCTCGTATCTAAGAAAGATGCATTTGACAGACTTCAGATCCAACTTATTGTGCTTATCTTTTGGAATGTGGCAAAAAGCCTCACATCTAAAGACCCTCGAATGAGCATATAATGGAGGTTTCCCAACCATACCTTCTCTAACCTAACAACCAAGAGTAGTGCATGGGGATCTATCAATAAGATGCACAGCAGTGGGGTAACTACCTCAGCCCAAAAGTATTGTAGTAAGCCTACTTGACTAAGCATACTACAGACTCTTTCTTGAATAGTCATATTCATGCACTCAAAAATACCATTCTAGGGTGGGGTGTATGGGGTAGTCAATTGATATTTAGTACACATTCATCACAAAACTACTCAAATGCCTTAGAGACATATTCACCTCCATTGTCAAACCTTAGACATTTTAGTCTATACCCATACTAGTTCTCAACAAGAGAAAAAAAGTATTGAAATATAGCAAAAACATCATATTTTTACTTAATGGGATAAGCCCAAACCTTACACAAATAATCATTAATAAATATCACAAAGTATTTCACGCCACCCAATGATTGATAGGTCATGGGACCACTTACATCGGAATGCACAAGAGCTAAAGACTCACCCATATGCATATGGAGGGGAGCTAGGGAGCTCTACCCCGAGACCTATGAACCGCTTATTGATCAAGCATTTCAAGCCGAGCGGCCATGGCTACCTCTCACATAGTCGATGCGCAATGCCTACCTTATGGGTGTAGTGAGCTTACCTTGATGCTCAATTGAGTTCCCTCCTCTCTCTTGCACTCCCGTAGCTCCACGATCCTTGTGGCAAGCTCGAGCAACCTCAAGCCCCCTTCGTCAAGCTCCATCCTCCATAGCCACGCGAGAAGAGAAGTGAAGAGAAGAAGAGAAGATGAAGAGAGAAGATGGAGAGCTTCTTCTCCATGATCCCTCACTCTCACACACTCACTCCCTCACACTCCCTCACTCAAGCACAAGCAAGAAGGCAAGAAACAAGAGAAGAAGAAGAAGAAGTTTTGGCCACACAAGAATGAGCTTCTCATTCACTTTTGAATTTTATATACATGCCCTACTTTTTGGGCGGTCATCCCCACTTTTTACATGGCCGTCCATTAGCCTAGGCTCTCTTTTCCTATTTCCCACCATTCTAACTTATCCCATTCCCACTAATGCATACAATTTGCACAGGAGTGAGCCCGGCACTCTTTTTACAAGGATTCGGGAGCACCTTTATATTTAATGGCACACTTTTACTCTTTTCTTTTCTCAAGGTGACACTGAAGCCTTCTGGAGAGGTCGTCATTCAAATTTTCAAGGTCTGACCTCCATCTGGGGTGCCTTCTCCTTCCTTTGTCCTGTGCCTTTTTGGTTATCCCCTTCTTCCATTTTTCCCACACTTCTGCTCCATTTTTCAATCCCCTCCATCCGGAGCGCCTTTTCCTTCCTTTGTCCTATGTCTTTTTGGTTATCCCCTTCTTCCATTTTTCCCGCACTTTTGCTCCATTTTTCGATCCTCTGTGTTGCGGTAAACATTACCCCCCTCCTAGCTGAGTGCCAGTCCCATGGCACTGGGGTGGGGAGCAATCGGGTAGTCTAAGTGGAATTGGTGGGTAGATGACCATAATCAAAAGGGTGTTGTTGTGAATGAGAGATGATGGAGTTTGGATCCCTGATGATTGGGAGAGATTCTGGTGTGCTTTGATCTTCATGAGGATGCTCGGCATTTGTCACACACAGTTGTAACTTCTGTTCTGCGGACGACTGTCAAAATCGGGGCTCCATAATCATTTGGAGAACATGTGGTTCCAAGATTTATGCCAATGGTGGGTCCATCACTGAGTTACAATCATAGCCTACAAGAGAAAGTTGTGCACTCCCTACTAAGGGGTGTGTTTGTCTCACTGTGTGGTGTAAGTGCATGTGCAGTGGAACTGGGAGATGGGTCTAACCTTGGGTAGGCCCTTGGTAATGTCCCACACTTAAGGACCCAGTTCGTGTGTTGTTGGAGGTGCAGTGCAGAACTTAGGGTGACAGGTTTGGAAGTCCTGCCCTTGATGCGCCCTAAGCGTGAAGTGGGGGGAGGGGCTAGGGGTGAACCCTAGGTGTAGTGAGCAAAGTGAGCCCTCGTGCTTTTTTTTTTTGGAGAATTGCATACAAAGAAGGTGTTTTAGCTAATGCCTATCACCTTCAGCCGAAGCATAGGATTGTCGCAAGCATTGGGATGGCCAGGTCCTTCATCTTGGATAGAATGCCTAGAGGCAACGCACGGTCCAACGAGCGTGGATAGGCAAATGAAAGCTCAAATGGTCTCGTCTGGAACTCCCGGTCACGCCATATGATTAATTTCTGAGGCCAATCGATAGGGTTGGGATCTCCTCATAGTGGCACCGGCTCTTCAGGGAATTGTCTGGGTAGTGACCGTGCTGTGCGTTGTGCTTCCTCTGCTAGTTCCTGCCTTCTTCTTCTGGCTACCACAATGCGCTCAGCATGTGGGCATCTTCAAGCTCTTCAGGCGGGAGGTCTGGTAGAGGCGGACTGGGCGTTCTTCATTGTTCTTCTTCAACATCTTGCTCCAAGTCTGAACCCTCTTCGGCATTCTACTCGGCCACTGCTGGGGCCACTTGTGGTGGTGGTGTTGGCTACTCTTGTTCTTCGAACCCTAGTTCCTTGAGCTCAACGGTGGAGAGGCTGGCACGGTGCAGGTAGTGGAATTGCCGCTCCTTCGTGATTCTCGTGCCTGTGGGAAGTTCCCGTTCTTGAAGGCCATATCTTAGCGCTCGGGTAGTCAGCTCCAACTTCCTTCTTACCTTCTCCACTGAATCATTGCCCTCTACTTGGATGACATGTAGTACTGTGCTAAGAAAGGCTTGCCTTTGTGTGTTGGCGCATACATCGACTGCTTCTGCCCTGGATTCGGCAAGCACTCTCTCGCACTCAGCCACCGCCAAGCGTTTTGTTAATTGCCTAACCCTTTCAAAGTTGTTCTTTTCCCACTAGTTGGCTCTCTCATCCATCTTCCTTCTTCCCTCTTCCAGCTCACTTGTCAATGTGGTTACCACCTGCTGCTGTCCATTTGTTAAGACCCAGAGTTGGTGCCACTCCCTGGATTTCCAATCCAGCTGTTCTTTAGTGATTTCTTTCGCTTGATTTGCAATGCTGAACCTCTGTTCTGCCTTAGCAATTAGTTCTAACTTTTCTTGCGCTAGCTACTCATGGCTCTGGATCTCCATAAGGTGCAATCTTCGTTGCGTGAAGGCCATGGACATGAGGGCATCTGTGTCTTCCTTGGCAACCTCCAACGCACCTTGCAGTCATTGTGCCTCATGTTGCCACCCTTGTGCTTCTGTTGCGAGGGTTGCCGGCCTTTCCCATGCTAGGAACTCTATCCCTCTCTCCAGCCTGTCTTGTTCCTCGATTTCATACCATAGCTTTGTTATGGTATCCTCTTGCCGCTCGCTCGGCTCGCCTTCTTGACATGCTAACTGTCCATACCCTTCTAGTCTAGTTGTTCTCTGTTCCAAGTCAGCATATTGCTGCACTAGCAACTTTAAGCTCCGCTACTCTGCCACCAAGTTTTTCTCTCGGTCCTCCAACCTTTGTCTTAGGCGGCTCTCGTTGTCCTAGGCTTCTTTCGTTTTTGCCTCCAGCTGATCTTGCAGTACTTTCACCTCCCTTTTTCGGTTGGCTCCTTGCCTTGAAACTTCGAGCCTTAAGGCTGTCGAAGTTTCCCTTTCCTTCTCCAACTCCACCAGGGCCACCTTCTTTTCTTCCATTGCTTTATCCAACTATGCCAGGAGCTCGGCCACATAAGCATCGTAGTCCATACCAGGTGGCATGGGAGTAGGGGCTGTGGTGGTTGATGCCTCTAGCTTTTGATGTTTCGGATCTTTCTTGGACTCAGCATCTGCAATGGCAGGTCTTTTTGCTCCAGTCTCTGGTACAATCTCAGCCACTTTACTGACAAGCATCTGCATCATGCTCATCAGCTGGGCTGTGTCCGGAGAGGGCATGGGTTGCGGGGCAGTTGTGGTGTCGCTTGGCGCCGGCACAAAGGAGGAAGGCAAGGGGTGCAACAATGACATGCCCTTGCCTACAATCACTGGGGATGCTTCCGCGCTGCTACTTGCTTCGGCCTCATGGTGGGGACTCAAGGGGTTGATCTCTCCTCTTCCATGGGTTTCCTCAACATATCTGTGAGTGGCCTTTGCCAACTCAGCCAGTTCTTTCATCCTTAGCTCATTGGCTTCCTCCTTCGCCCTTCTTTGCCTCTCCTCTTCTTCCCTTTTTAACTCTTCTCTAACTCTTTCGAGTTCTTCCTCTTCCTTCTTCCTTCATTGCTCCTCCACCCTCCTTGACTCTCTTTGAGCCCTCATCACCTCGACCTGCTCCTCTTTGCTCAGTCTCTCCTCCTCCTTTTTCTGGCTCTTGTCGGTCTTCATTTGCTTCTGTGGCTTGGCTGTTTGAGTGCGTGGTATTTTCGGCTCTCCTTCATCACTTGCCGTCTTTTTGCTCGATCCTTCTTCCTCGTGGTGAGGTGAGCTTTGGTGCCTAGCTTGCTCTTCCTCCACACCGGCATCCTTGATAGCCTCGTCAATGATTGCCATGAGGACACCTTCGTATCTGATTGTAGAGGCTTTTGTGGCAGGTTTTTTGTCAAGATTGTGGGAGAGAAGGAAGGAGTCTCACTTGTAGCTTTCTTGCTTGCACAATGGGGGCATACAGATAAAGGTGGAGGCTGAAAACAGTTTTCCTCTTCTTAGTTGTATAAGCCAAAAGAACTCTAGTACATAGAAATAGAAGAACCCTATATATGGGTCTCAAACCAAACTCAACTAACTAAGGTGGCATACTAACTAAGCCACGAACTAGAGTAGATAAGGATAGCTGTCATCTAGCTATTATTCATGGGCGGTGTACCAACCGCATCTGAACTGACAAGTCGGTGACATAAATGCACAACGGTCACCCTCGCATATCACGAGTGGAGCTCAATATCTCAACACTCCCCTTCGTGCTCAATCCCAATTCATGCACACCAAGCAGGTCTCTGAACTTGCGTAGCTTCTCTGCGCCCAATGCCTTCGTAAATATGTCAGCTACCTGATCCTCTATGCTGACATAAATTAGATCAATAAGACCTAGTAAAACCCTCTCCCGCACATAGTGATAATGCACCTCAATGTGCTTTGTTCTAGTATGATAGACTGGGTTATTTGCCAAGTGTATACTACTCATGTTGTCACAATAAATGACAACTGGCCCATCTGTAGGTTAATGCATATCATAAAGTAGCTTATGCAACCAAGCTATCTCACATGCAACCATTGCTGCGCCCGTGTACTCAGCCTTTGTGCTCGACAAGGCAACTATAGGCTGTTTCTTACTGCTCCAAGTGACTGCAGCACTCCCAAAAGAGAACACATATCCACTGGTAGATCGTCTATCAAAAATACTACCAGCCCAATCAGCATCAGTGTATCCATGCAACTGTATCTGAATCCCAGTCTCATAAAATAGTCCATACTGCAGTGTGGACTTCACATACCTGAGTATGCGTGTAGCTGCATCCAAATGCGGTTTCCTTGGTTCCTGCATAAACTGACTTACCAATCCAACAACATAGCTCAAATCTGGCTTGGTAATAGTCATATAAATCAAACTTCCTACTATGCATCTGTACATACTAGGGTCTTCGAGAAGCTCACCTGCATCTGCGCTCAACTTCACATTTTGCTCCAAATGAACTAAAATAGGCTTACAACCTGTCATCCCATATTTGGACAGCATGTCCAATCCATACTACCTCTGCAAGAGCCATATCCCACTTGGTGATCTTATCACCTCAATGCCCAAGAAATAACACAGCTCTCCCAAATCCTTCATCTCAAACTTCTACTTCAATAGCATTTTCACATGAAGGATATCTTCATCACTATCACCTATGATAATCAAATCATCAACATAGATGACAAGCAGCATAATACCTTTCTCTGTTTTTCTCACATAAAGTGAGAAATCTGCCTTGGAAATCTGAAAGCCAATAGTGACGAGATACTATCCTATCTTGTCAGACCATGCTCTAGGTGCTTGCTTCAAGCCATACAAGGCTTTCTTCAACCTGCAAACAAACTCAGCATGAACAGCATGCACATAACCTGGTGGCTGCTCCATATAGACCTCTTCTTGCAAATCACCATGCAAGAAGGCATTATTTACATCCATCTGATGTAAAGACCATCCCTTTGATGTAGCCATAGCAATGACTTACGGTTGCCATCCTTGCAACCGGACTGAAAGTTTCTTCATAATCAATGCCATATGTTTGTGCATATCCCTTGACTACTAATCTTGCCTTGTATCTATTCACAGAACCATCTGCATTGTGTTTCACTTTATAAACCTACTCATCTCATCAAAAACAACATCTCTGCTCACTGTAAACTTACAAGTAGAAGGGTTATAGCATCTATATCCTTTTTGCTGCAGAGAGTAACCAATAAAGATGCACTTCTCAGCTTTTGGATCCAACTTGGATCTCAACTTATTTGGCACATGAACATAGGCAATGCAACCAAAAATCTTCAAATGAGAAATATATGGTTTCCTACCAGTATACCTCTCCTCTAGAGTCATCCCATGTATTGCTGCAGTGGGAGTCCTGTTCATTATGTAGACTGCTGTAGCAATTACTTCAGCCCAGTAAAAATCTGGCAAGTCTTTTTCATTGAGCATGGTACGAGATACCTCTCCAATATGCCTGTTTTTTCTTTTTGCAATTCCATTTTGCTGTGGAGTATGACTACATGAATATTGCTGCTTTATGCCATACTCCTACAAGAACCTTGCAAACTCATTTGAGAGGTACTCTCCCCCTCCATCTAACCTTAGGCATTTTATTTGCAGGTCTGTTTCTTTTTCAACCATAGCTTTAAGAGTTTTGAAATGCCCAATAACTTCACTTTTCTTTTTTATAAAATACACCCAAACTTTTCTGCTATAGTCATCAATAAAAGTGACCAAATAATGACAGCCTCCAAGAGATGCAGTTTTAGTAGTCCACACATCAGAGTGGATTAATTCCAATGGCTTCTTACTCTCTTGAACATGTCTAGGAAATAGTTTCCTTGCCTGTTTTCCAAATTGATAGGCTTCACATACCTTATGCATTTCTACAACCTTGAATTTAGGCAATCCTGCAACTATATTTTGGGCTTGCATTGATTTAAGTCGTTGTACATTAACATGACCAATGCGTTTATGCCAGATATCAATATCTGCAACTACATCGGTCCCATGTGCAAACATTGATGCACTCAATTCAGGCATGTCTGCATCCAACATAAACATTATGCTCTTCTTCTTTCCTTTTGCTATCAAGCGACCTTTATTTTTCATATCCTCAACAAAGCATCCATGAGAATTAAATCTGACCTGCAAGCCCTGCTCAACCATTTGACTAACAGAAACAAGGTTCTTGGTGATATTCGGGACATGAAATACATCCGACAGGTATTTCTTTTTCCCATCCTGCATAGACAAAGGAATTTTTCCAATTTGCACAATAGGATGTGCAGTATCATCACCAGTCTCCACAAATCCTGGTTTTTCCATTTTCCTTGCATCTTGCATCCATTCTGCATTACCTGTCATGTGGTTTGATGCACATGAGTCAACATACCACACATCGTTTCTTTCTTCTGCACTTGTCACAGAATTGGTCATGTGCTACACCATAAATAAATGCTCATTTCTGTCATCACCCTGTCTACTAGAAGATGCATAATTCCCTTGTTGCAATTTTCCATTCATGATGTCATTCTGCTTTTTATAGCAGAGTCTTTAGCCATATGACCTATTTTACCACAGTAGTAGCATTCAATATTGATGTTTGCATTTTGGCCTCTTTGCCATCCACCACGACCTCTTTGGCTCCCCCTGCCTCTAGAGTTACCACGTCTCCTCCATAGGACTGGTTTTCTTGAGTTTGCTACATATTCTGATTTCTACCACGGCCTCCAGATCTGCCTCCTCTACCTCTGCCTCTACCTCTTCCAGCATTTGAGTAGAAGACAGCTTCTTTTGAAGTTCCTCCTGAAGAAGATGCACCACCATTTCTCTGCTCCTCAGAAATTAGAAGAGCAATCAACTCCTCAAAATTAGGAAATCTTTCACGGACGGAAATGGATGTTTGAAACTGTGCATAATCCTTTTCTAGACCATTCAAGGTCACAGAAACTAAATCATCATCTTCCACTGGCGACCCAATGGAAGCAAGTGCATCTGTAATCTTCTTCACCTTCATGTGATAGTCATTGATGCTCATACTTTCTCTTTGCACATTGTGCAACTCTTGCTTGAGCTGCATTTTCCTGGCTTGCGTATTTATACTATACATTTTTGACAAAGTATCCCATACCTCCTTTGGCATACTTGCATCTTGAATATGCACAATCATAGAGTCTGAAATGCTAATAGACAGCCAGTACATAACTTTCCTGGCTCTCTCATGCCATGCTTTAAATGCCTGCATTTGCTGTTGATTGGGAACATCAGGAAGAACTGGTTCTTCTTCATTTCCTGCAACGAATTCCCAATATCCTTTTCCCATAAGGAAATTCGTCATTCGAAACTTCCATGCTTGGAAGTTGTTCTTGTCAAGCTTTTCAGTGACAATTCGTGAAAGAGAATCAGACGCCATTACAGAACACAGCAAAAAATTCTGTCACTGCAAAGAACACAGCTTCAGCCTCACAAGGGCAAATCTGCAAAACTAATGAAAGTGGTATTTGACCACACAGTCACTTCCTAGTGACGATTTTGCATCAACAGGCAACAAGGATGATTTTGTAACTCCCAATGTCTCTATGCACAGGCATATGATGAAATTTCTACAGTAACTTTTCACCAACCTGTAGAACAGTGGTCGCACAGCATAAAACAGGGCCTTTTCCTGAGTGCGTGCAGAAAACTTCCGCCTCCAAAACAGGCCCCGAAATGGCCTCAAATCAAAAAAATAGAGCAACCAGGGCTAAATCCTTATCCCGGTACATATACTGCCATCTTGCTACACCGCGAAGGGCGTTTCAATCTGAGACAATGCACTCTTGCACTTTTCGGTTGTGCTACCTGCAGAGACTTGCTCCCAAAATAGAAAAATGAAAGCAACACTGGTCCTCTTACCAGAACACCACGAACTTGGTTTGCTTTCTTGAGCTCCTTACCATGAACAAGGCTCTGATACCATGACAAGATTGTGGGAGAGAAGGAAGGAGTCTCACTTGTAGCTTTCTTGCTTGCACAATGGGGGAATACACACAAAGGTGGAGGCTGAAAACAGTTTTCCTCTTCTTAGTTGTGTAAGCCAAAAGAACTCTAGTACAAAGAAATAGAAGAACCCTATATATGGGTCTCAAACCAAACTCAACTAACTAAGGTGGCATACTAACTGAGCCACGAACTAGAGTAGATAAGGATAGCTGTCATCTAGCTATTATTCATGGGCAGTGTACCAACCGCATTTGCAACTGACAAGTCGATGACATAAATGCACAACAATCACCCTGGCATATCACGAGTGGATCTCGATATCTCAACTTTTTTTCTTGTGGATCGTGCAGTAGAGGCTGGAGATTCCCCACTAGCTGGTGCTGCAACTGGAGTCAGAAGGGCGGCTGAACTCCTGATAGTCTTCTGGACAAAGCCATTCCAATCCACCTCCAACTCCTGCCACAATGCTTTCCAGTAGTGGCACGCCGATTCTATTCATTAGCGCATTGTATCTGTGGCCCAAGAAAAGAGCGTGGATCATCTTAGCTTGCATCCTCGTTCGTAGGGTCTGGAATGTCAGCCAGACTCATTCCATTGACCGTGTGCACGTCCTCTTTTCTGACTCCCATCATGGCATACACATCTCTTTTTGGACGCCTCTCTTTCTTGGGCACAAGCCCCAGGGCTCTCTCAACAATGTTTGCGTTAAGGGACACTTGCACCCTTCTTTCCTGGTCACCCGCCCTTACTGTGACCGTGCCACAACTCCTTTCTTCATCGAAGCTCCTTAAGAAATCCACGCACATGCTGTAGTCTACAGCCTATCCGACCTTCTCCACTTACTTTTGGAGGTTACATTTGTCCACCAGCTCCCTCACGGCTGGCTCTTCCAGGATGGCTTCGTCTAGATTCATGGTATGCTTGAACGTGAATTGGCTAAATCCACACGTCTCGACACTGATTCCATACTTTGTCAGCTCCACTTCCGTGAATGGGAGTTTACCCTGTCTTGCCATGGTAGGTGCTTGTCATCACACCAAGTCAACATTAGCGTTATAACTTGATTCATTACTAGCAAAACCCAAGAAAGAATGCATGTGACAGTTTGCCGTGTTGATTCAGAGGAATGAAACTTAGAAATAATTCACAACCAACATCTATTTCCTCCTTGCTTTCTTTCCTATTTGAATTCAGTTGATCATTTTCATCCTTTATACCTCTTGCTACATCACTTGGTTCGTCACTTGGCTCTCATTTCCCCCCCCCTTTCCTCAAGTGTTAAGGGAATCCTTCCTAGGATTAGCAAGGGGAGGAGGAAGGCTCGCATGGGCTATATGGGGCGAGTTACTTGGCCAACAGCCAAGTATAAAAGTTAGGGTTATATTCAAGCTAGGCATGACGATCAAGTTCGCATGGTCGTATGGAAGCTTGAGTGATGTAGGTCAAGACATCATGAAAGATATCCCCGGAGTTGAGGCGACTAGCAACGTGCAACTCCTCTTCTGTGAGAAACTGGTCAATGTAAGGGTGGGTTAATACCTGATCATCTAAGTGTATGTTGCGTGTAATGGCCAAAACTCTAAATGAAAGAGGTGCCACATAAATAGGATCGTACTTGTTTTGATTGCCCTCCTTTGCTCAGCATTGGTCATGATACGACGCCCTTTTTTCTCCCATTTTAATCATAAGGCATACCATAGTTGTATGAACGAAGAAGTAGAGCTGGCAAGCTGCGTGAGCTCCTCCAATTCTTGTTCAGGTGTAGAGCGAGCACGCTTGCGGTAAGAGGTGATTAGTCTTCTAAGAACAGCTTGCTCCTTTGAGATTTCTCCATTAGCGATTAATTCAGCGGCAATTTTGGAAAATTTGATGGTCATAAACTCATAGTCTTTCCAAGTGCATGGCAGCACGCAAACATCAGAAGCAAGGAGTTCGTCAAGAAGTCCTAGGTCAAGCCTCTCATAGCTCCTAGCGAATGTGGTTAAGGTGACATCCAACTCCTTGATGCATGTGACTACATCATTCCCTGAGGTCTGAGCGAGATCCTTGGCCACTGAAAGGAAATATCGTCTTTCGTACGAAGGCTTAAGACCTGCTGGTGGTGATGGTGCAATTGGACTGGATAGTGGTGACTCCATTCGTGGCATCACAAATGGGACTTTGCACTCTGGAGCACTTCGAGATGCTGCAGTGGGCTTCAGGGGCATAGGAGGTGTGCTGCATTCTATTCGAGCCGGCATGGGGGTGCGCAACTCCTCTGACCTGGATGATGCTGAGGCATCCAGCTTGGGACAATGAATGTGCTGGGAGTCATTAATCATCACTGGTGCTGGTTCAACGTTCTTTGTGGTTTGTGCTTTATATGTGCCAGCCTGTCTAGCTGGAGTGGGGTTGCTCATAGTTGAGCTTCTTGAATGTCCACACTTAGGCACCCATATCCAGGGGTTGCCCTCATAGTATCCTTGTGCTGGCAAGAGATCTTTGGAGATCCATCGTGGCATGGTAGTGCGCCTATGTCGATAGCATCTGAGCTGCCTCTTAGGCTGCGACTGATAGTTTTTGCATTTAGAAGCATGTTTCTGCAGTTTACAAGGAGGTGGCCCTCTCCGTTTTGGCACCCATATGAGAGTGGGCTCTTTACCCATGTGAATGGCTTGGATGGGTTTGATTCTAGTAGTTGAAGCGTGGGGTGAGATATCCCTGCCCTTCTCCTTAGGTTTGGTCATGGGGGTCTCTATCGATAGCTTTGCAATTGCAGGAGGCGTAAGATGACCCTTACTGAAAGTAGTTACTATGCGCACATTGCCTACAGCAAGATGGATGTGATCTAGGTTGTAGTCCACATTGCAGTTCATCTGATTTTTGAAAGTGCGGCCTAGTAGTGATTTATCACCGTCCCCTTTAGTGTTTGGTAACACATAAAAGACGACTGGGATACTTTTAGACTCGATGGAGACAGCCACTTTGTATTTTCCTAAGAGTGAGTAAGTGTTGTCCCCAAATGGGCTGAGTTTAGCATTTGTGGGCTGTAATTTAGGCTAACCGATGCGTATCCAATGGTCATGCATCAAGATATTACAATCGACACCTTCGTCAATCAGGGCATCAAAAGAATACGTCTGTTCTGCAGTGACCATGATTCGTAGGTAGGCGGGTGCTACTGCTTCTTCATCTTGATCTATTAGTTTGGTAATTGTGGCCATACAGACATTGACAGGGGCTTCACGCATAGGTGGCTCGTGCAATGGATGGGAAGGAGGATAGTACTTTTTCATGCGACTGCCATTGAAGAAGCCTATTCCTTCCCCTTTGAGCGTCTCCAACTCGACGTTGCCTGTTCTTCTAATTGCACGCACTCGGAAAGGTCCCAGTCCTCGAAATTTCATTTTCTGTTTGTGACCTTTCACCGAGTATAGTAGGACAAGGTCTCCTTGATCAAAGTTACGCTAGTTGACATGCTTGTCAAACCACATCTTTCGTCGTGCCTTCTCACAAATCAGAGCATGGGTGTCTAAAATTCGAGTCTCTGTGAGATGCTCTAACTCCACTTAGTCGATCCAAGCTTCTCTTCCCTCCCAATGCTCCTGATCTACTATCCTTAAGCTAGGGACAAAGAAATCTAAGGGTAGAATGGCCTCGGTTCCATAAGTCAGCCTAAAGGGCGTCTGTCCGCGAGACACCCGTCTTATAAGCTGTACGATAGGCCCAAAAGGCTGCCATCAATTTATTATCCCAGTCTCTTCATGATGTGGATACTATCTTAGTAAGCACGTTGACTAGGATTTTATTCATGGACTCTGGCCATTTGCTTGAGGGTAGTAGGGCGAGGACCTTCTATGAATGATTAGGAAGGTTGAGAGCAGGTGGGATATCACTTCATTAATAAAGTGTGTGCCCTGATCACTCACTAGCTCGATTGGGCAACCAAACCGTGAAAAGACCTACTCCCACAGGAACTTTGCAATGGTTCTAGCATCGTTCTTTCTAGTGGCTCTTGCCTTCGCCCACTTCGTTAGGTAATCAGTTGCCACAATGATGTAGTGTGCTTGGGAGTACTGTGCCGCAGGACTAATAGGTCCAATGAAGTCAATGCCCCATTTTTTGAAGGGATGTCGAGCTATTACGGGGGTCAACTCCATCTTATTCTAGCGCATGGGCACCTTAGTCCTCTGGCACTCATTGCAATGTTTGATAAACTTAGCAGCATCACGAAATAGGGTGGGCCACCATAGTTGGGATTGTAACACCTTACGGGCGGTCGTATCCCCACTAAAGTGTCCGTCAATTATCCCACCATGCGCTTCTCTCAATACATCATGCATATCGTGCTCGCACACACATTTACGCAACAAACCGTCTTGTCCCAACCTATAGAGTTGGCCAGTGATTAGTTGGTATGGATGGATTTTTAAGATAAGTCTCCTTAGCGTGGCTTTCTCAATAGGTCTCTCAAGCAGACCGTTCTCTAGCACTTGAACTACATCATCGGCCCAATATGGCATCAAATCAACCCTAAACAAGTCTCCTTTGCTAGACAGGGCCAAAGAGATGAGCATCTGGTAAGTCATCAGGTATGCCTTGTCCAACAGCTTCTCCTGTGGGTATGCGGGACATGTGATCCGCCATGTAGTGCTGCTTTCCTTGAAGTACAACCACAAAGAAATCAAACTCCAACAAGAGAAGTAACCATCTCATTATGTGACTTGTACCGCATGGCTTGTTCACAAGATACAGCAAGGCTTGATGGTCAACGAAAAAGACGAAGGGTGTGGCCAACAGATAATGCCTAAATTTCTTTACAACAAACACCATGGCTAACCCTTCCCTTTCTGTAGTGGAATAGTTCATCTCCATTTCGGTGAGCTGCCTGCTGGCAAAGCTCATAGGGTAATCAAGGTTATGTTCAGCAGGCTGGCATAGAACAGCTCCAATAGCAAACTTAGAGGCATCTATATATATATGGAATGTTATACTCCAGTCTGGGGCTCGTAAGATTGGTGCAGTGGTGAGATCCTTCTTCAACTATTTATACGCATGCTGGCATTCCTCAGTCCACTCGAATATGATTAGCAGCTTATACAATGGTCTAGCAATCAACGCATAGTTTAGTACAAAGCGTCGTTAGTATCCCGTATGGCCTAAGAAACACTGAACGCCCTTGTAGTTAATGGGTGGTGGTAGGTCGACAATGACCCTGACTTTTGAGAAGTCGGTGGTAATGCCATTCCTTGACACTACTTGCCCTAGGATACATCCATGCTTCACCCAGAACTGGCACTTCAAGGGGTTCAACAAGAGGTTGTATAACTGACACCGTTTAAAGACAGCTCTCAACCTTTCTAAGTGTTCAGCCCAACTAGAGTGTATGCATAAGTCGTCTACAAACACCTCTAACTAGCGTCTCAGCATATCCTTGAAGATGGTGCACATTAATCATTGGAAGGTTGCAAGCACATTCATTAGCCCAAAGGGCATAACGATGTAGGTGAATACACCCCACTCCGTGGTGAAGGCAGTCTTATGCCTGTCGTCAAGGTGCACTTGCACTTGATTATAGCTAGAGAAGCCATCCAGGAAGCTGTAGGCTTCTTTGCCTGCCACCCTCTCCAGCATGTGCTCGGTATACAATAAGGGGTAGTTATTCCTCTTCGTAGCGGCATTAACTTTCTTGTAATTCAGGCACACTCGAATTTTACCACTCTTTTTCATAACGATCACTATGGGTGATACCCAATCCGTGTGCTCAATCTCATATATAAATCCTGCCTTCATGAGCTTACCGATTTCTTCCTTCACTGCTTGGGCGTGTTTCGGATTCATAGGGTAAGGTCGCTGCTTTGTTGGAACTGCATCTGAAACCATTGGAATATTATGGGTCACAACCCTAGGGTCAACTCCTCTAAGTTCCTCCAAGGACCTTCTCCAAGGACCAGACAAACACATCGACATACTCTCGTAGGAGAGCAACAAGTCTAGCCTCCTCATCCTTGGTCAGGTCGTCAGCGATGAACGCAGGTCGAGGCTTCTCACCTTCCCCTACCAAGTCGACTTCCTTGACCCTGGCAGGTCCCTCAATTGGTTCACTGGCTTGCCCTTATCTCTTTGCTCCTAGCATAATCACCCTTCTTAAACTTCGTGAAGCGTTTGGGAAGATCCTGTGGCTTCTTTTGCCTCTCTACTTCTGAGTCCTTAGTTTGCTTCCTGGCCTCCTCCCTTAGCCGTCAGCACCTTAGGTGGA
The DNA here is from genome assembly GCF_053477565.2 of Lygodium microphyllum. Classification (NCBI taxonomy): domain Eukaryota; kingdom Viridiplantae; phylum Streptophyta; class Polypodiopsida; order Schizaeales; family Lygodiaceae; genus Lygodium; species Lygodium microphyllum. The sequence goes on along the minus strand of NC_141163.1, from coordinate 33,809,131 downwards.
CTGGCAAGTCCCCTTTGGTGCGTCTGACCTTAGAGGGTTGGGGTATTTCAGGATCACTCTCTATACTGACTTCAGACTCTGAGTTAAACTCACATCTCTCTCTTGAGGAAGGAGTTTTGCCAGGGGGTCGTAATTCAGTAGTAGGTGAATCCATCTTTAATACTGGAGCTACCATTGGCTGCACCACCCCTGCCTGCTCGTAATCCATGGCTCCCATGTGCTCCAACCAGGACCTATCGCACTCCATCAGCATGACTCCTTTTTCATTCTAGCCTGCCCTTTACCTTGTAGGCCTAGAGTCTGCCTTGATCTGTTTGATTGCTCTCCCTTCAGTGTCATATTCTATCGTGTCTAACTCTTCTTCACTCTCGTCCCCCACAGAGCGACATTGCTCGTACCCCTCATCATCGGAATCTTGCCCCGCAGGATTTGGAATTCTGCTTCAGTTGTATGACTATCTAATTGAAATTGAAGTTCCCCTACAGTTTCAGTTGAGATGATTTCCTTCCCACTAGCCAAATCTACTATCATTTTCCTTGTCCCCCTGGATTCTAGATGCAATCTTTTATTTGTTTTGGGTGCAAGAAAGGAATGAGTGCTACCACAATCAAGATTATAAACGATGTACCCTTGTAAGTGGCTGAAGATTGAATTACTAAACATTGGTGGTCCGCTCCTTACATTTCCAATGAAGCATGAATGGATCCTTTTTCAATTTCTTCACCTAATGTGCACTCCTCGGGTTTTCCAATCATGGTATTTACTCAAGTATCGGCTATTCTTCCATGTCCATGGCTTGAGTCATTGTTACCATTCCCTCAACCTTTCCCACCAACCTAGTTTGGGTTAGGATATTGAGCACAGTTATGACAATTTTCCCTTAGTTGTCCAATCCTTCCGCACTAGTAGCATTGCCTCATTCCTATCCCATTTGGTCCTTGGGTCATTGCATTAGCTCTACCATTCCCTCTAGCATTGGCCATGTCGACATCACGGTTTGGGTAGCCCCTTCTATAGTTGTTTATTGGACGGTTCCTTTTGCCATTTCGAGCACTTTTCTTGGCTATAGGCTTGGCTCGCATAAGAGCATCTCGAGAGTCATTGGTCTCATTGATTCAAGGCGAGTGTCCAAAGGTGGATTTAGTCCTTGTTGGCAGAACCTTGCAATCTAAAGAGATACTATTATTTAGGGTGCATATTTGTGCAAACTCACAAACTTAGCATAGTATCCTTCCAAGGTTAAGGCTTAATTGTCGTAAGTTGTAGAATCCATTCATCTTGATTGATTCAAAAGATGGCGGAAGATAACGTCCTTTCACAGCTTCTTTGATCTACTCCCAAGTTTGGGAAGGTTCTATTACCCCTTTATCTCGGTAAAACTGTTTCCACCAAAGCTTAGCTTTGCTAGTAAGACGAAGACAAGCACTCATGGACTGATTTGCAGCAGTAGTTTCAACAGCTAGGAAATAGTCATCATAAGCCTCAATCCAAGCTTCTGCATCTTGCTCCACCTTGGGTCCTTCACTGTTAAACCTAGATGTTTATGTCTGCTTGAGAAGAAACTTCTTCTCTTGGAGTTCCTTGTATGTTTCATCAATTCACACTAATTGGTGATTCTGATTATCTCTATAACTTCTATGTTACAAAACTAGGTGGTTTGGCTTTCGTCTCGAGGAATTGATAAGATTTTGGGAGATTGGGATACTCTTGAAGCTCATAATTTTTTGACTTTACACTCCCAGTAAGGACAATCCTATTGGGAGAAATAACCTTCGTATATTGGTCATACACCCATTTATTTCTTATTATAAATTTCCCATCTATATATTTTTCCTTATCATTTCAAAGAGTATCGTACTTATAAAGTCCTATCAATTTGAGGTCTTCGAGCGATTTCAACAACTTGAGATGGACTTTCACATCTTCGTAGAGAGTTGAGTCTAAATAAAAGCAAGGGTCACATCCTGTCCCCAATTTGGGCTTTATTTGTAGCCCCTTCATAAGCTTAAACAACTCCATAGATTAGTCTTCTCTAAGATAGCCATTACGCTCTCTCTTAGTTCCAATATGTTTAACTGGCAAGCATTGGAATACCTGATCTCAAAAATCACTCGCATAAAGCGTACTTCATCATTAACTTGTCAAAGTAGCTCAACTATCATCATAAGCTTATAACTCACACTCTTCAAAAATAATAACGAGACTTTATATTTATGAAAAGTATTTACAAAGATGCATTGATCATACTATGATCTACCAACACACCATCTCATGGATCCTTTCCTCATGAAAAGTATCAGGGTCTATACTCTCATATCTTGGTGGTTTCTCATGTACATAGCAAACAACATAATATGGTGGCTCTTGGGGGTAACCAAAACATCTCGTACCAAAATAAGGCCTTCTTGGTACTACAAAAACTCTCTCGAGTGGTACTATTTGTAGCACTTTCCAATATACCCACAAGGTTTCACTTATAGGATCATTCCCAATGTCTAGTAACCATTCAACAAAGGCACTGAACAAAAGGCATATCTTAACTATCCTTAGTCGTTTAGCCCATCAAATCCTTCGTATGTGACCTATTCCTTGGCCAGAAATCTCTCATGTATCATGAGTTTTCTTCATACAAGTATGCTTATTTTATTAATTCCTTTTATACATTGACTACTTAACCTTACACTAAAAGCTCTTTTGAAACCTACGCTCTGATACCACATGTGAGGTGCCTCCTGCAACAGACCTAGAGGAGTCCTCTTAGTAGTCGACTGAAATTCATATCCATGCACATCACGATCGCGTCTCCCCATGGGAAACCTCGAAGTTAGTTAAACATGGGAATATTAGTTCTACTTCACAGGGGAAGCATGGACAAGTCACCCCTAATAGTAATCCGATGCCCACCTGAGAAAGACTACTTTATAATCAATCAAAGGCAGGAGTTAGGTCAACACCGCACTTGGTTCAAAGAGAGTGAGAGATGGGGGAGAGTCCAACTCAATCCCCCTACTCATCAGGTAAAATCTCACATTCTGTGATAATTGCACTCCCTTCGCGGTCAACAGGGAATTTACTGGCTCAAAGTCCCTCTAAGCTTCCCTGAGCCTCAGGAGCCATCCTACATAACAAGGGCACTTATTAGTCGGCCCTTTGCCATCCTTAGTGCTCGAGTGATCAAAAACCAAAAACACCTACCTCCCTCAGGAGTGTAGGACCCCCACCTGCATGTGTGTTTTTCCACACTAAGCAAAGTGTTAGGGAGCATTAGGTTGGGGACCCCAATGTTCCGAACCACCACAATCCACAACTCATCCGTCTTTGCAAGCAACACGAAATCATAAGAGCCATAATTCTCCATTCACAAATCCAAAAGCAGTCATAACCATATAACATTTTTAACACACTTGTCAATGTATGTGATGCATAGAATCTATCCCCTTCATCAATTCCCGTGTTCTTTCCTAAAAGCAATTGATAATACTAATATGTTTTTATAAGTTTAAGTATGTTCTAACTAATCGTAATCCTTTTCTTATGTACTAACTTGATTATCTTTGTTTGGCCATCCATCATGATTACGGGTTATGGCCGCAACCTAAGTTTGTTGTGAAATAATCGGTCCTTTAGGTTGAATGGATTAAGGGGTAGCTTTCGCTTGCGCTTTAGCTTCGTGTTGAGTTTCCTCAATGGCTACTTCCTCGCATTGGGTAGCTCTCCGAGCATGACCTCACTTAGCATCTGGACGTCTCTTGGGAGTCATGGGAGGAGCTTGATGGATTTGAGCAGCGCTTCCGTGTAGGTGTGGACAAAGAGAGAGAGAGAGAGAGAGAGAGAGAGAGAGAGAGAGAGAGAGAGAGAGAGAGAGAGAGAGAGAGAGAGAGAGAGAGAGGGCTCAATTGATTGCAACAAAGCTTTGTGACGTTAATATCAAGATTGTGGGAGAGAAGGAAGGAGTCTCACTTGTAGCTTTCTCACTTACACAATGGGGGAATACACACAAAGGTGGAGGCTGAAAACAGTTTTTCTCTTCTTAGTTGTGTAAGCCAAAAGAACTCTAGTACAGAGAAATAGAAGAACCCTATATATGGTTCTCAAACCAAACTCAACTAACTGAGGTGGCATACTAACTGAGCCACGAACTAGAGTAGATAAGGATAGCTGTCATCTAGCTATTATTCATGGGCGGTGTATCAACCGCATCTGCAACTAACAAGTCGATGACATAAATGCACAACAGTCACCCTGGCATATCATGAGTGGAGCTCGATATCTCAACACTCCCCCTCAAGCTCAATCCCAATTCTTGCACACCAAGCAGGTCTCTGAACTTGCGCAGCTTCTCTGTGCCCAATGCTTTCATGAATATGTCAACTACCTGATCCTCTATGCTGACATAAACTAGATCAATAAGACCTAGTAAAACCCTCTCTTGCACATAGTGATAATGCACCTCATTGTGCTTTGTTCTAGCATGATAGACTAGGTTATTTTCCAAGTGTATACTGCTCATGTTATCACAATAAATGACAACTGGCCCATCTGTAGGCTGATGCATATCATAAAGTAGCTTATGCAACCAAGCTACCTCACATGCAGCCATTGCTACACCCATGTACTCAGCCTCTGTGCTCAACAAGGCAACTTGTAAAGATAAACAAAAATCATGGAGTCTTAGTGGACCAGAAACATCATCCGGTACTACACCTACAGTGAGCCCTTGGTCTGGGAGACTAAGGAGTAGCCCCACATCTTCAGGTGGATCTATAAGTGTTGTAGGGAAGGACAAAGGAAAGAAGAAAGTGCTGGATGGTAATGATGCATCTACCAGTCATTTGGGATTGGATGGAGATTCTAGTGGTTCGGAGAGCTTGGATGATGAGCTTGATATTCCTTCAGTCAGGACACCAGGTGTAAAAAGAGCTTGTAGTAATGTAAAGGCTCCATTGAGTGATCCGGTGGTACGCAGATCTAGTAGGGTCAGATACCCTATTAAAAGATTTGGTTTTGAAGGTTATGCAACTCACCACTATGCTTATATGGTGAAACTAGTTGAGGATATTGAGCCCGCTTTTTTTGAGGATGCTGTTGGTCATGCTCATTGGGATGCAGCAATGGATGAGAAGATGGCCGCATTAGATGCCAGTAAGACTTGGGATTTGGTACCCTTACCTAAAGGTAAGAAAGCTATTGGCTGTAAGTGGGTTTACAAAGTCAAGCATAATGCATATTAGCTGTTGGCTTGACACTACATTTAACCTTAGAATGGTGTATTACCTTAGTTATTACTATTTCCTATGTGAAGCAGCCTTTATATGTCTTATGAAGTTCACTGCCTCATGAAGTGCAATTTTGGGGCAGTTGCAAAAATGTGACCTGATGAGGCATTTTGGGGTGTTCTTCTTGTCTATCTGATCACTTATGATGATCACGCATGATGTATGATGTTTCTACCTAATTATGAAGAGGATCTGGCAGTTGGCGCCATCATGGCTGGAGTCTTGATCTTGTTTGTAGCATGTCTCGTGTGATTCATTCTCTGTTTTCTGATTAGTAGTGCTGAATATAGTGTATCTATACTTTCATATAGTTAGTTCTGAGTTTCTATGATTTCTAGGTGGGAGATTAGGTATTTGCTTCATGAATTATTTCTCTGTTCTTTTATGTATTCTGCATAGAAAGGGCAGCAACACTTTGGCGATCCTACCATTGCCTTCTTGGAACCTCTGTGTCAAAACATTATTCAAAATGATGAAGGTTAAGCCCAGATGTTCGAAGTTGCTGCATGAGGCAACAGTTTTCTGTGTGAAGCAGAAGTTTTCTGCATGAAGAAACAGAATCAGAATCAAGACAATTCAACTCTCTTTATGTGGTTTTCTATTTCTAGATGCTGAACCATAGTCGAAATACTTTTCTTTGATGATATATATCTGAAAATCTAGTTGCTTCTTGGGGCAGTGGTATATTGCTTCAAGCAGCATGATGCAGATTACAGGTTTAACTTTTCATTTCTGCATATATGTCAGCGAATTACCCATACCGATCAAATGTTATTCTAACCCAAGCAAATCCAGAGAATTACGGGAGTTATTGGCAGGACAACAAAGGGAATTATTGCAGAATGACAGTCGAGAAGTAGGAGGAATTGACACCCTGGATGAGGAGGAGTTTCCATCTTTTGGAGAGGAGTTCCAGGATGTTGGTACCTCTGCTGGTACCGCTACTGTGTATCATTCCCCTACATCGTCTACATAATATCCCTCAAGCTCTCTTGATGAAGCAAAAGGAGTACCTAACTTGCAAGATCTTTCAACTCCTCCGGATCATGCAGCACAGCAATTATAGCATTTGGTGTTAGGAAGTGCAGTCCTGTTGAGGAGACCAGTGAGTACTGCTAGGAAGTCTTTAATTTTTGATCCCTTGCCCCCATTAAAGAAGAAGAAGTTCCGAACTATGAATCCCAATCCACCACTTAACCCTAAGGTTAGGGCATCTAAATTCTCAGGGAAGAAGAAAGAAGACCCGGATTGTCATGTCGCTCAGTTTGAGACAAGGTGGGTGGCCAGTGGCTTCAACAATATGTTTGGGGATCAAGTCAAATTACCGCAGTTTGCAGCAACTTTCAAGGGTAAGGCTATGGATTGGTATAGTACTTATGATACTGGATACTTTACCACATATGGTGACCTTAAAACCGCTTTCTTAAGTAGGTTTAGAAAGATAAGACAGCTACTGATGTGTTGAAAAGGTTAAAGCAGATCAAGCAGAAGACAATGTTAGTGCAGGATTATGCACAAAAATTTAAAAATCTATTAAACGGGTTGAATCAAGAAGATAGACCTTCTATGGAGTTACAATACTCTTATTTTGTTAAGGGTTTGGACAAACAATTGCAGCAGCAATTGCTAATGCAGAAATTGGAAACAATAATAGTATAGATCGGCTGGTTGAAGCAGCCCAGCAGGTGGAAAAGAGACTTGGTAAGAGTAGATCCAAGAAGAAGAGTAAACATGACTCTTCAGACTCTGACTCTGATGGTTCTGATTCAGAGGATAGTAGTGAGGAGGAAGATACTTCATCAGGCTCTAAGTCGAAAACAAAATCAAGTGACTCAAATGATGATCAAAGTAAGCGTAGACAGAAGAGATACAAAAAGAAATCCATGAAAGATAAAACCTCTTCTAAGGATAGCAAGAAGGGAAAAGAGAAAGAGGAAAAAACGGCCTTGGAAAAAAGGTTGGAAAAGAAAATTAAGAAGCAACTGTTGGAGATGGGAGTATTGACAACTTCCAGAAGTGTAAAGTCATGTACCATTTGTCAAAAAGTGGGCCATGAGGCTAGAGAATGCTGGTATAATCCAGTTGTACAGAATGCAAGGCAGCAAACAGCATCTCCGGTGGCACCAATTAACCAAATTGCACCTGAATTGGCACAGCAAAGAGGATTTAGAGGCTTTGGTAGGAAGGGTTCAGCCACCTAAGCAATGGGGTACTGACCAGCCAAGGTAGTGGAATAGTGTTCAACAGAGGCAGTAAGGACCTTGCTATTACTGTGGCAGGAAAGGACACATGTCTGGACCTAACTGTGAGTTATGGGTACGCCATAGGACTGAAAGGGGAATGCAGACCAGGGAGCAGCAAGAAATGCAACCGGTAGGACTACCCTGTGGGTGGACAGCAACCATCGGCACCCGCAGCAGTAGTCCTAGTAGAGTTACCTGCAGAAGTCATGGAGAGTGAGGCAGTAAGTCATCAAAAGAACCAGCAAGTTTGTGAAGCTATACAGAAAGAAGTGCTATGTAAGGGTGTGTTAAATGTTATTAAGCATGGTTTAGAGCCACAGGTGAGCTGTGACTGTTCAAATTGCATAGTTGTGGAAGATTGTCTGGATGAGACAGCAGTTTTGGCCATTACCAGAGCAAAAGCTAAGCAAAAGATTAATCGAGAAGATCAAGAAAAGGCTAGGGAAGTGGCTTCCAATGAAGTTATGAAGTTACAAAAAAAACCATCTTCAAAACAACTTAAAGTTGCAGAATTGCCTTATGAAGTTCAAGACAGTCAACTGCTTCATGAGGAAAATCAGAAGGATATGCTTGTGTCAGGAATGCAATTCAATGAACAATCACAAAGTTTGAAGCCTTATGAGGCATTGCATGGTTCTCATGAGTTGTTTGCCGCACTAACCAAATCTTCATTACAGTTGACTTTGGAACAAATGCTTGATTTAATTCCAGGGTTTAAAGAAAAGCTTTTAGCTAAGATTGTGTCGAATCAGGATGAAGTGTTTAAGCATTATGCTATGGATCGAGAACAGACCTCAGATTGTTAAGCGGTGATTCCCACACAGATGGAGGTGGTAGACTATAAAGTTTCGACTATTCAAGTTGACTATTTGGGTAGCAAGTTTGATGATGTTCTTCTAGATGGAGGTTCTGGAGTTAATATTTTGCCTGAAGAGATGTATTTGGCACATAAGTTGCAAGGACTTGTGGCAGCACCATTTCAGGTTAAAATGGCATATCAAAGAAGAATTCAGCCATTGGGAATATTAAAGAATCAGCTTATTCGGATAGCCGAGCTGAAGTTCAAGGTTAGTTTTGTTGTTCTTCATATGGAAGGTTTAGGGGATTCATATAATATGCTATTGGGAAGACCGTGGATTAGACTAGCCAAGTTGAAGCAGGATTGGGGCTCAGATACAGCGACTATTCCTCATGGAAGTAAGGAGGTCAAGTTGTCCAAGTAATCGGGTAATTTTGGAACCTAAGTACCGTCCGTTAGTTGCTCAGACAATTAATGTTGCACCTGAGATTGAGGATGATGAGGAGGAACTTTTTATGCTAGCTAACCCCACAGTTGTGCCAGTTTTTGAAGTGGATGTTCAGAAAATTTTGGCTCAGTATAGGGTATTTCTAGCGGTATTATCATCAGAAGTGGTTTTATCTTCAGAGAAGAACAGTTACCCCATGCATCAGTAGAGTATTTTGATGTAGCAAACTGTTTGCCCCATGAAGCAGGACAGTGACTTCATGGAGTAGAGTAGTGATTTCATGCAGCAGAATAGTAATTTGGTGGTGGAAAGTAATGTTACTTCTAAGGGAAGTAACAACACTGATTTGGGAACACTTAAAGACCAAAAGAAGCCTTCTTTGGATGCAGAGGAGGATTTAGATAAAGGAAGTCAGCAAGCTATTATAGATGCAGAGCTGAAATATGAGCATACCATGCACAAGTCAGCTAGAGTCTTTAAGGATGATGTCCAAGAAGTGTATTTGGAAGCTGAAATAGGCTCTAAGCCGATAAAGGTGAGTATTTTCATTGAGGAAGATTAAGTTGTGTAAGGACTTTCATGATATTTTTGCTTGGGAATATACGGATATGAAGGGCTTTGATCCAAAGGTGTGTCACCATAGAATTAATTTAAAGGCAGATGCAAAGCCGGTTATGCAGAAACGGTATCGTATGAATCCTAATTATGCAAAGCCGGTTATGCGGAAACGGTATCGTATGAATCCTAATTATGCTAAATAGGTGAAGGAAGAGATTGACAAACTTCTTCGAGTGGGTTTTATCCGCCCTGTTAATGAAGTGACTTGGTTGTCACCAATTATGGTGGTGCCTAAAAAGAATGGCAAAATACGGGTTTGTGTAGATTATAGAAAGTTGAATGCAGCAACTATTACTGACCCATTCCCTCTTCCATTCACGGATTCTTTATTGGATGATGTGGCGGGCCATGAGATTTATAGTTTTTTGGATGGTTTCTCTAGCTATAATCAGATTCATATGCATCTCGAAGACATGGATAAGACAGCTTTCATAACCGAATGGGTTGTCTTTGTGAGTACTGTCATACATCTTTTATGAGGGTCTTCATAGATGATTTTTGTGTATTTGGTAAGAAAGTGGATCATTTGTAGCATCTTAAACTTTGTTTTGAAAGATGCCGTCAATTTGGCATGTCCCTTAACCCTTTTAAATCTATTTTTGCTGCTAAAAGAGGAGTTCTGTTGGGGCATATCATTTCAGAAGAGGGTATGGCTATTGATTTAAGGAAGATTCAAGCAGTTCAGAAGGTTGTAGTACCTACAACAGTTCAAGAAGTGATGCGCTTTGTGGGGCAGTTCAAATGGCATAGCAAGTATTTGAGGTATCTAGCTCATATTTGTGCTCCACTAACATTGTTAACCAAGAAAGGGGTTCAGTTTGTGTGGAGGCATGACCAGGATAAAGCTTTTGCTATATTGAAAAAGATGATGGTTGTAGCACCAATTTTGCAACCACCACAATGGGATATTCCGTTTCATGTATTTGTGGATGCATCTGATATTGCAGTAGGTGCAGTCTTGATGCAGGAAAGGGTTGTTGGTTGGTTCAGACCTGTCTATTATGCAAGCAAACGGCTTACAACAGCTAAGAAGAATTATACTGTTACTGAACGGGAAGCTTTGGGGATAATCTTTGCATTGCAAAAATTTAGTCATTACTTGTTGGGGAACCAAGTTATCTTTCATGTGGATCATCACGCTTTGTTGTATCTTATTAACAAGCCGCAACTTACAGGAAGATTGGCAAGGTGGATGTTATTGTTGCAAGAGTTTGATTACAAAATAATACATACACCAGGTAAAGAGCATGCAGTGACTAATTTTCTGAGTAGAATTGAGTCAGTGGACCCTGTATTGGGGGTGAATGATCAGTTTCCTGATGGAGAATTATTCAATGTTCAAGTAAGTCAATTCAATTCCTTCTATTATCAAATGTTACAGTTTTTGCTTCATGAAGTGATGCCTGCAGATTTGTCTAGAGATCATCGTAGAAGATTGGCATTACAAAGCAGGAGTTATCAAGTTATTTTGGGAGTTCTTTACAGGGGAGGCATTGATAATGTGCTAAGAAGGTGTGTAACTGTTCAAGAGCAGCCTGTAGTTCTCCATGAAGCACATGCAGGAATAACTGGAGTGCATTTCTCTGGTCAGATTACAGCTAGAAAGGTTCTTCAAGCGGGATTGTGGTGGCCAACTGTACTCAAAGATGCTCATCAATATGCTAAAGAATGCATTACCTGTATGAAGGAGGGTCAACCTCAATCTCGAGATCGAATGCAAGATCATCCAGTTTTACCTTTGGAACCATTTCAAAAGTGGGGTATTGATTTTGTGGGCCCCATCAAGCCAGCTGCTCATCATCGGAGTAAGAATTAGTATATTCTGGTCTGTACCAATTATTGTACTAAGTGGGTTGAAGCCAAAGCATTACAGGATAATAAAGCGGCAAGTGTAGCTCAGTTTTTGTACTCTAATATTATGACCCATTTTGGATGCCCCATAGAGTTGGTAAGTGATCGGGTTAAACATTTTCTGAATGAAGTAATCAAATAGCTTACTGCTAAGCATATGATCCTTCATAAGAAGTCTACACCTTATCACCCTCAGGCAAATGGACAAGCTGAAAGTTCAAATAAGATTTTACTTCGAATTCTTAAGAAAATTGTGGTTGATAACCATAAGGATTGGGATACAAAGTTAGATTCGGTATTATGGTCCTTTCGCACAGCATATAAGGTGTCAACAGGCTTGACTCCTTTTAAGTTGGTTTATGGACTTGAGGCAGTTGTCCCCATGGAGTTCTTGGTGCCTAGTTTGAGGATAGCGGTTGCTTATAGGTTGTGTTGTTCCAGTTAGAGGAAGATCGGATTATAGCTCACTACCTTCAAGGGGTGGTGCAATCAAGAAGATAGGCATGGGTTAATAGGCATATTAAAAAGAAGATAATCAAAGAAGGGGATTTGGTTATGGTGTATAATTTGCGGCTTGGGAAGCATCCAGGGAAGTTAAAATTAAGGTACACCAGTCCCTATGAAGTTTTGAAAGATGTTGATCAAGGCACTTTTGTGTTGACTACTTTACAAGGTGAAATTATTAAGCCTGCAGTGAATGGATTTAGACTAAGAAGGTTAATTCAACCGGATTATGATAAGGTACTCTATGAAGTTGAACAGGAACCAATTGCACTAAATTTGGTTCAAATTCTAGCACTATTGCCTCATGGAGTAACCTGTGGCATTTTACCTTATGGAGCACTTTATGATTCTATGACTCTCATTATTGTTTTTAGCGTGTCTTGGCTTGATTTTTGGCAAAAAGAACTACTCTTTTATGGTGAGTTATTAGCAGATAATTTTATCTTGTATATCACTTGTGGTGTACATGAAGAAGTTAGGCAAACTTCAGTAGTGCTCTATGAAGTGCAAGCTATTTGGCAATTGTTCTATCTCATTTTAAAGGTTCAATGGTACTACATGAAGTGGTGGCAATATATGACATTCAAAGTTGGCTCTTGGAATTTACTTAGTGAGGATTATCTTTTTAAAGTTTTTTGTCCTGCAATCATGATTGGGCAAAGTGATATCATGGCCATGGAAGATTGTGCTTTGAAAAGATATCTACCTTTCCACTTGGGATGTTTATGTGATGGTTTAGAAGATCAACTATCTCTAACTCCAGTTCTGTTGGTATTTTCATTGTGTGAACTTATAAAGTTTCAGTTGCATGAGGTGGGTTTGAAGCAACAAGATTCTCATATTCAACTTACAGGGAGTACAAGTGGCAAATCAGTATGTTACCATGTCTCTTTTTTCAAGGAGTTTAACTCATGGTCAGGTAAGGCAAGTGGAAAAAGGGCAAACTATGGCTAAGAAGACTCGTGTGCTGTCGCCTGCACCAATTCAGCAGCGTCTCTCTACGACTTCACGCCATCAATCTTCATCGTTTTCTTCATCTCTTTTCATTCCTAATCCACAGCAGGTCATCGTCGATGATGCAACTATGGTGAAGACAAGACAAAAGAAGAATTCAAAACTCCCTGTCAAGAGGGCACGACAGCAGCCGAGAGTAGTCCAAGAGCAGGATGAAAACTCTAGTGATAGCCCACCTGACACAATGTCATCGAAAGTCAATAACTCCACACCAAAAACTCCTTCTATTATGTCAAGTGAAGATGACGGTGAGTTGCCTACTCCTATGCTTGATTGCTCTATACTCATGGATACCAAAGAACCCAATACCAAGGGCTGGTTAAGGCAAATTGGGTTGCTTGATTATGCAGAGCTACCATGGGAGGCTTGGGGAAACAATACACATGCTCAGCAGCAATTACTTATGATTAGAGAAAGTGGCAAAGTTGGCGGAAGATTGGAGCTTACTCCTGCTCTACTAGCACATGTTTTCCCTCTTGTGCTTAATGATCGGCCAAAGCATTGGCGGTGCACAGATGAAGCTATGCAGCAAGAGTTTGGGCTTCCTACAAGTGTTAGAAATCAGTATGTGTTAAGGCATGTAGATGAAAAGAGGAGGTTTTTCATTAAATGGTTCATGTAGCGGATTTTATTGTTCATAAAGGCTGATGTAATAACAAAGGACACCTTTGGTATTCTATGGTATGCAGAAAATGTTGGGATTCCAAATTGGTCAGGAACTTTATATGACAAATTGATGCAGGAAGTCCATGTGCCAACAATTCGCAAGCAGCAGCAGAAAAGTAGACTTGGACCTATGTTGGCTAGTTTATATGCTCGTTTGCAGGTTGTATGTCCAACATTGCATCCGTCTCTTTGGGAATCTCCGAGTGTGGACAAGGTTACTTCATTTAAAAGGTAGAAATTAGTGGATGGTATAATGGTTGACTATTATGATAAAGATTTGTCTCATGATCATGCTTTGGGTGATCTTGAGAATGTCAAGTCAAAGGAGTTTGTGGATTCTTTGTTTATGACTTTTTCATCTCATGAAGCTTCACATGCTAGTACTTTAGGATGTACTGTGCCTTTAGATATATCAGCATGGTTAAATGATGATGTTAAGAATGACAATGTTCGTGAAGATGTGCTCATTACAGGGGTTAAGAAGAAGGTTAGATTCTCCAAGTTGAAGATGGAGACTATGCCTATACCAAAGCACAGTGATGCTATGCAGCAGCATATGGGTTTGTCTTATGACAGGGAAGTGGTTCATGATGGATATGTTCCTCAAAGTCTTGGTGAAGCTTGCTCTTTGGTTGCAGGGTTACATCGGTTCACGAAGGATATGCATGCTAATGGTCCCGTTAAGTGTGGTGCAATCTTTGCAGGGGCAGTTAGAGTCCATGAAAACTAAAAGAGATTCTATGCAAGTTGAAATGGAAAAAATGAAGGAATTAATATGTGCTCAACAGGAGCCCCACCAAAGCATTGAAAACAATCACACCCTATGAGGCTTGGAAAGGACACAAGCCAACCATTTCTCACATGCGTACTTTTGGGTGTTTGGCCTATGCACATGTGCCTTCACAGAGGCGGACAATGCTGGATGATAAGGCTATAAAATGTATATTTTTGGGATACAGTTTAGAGAGTAAGGGTTATAGACTTTATGAGCCTTCCACCAAGAGGGTAATTGTCAGTAGAGATGTCATCTTTGATGAGACATCTTCCATGCCCTTGCAGGACTGCAAAGTGCAGTCTACACTTGGTGTCTCAGATATTTTTGACAGTCTTGTGCCATTGCTTGGATCTGATGCCTCAGATGATGCACCACAGGATTATGCTTCTCCATCTAATGCTCATTTACAGCCTACTACATAGTCCGGACAGCCACCTATTTTGACACAGATGCCATGTGCTACTGGGGACATTGTGGAAGAGGCAGTAGAGCAAGAACTGGCTGATATTAGATAGCCTAAAAGAGCTCCTCATTGGCTCTTTGAAACTTTGAAGGACAACAAGTTAGATGCTCCTTTGCAGACCCGTACGAGAGCTGCAACCAAAAGAGATTTGGCAAACTCGGTTGCTCATGCATTGATTGCTATAGCATTTGATGAGGAGCCTGTTTGTCACAAAGATGCCTTCTCAAATGAATTGTGGATGAAAGCCATGCAGGATGAATTGGACTCCATTCATGCAAACAAAACATGGGAGTTATGTTACTTGCCTGCAGGCAATCATGCAGTAGGGACTAAGTGGGTATACAAGGTAAAAAGAAAAGCTGATGGTTCAGTTGACAGGTACAAAGCCCGTCTTGTGGCCAAAGGCTATGCTCAGAAGGAGGGCATTGATTATGAAGAGACCTTTGCCCCCACTTCACTCATCACCACCATTAGATGTGTTATTGCCCTAGCTGCCCATAATAATTGGGAGGTACATCAGTTAGATATAAAGATAGCATTTCTCAATGGTCTTTTGGTAGAGGAAGTCTATGTTGCTCAACCTCTAGGCTTTGAGGTTGAAGGGTCTGAACGCAAGGTATGCCGGCTTAAGAAAGCCTTATATGGATTGAAACATGTACCCAGGGCTTGGTATGACAAGATACACACTCATTTGCTCAGCCTTGGCTTTCAGAATAGTCCTACAGAAGTGACTTTATATATCCGCAAGAGGGGGGCAGATTTGCTCATTTTGATCCTCTATGTGGATGATATGATTCTCACTGGGCCACATCCCGAGAAAATTGTAGATTTCAAGTGGGAATTACAGCAGTCTTTTTCCATGACTGATCTTGGCCAGTTGCACTACTATTTGGGCATTCAATTTGCTCGATCTGAGGGGGGAATTGTGATGTCACAATCAAAGTACATTGGGCAGCTTCTAATAGATTTCAGATGGAGGATTGTAAGCCTGTCTCTACCCCATTAGAGGCTGGTTTTCATTTCTCCGCTGAAGATGGCAATGGTCCATGTGATGCTATCTCCTATCAGCACAGGCAGTTGGCTGTTTGCTTTATCTATGTCATACTCGGCCAGACTTGCAATATGTGGTTTCTCAGTTGAGCAGATACATGCACAGTCCCACTCATCACCATTGGCATGCAATGAAACGTGTCTTCAGGTACATCAAAGGCACGCAATACTTGGGCCTTCTCTACAGGCCTGATACTTCACTTATCATGCATGGATTCACTGATAGTGATTGGGCTGGTTGCCAAGATACGCGCAGATCCCATAGTGGCAATTGTTTTATGCTTGGTTCTTCATGCATCTCATGGTTCAGCAAGAAGCAGTCTACAGTTGCCACATCTAGTTGTGAAGCTGAGTACAGAGCAGCTTTCACAGCTACAGTAGAGTGTGTTTGGCTACGAAAATTACTTGCAGATCTTCTAGTTGGTCAGACAGCTCCTACCGTCATCCATATTGACAGTCAAAGTGCTTTGGCTATAGCATGAAATCCAGTGTTTCATGCTCGCACAAAGCACGTTGAGGTTCATTATCATTATGTCAGAGAGAGATGGTCAAATGGTGACATCAAGTTGTCTTATGTTCCCACTGAGGACAACTTGGTAGATCTATTCAATAAGGCTCTTCCGCGGCCTAAGTTTGAAGCTTTTCGACAAGCTTTACACTTGGTCCCTTTTGTTACGTGATATGCCTTCTCTGTACAATCATAGGTTGCTATATCTACATTGGATGAATTTGTGCAACCACGACTTAGTCTTTCAGGTATCTTGAGATGTTTCCAAGATACTTTAGCCCATACCGTCGAGGGGGGTTTGTAGGCCACTCCATGGGCTATCCATAGGTGTCACTCATTCCTTGGTATGTGCCTTGTAGGCCTAGATATTATCAGTTAGGACCTATGGTACACTTAGTACTAGTTCTAGTTGGGACACCTAGTACATGTATGACACCCAGTTAGGGTTTCATCATGTTAGGTTAGGGTTTCATTATATTAGGTGTATCTTTTGTATTCTTCATAACTTCAGTAATACAACTTTAGCAGCACGCTTTGCTTCTTGCCTTCGTCTCTTGTTGCTTCCGTTGTCCACTCCACCCAACACATAGAGGGTTCAAAATGATCAAGAGGATGTGAGGCTCTAGTGGAGCATCTCAAAACTAGTTGTGGGGATTATACGACCTATCCTCTCTATCCAACATCATGACCCTACATAACATGCAGGGATCTTGGGCCACTACATCATCACCAACTACAATAGGCTATCTAACTTGGGCTGGTTGTACTATAACAAGAGGCTCCTCCTAAAATATCATTGTGCATATCTCAAGTACCTGCTTTGGCCTCATATGCATCTTTTTCTCATGGAATACGACATCATGGTTGCAAATAACCTTCCAAGCCTACAGATCCCAAAGGTGATAATCCATCTCATTTTCATCACTATATCCAAGAAATATGCATTTGATAGACTTTGGATCCAACTTATTACATTTTTCTTTAGGAATATGGCAGAAAGCCTCACACCTAAAGACACACA